>NC_090745.1:77209198-77219198 GCF_036898095.1 Palaemon carinicauda
GTTGAATGACCCAACACCCTTATGGCCGTGGTTCTACATAGGCTCCTCTGGATGTCTGTAGACCTGGCTTGAGTTTTTCTGTCAGTGCCTGGTTAGGTTACTGACATATAACCTCATATCTTTGAGTGTTCCTTGGAGTCCTCCCTTGGACTGCCTTCCATATCCCTTAAGATGGGATATGGTTGAGTGGAAGCCCGAATTGATTTCCCTCTTCCAGTGGCACACTCTTTCAGGATGTAGACGTCATAGCTGATTCTTTGCCGTCTTCTATCCTTATCTTTCTCTCTTTCTTTCTATCATGGGCTGTAGTCGGCAGTTATTCTGCAGACAATTTGGGTTGGCTAGGCTAACAATTCGCTGTTTCTCTTACCTCGGGCATCGTTGTTCGATGCCGTTGGTGAGTGGGTAGGCCTGCCTGCCGGAAACTGAGTAGCTTGTCAGCAACTGGCTAATGCCTTCCACCCATAGTGTAGCCAGTAGTGGCTAGCAGGCCCGGCAGAGCCGGCCTGCTGGCATATGCTGACTAGCCCATCATGCCGACAATGTCGGCAGGTCGACACTATTTTTATTTTCGGTAGTTGCCGGCGGGCTCGGCAGACGCCTGCCTGCCGGCATTTACCGACTGGCCCTACATACCAACGACGTCGGTGGGACCGGCAGCGTCGGCGGGGCCGGCAGTGTCGGCGGGCCCGGCAGTGTCGGCAAGGCCGGCAGTGTCGGCGGGATCTGCAGTGTCGGCAAGGCCGGCAGTGTTGGCAGTGCCGGCAATGTCGGCAGGGCCGGCAGTGGCCGCCGGCAACTGCTGTATCCAGAAAAATATGATACATTTTTCCAACCTGCAAGTGGTTCTTGTGTAGCCATTTGTGAGACCATCATAGAGAGATGATTCTCTCTTATTTTAATGATTATCCATTAAAATTATCCTCTGTTTTGAACATTATAAGCGCTTGTGTCAAGTAGACACTATATATCTTGGATATTCCCTCTGTTATTTAATTCCTTGTGAATTTCATGGTTCAATACGGGAAGGGGTCATAGCAAATGGCTGGATGGGAAACACATGTGAGTGTCTTTCCTACTATAGCTTGCCCTATCCAAGCTAAATATAATAAATGTATTATGTTGAAATTTGGGAATTTCACAGAAAACTCATTTGCTTTTCTTTTCTTTACAGGAGGAGCATCCTGAGTGCGGGAACAACTTTTGTAGGGTCCGCAGCAAGGACTTCTACGGACATGGCGTGTGTAGGTCTCACGCCCGCTGTTCTGTCACCAAAGGGGCTCTCAAGTACTGGGACCCAGAGGGTTGTACTGTGTGTGACAAGTTGGTTAAGGAGGCTTTTGATGATCAAAAGCCTACGGAGTCTAGGGATGCAGCCAGGATTACGCTGCGGAAATGGGTTAGAGGTTTTCAGAAGAATACCTCGGGCCCATACCTTCCTAATGCTAGGATGAGGGACTGTTTCTTCCCCGGAGCTCGTGACGTGGCTGTCATTCCCCAGACTAAACCTGCGATCCCCTTGGTGCAACTCCAGGTTCAGAAACCTGGAGACCCTGACGTGGCGGATGCTTTGGAGATCGTCCACCTGGACGACAATATGTCTGTCGTTTCCGAGGAGACTGAGAAGAATCTCCTCGTAGAAGAGTTAAACAGGAGGCAGTTGTTCCTCCTTCTAACGAGGTTGAGAATGCTGAAGCGGTATCTGTTTCTTCAGCGGCTGTGGTGGAACCAGCTCCATTAACCTCTTCGCAACCGCCTCATCTGGAGGCACTTACGACCACCTTGCAATCTCTGATGTCGATGGTGTACGACTTGCAGAAGAAGTCGTCAGAGAAAGAGACTACTTTCCGATCAGAGATCGAGCAATTGGTTTCTTTGCGCTTTGCCCCGAAGAAACTAAATGTGAAGGACCTCCCTGTGTTCTCCGGTGTTAACCCGTGGAGGTACGCGGAGCACATGCTTATGTCAGCAGGCAAGATTTTCCTTTCGGAGAAACTGGGTACCGTCCCAGTGGAGGAGGTACAGTTCTGGCCCAGCAGGGCATCCTACCCGGATTGCTATGTCCGGCTCAGAACTGAACCGGCATCCAAAGAAGAGACGGAGCCCAAGGAAGTAATTGTCCTTGAGCTCGCTAAAGCACAGGCTTTGTTTTCCGCAAAGCTAAAGGAGAGGGCATTCACTTGCTCAAAGGTGCCGGCATTAAGCAAGAAACATCCATCGTTTATTGCTGACCCTCAACGTGCTTTTCCCTTTATGGATAAAGGGTTTAAAGCAGCTCTGAAGGCTGTGAGGGCAGGAAAGCCCTGCCCCACACTGGAAGAAAGCAAGCCTTTCTCCCTCACTTTTCCTTCAGATGACAAGGACTGGAAGGACGTTCACGTTACCTTCTCAGTCGGGAAGCTGGAGGCCGATATCTGGACGTCAGTTCAACGAGGACCTCCCAATGCTGTCAGAGTTTCTCTTGAAGAGAGAACATGAGACAAAGGAGCGCTTGGCAGCGTCCATGTCTTTACAAACGGGGCTAGAAATGATGGCTAGCATCCCAGATTCTCCAGATATGCATATGGTCTTTGCCAAGGCGCACTTGGCTACGGTTACAAAAGACTTATACAACTTTATCAGAGCCAGGACGGCTTGTCGGGAGTTCGTGTTTGCTTCTGCCTCTGTGAAACACGAACCAAGGAAGCTGATAGCTTCTAATATCTGGGGAAAAGACCTCTTTCCTAGTGATGTGGTGAAGGAGGTCGTCGACAAGGCTGCTTCGGAGAATAGGAATCTCCTCTCTAAATGGGGCTTGTCCTCCAAGAGAAAGTCTTCCGCTGACAGGGGTCCCCAGCCGAAGAACAAGTCGAAGCGGCCTCGCATGTCCTCTCAGCCAAGACGGCAACAGCTTCCCATGGCCACGGTGCCCCAGACGGTGGCGCAACCTACCACCACCTTTCAACTGGTGCCCCAAACACTGGCGACTCAGTCTCCGGTTTTCACCCCAGCTTATGAAAGGCAGTCGGCTTCTTCTAAGCCAAAGTTTAGGGGATCCTTTCGAGGCTCCTCTAGACGCCCCTTCAGAGGAAGAGGCAACAAAGGTGGTCGTGGCCAAAGTGGAAAGTCTTCCACCCAGCACTCAAAGTGAGATGCTGCCGGTAGGAGGGAGACTGCTACATTTTCACGATCGGTGGACCTTCGATCCTTGGGCCCACAGCCTGATCAAGATAGGACTAGGATGGGGTTGGACCTCATCTTTACCAAGCTTTCCTCAATTCTTCCAGCCTTCAACCCCAGTTTTGGAAAAATACATTCAGGAACTATTGAACAAGAGGGTAATAAAAAAAGCAAAGTCCATCAAATTCCAAGGAAGGCTATTCTGTGTTCCGAAGAAGGATTCGGAAAAGCTCAGAGTCATTCTGGACTTATCACCACTCAACAGGTTCATTGTGAACTACAAGTTCAGAATGCTGATGCTTCAGCACATAAGGACCCTTCTGCCCAAAGGGGCATTCATAGTCTCTATAGACATGACGGATGCATACTGGCATGTGCCAATCAACCGCCAAGTTTCCCCCTACCTGGGACTCAAGCTCCAGAAAAGAAAATTCGTTTTCAGAGCCATGCCTTTCGGTTTGAATATTGCCCCAAGAATATTCACAAAGCTTGCAAATGCAGTTGTTCGACAACTACGCCTAAAAGGGATTCAGGTGATGGCCTACCTGGACGACTGGCTGGTGTGGGCAGCATCCAAAGAAGAATGCTTGCAAGCCTCCAAAAAAGTGATCCAATTCCTAGAGTACCTAGGGTTCAAGATCAACTTGAAAAAGTCTCGGCTGTCTCCAGCTCAAAAGTTCCAGTGGTTGGGAATCCACTGGGACTTACAGTCACATTGCCTCTCCTTGCCAAAGGCAAAGAGAAAGGAGATTGCAGGGGCCGTCAAAAATCTACTTCGGTCACGAAAGATTTCAAGAAGACAACAGGAGAGAGTGTTGGGGTCTCTCCAGTTTGCCTCTTTGACGGACCCACTTTTGAGAGCACAATTAAAAAATGCCTCAGGGATCTGGAGAAAATATGCTTACAACGATCGAAGAGATCTACTAAGACCGTTACCAAATCGTATGCGATCGATTCTCGAGCCATGGTTGGAGACAAAGAACTTAAGAAGAAAAGTATCCTTGCAACCACCTCCTCCTACAGTCACCGTCCACACGGATGCTTCGAAGGAAGGATGAGGGGGTCATTCTCATCTTCGGAAAGTGCAAGGAACGTGGTCTCCCCTGTTCAAGACCTTCCACATCAACTATCTGGAAGCCAGGGCAGTGTTTCTTTCTCTGAAGAAACTGAAACTTCGCCGATCAATCCACATTTGCCTGGTCCTCGACAGCGAAGTAGTGATGAGATGCATAAATCGTCAAGGTTCAAGATCTCCTCAGTTGAATCGGGTGATAATAGCCATTCTTCATCTGTCCAAGAAGATGAGATGGCACTTATCAGCAGTCCACCTTCAAGGATTCCGCAATGTGACAGCGGACGCTCTATCCAGGTTCGACCCGATAGAGTCCGAAGGGTCCCTAAACGCAGGATCATTCTCCTTCATATTGAGCAAAGTCCCAGGATTGCAAGTAGATCTCTTCGCAACGAGCGACAACAAGAAGTTAGCCCGGTACGTAGCCCCGTACGAGGATCCTCTAGCGGAAGCGAAGGACGCGATGTCTCTAGATTGGAACAGATGGTCCAGGATTTACCTGTTCCCACCAACCAACCTGTTGTTGAAAGCCCTCGATAAATTGAGATCCTTTCGCGGGAGGGCAGCGATAGTGGCCCACAAGTGGCCAGGCAGCGTCTGGTTTCCATTGATAACAGAAATACGCCTGAAGCTGATCCCGTTGCCGGAACCAGTTCTGACTCAGCTAGTACAGAAATCGACTGTCTACGCTTCATCAGAGAAAACCCAGAACCTTCATCTCATGATTTTCTCGCCTTAGCTGTCAAGAAGAGGTTTGGGATTTCCGAAGACAGCATTAATTTCTTAGAAGAATATAAGTCAAAGTCAACAAGAAGACAACACGAATCTTCCTGGAAGAAATGGGTGGCCTTTGTTAAGGCGAAGAAACCTCAAGAGATTTCTACGGATTTCTGCCTGTCCTTTTTCATCCATCTTCATGGACAAGGACTAGCGGCTAATACGAACACTACGTGTAAATCTGCCTTAGCTAGACCGATTCTATATGCCTTCCAAGTGGATTTTTCAAGCGAAATCTTCAACAAGATTCCGAAAGCCTGCGCAAAACTTCGGCCTGCAGCTCCTCCAAAGCCTATTTCATGGTCTTTGGATAAGGTTCTTCATCTGGCCTCTACCTTGAACAATGAAGATTGCTCGCTGAAAGACTTGACTCAGAAAGTTATTTTTCTATTTGCACTAGCCTCAGGAGCCAGAGTCAGTGAAATAGTGGCTCTCTCGAGGGATGAGGGTTACATTCAGTTTACACCGAACGGAGAACTAAATCTCTTTCCGGATCCGACTTTTCTTGCCAAGAATGAGCTACCCACTAAAAGATGGGGTCCCTGGAGAATCTGCCCTCTGAAGGAAGAAGCATCCCTCTTTCCAGTGGAATGCCTAAAGGTCTATCTTCATAGAACTTCAGACTTTGGGGGAGGTCAGCTTTTTAGGGGAGAAACTTCGGGTTCAACGTTATCCTTGAAACAGATAAGGGCGAAAATCACTTATTTTATTCGCAGAGCGGATCCTGACAGTACACCCGCAGGTCATGATCCGAGGAAGGTTGCCTCGTCTCTTAACTTCTTTCAAACTATGTCGTTTGATAACCTACGTGCTTATACTGGTTGGAAGTCTTCCAGAGTCTTTTTTAAGCACTATGCGAAGCAATTGCAAGAAATCAAATTTCATGTGGTGGCTGCAGGTAGTGTAATAAAGCCTGTAGTTTGATTACTGCGAAGGACAGTGCACTAATTGGGACTGTTAGTGAAGGGTGTGCATGATAGACTTAGGTATATCATGATGATTTTTAGTGTTGACATAAACATTATAATCTGTCTTCCATAGTTATGTGAACTTAGAAGCATAATTCTTTGACATGTGTGCCAGCATATTTATGCTTAATGTCTTTTATTAATAACATATATATTGAAATTTCCTAGTTTCACGGAGTGGCATTGTTTTCTCTTCCAGATAAAACTTTTTACCTTGTTATTACTGTTATGCTTGTTATGTCTATGTTTAGCATAAACATTTTGCTTAGTCATGACTTCTGTGTTTCTTGTAAATAAACTATAGAAGGAATCTTTGCGTCTCTCTCGCCTTAAGATTATACATTATATTCAGAGTATTTTTTATCCTCTTATGGACTATGTGGGACAGAGTTTCCCTTACCATGCAATCAGGTAAGTTTGGTTGTGCTATGTTTGTCTACTGTATTACGTTTCCTACTTGAACATAAACTCGTCTGTCTGATCCAGACCTGGGAGGTACAGTACTCTATTCAGAACTCTAGTACAAACTGCGCTTTACGTATATACGACACGATATACTTTCTGCTTGCTTGTTGTTCTTTGAACTCACAATCTCGGGTTTTTTCCTAGAGTCTATACAGACTCTTCCCTGTAGGGGACAGGAAGGGCTGGCATATGGTATGCTCAGTTAATTGATGTATTACGGTAACATCAAGTGTCTTTGGTCGTGGCGACCGGTTAGGAAATAGTCAATTCGAGATAACGGCACTATTAAATCCACAGATACATTATTGCTCTGGTAAACTTCCATCAGCACGACATGGCCTAAGCCCAAAAAACGGATTTTGAGCGAAGCGAAAAATTTATTTTTGGGTGAAAGAGCCATGTCGTCCTGATGGACCCACCCTCCTTTAGTAAAAGGATGTTAATCCCTCCCTTTTGGTACTGTATCTGTAAAACTTACAAAGCTACGGAGAATGGTTTGGTGGCGCCGTGATGCGGCGGATGGCCGAACTATTGACAGTACTTTAGGAGAGTCGAACAGTTTTACCTCTTGAACGACTCTCTTATTTTCTTGCCACTTTTCCTCTCGGAGTGAAAGGCTATTTGGGGTGTAAATAGCTATGAGATGTGTCAAGTTACGTCCTTACGCGATATCCCTTGAAGAAATTTAAGGGATACTCGCTCCAGGAGTTAGAATTCTGGATACCTTCGGTAAATTCTCTGGGATATATCACTGTAGTCACATATACTTAGGAAGCTACTAATGAAGGAACTTCCATCAGGACGACATGGCTCTTTCACCCAAAAATAGATTTTTCGCTTCGCTCAAAATCCGTTATATATATATATATATATATATATATATATATACATATATATACACACAAATAGATATGAGAATAAGGCTTGAAAGAAAAGTGATGTTTTACACATTGGTATACCTTAAAGTTTCCTTGAAAGCCTTTTATGTACAGGAAAATACTACGCATTTCATTACAGAAATATATATTTTGATGAAGTTTGCCGAGTTATTTCTCCTCTAACATAACACTAATTCTAAACATTGAACACCTTAAAATTTGCTCATAAATAGCAAATGCTAGAAGCAATGTATCTAATATATCACTAATGAAAAGAAATTTTTATTTGAACAAGTCTGCCAACTTTCATGTCTAATGTGACTTTAATTGCATAATTTGACAAAAAGACTACCAAAAATTCGTACAATATAAGGTTTTAATCTTTCTTCCTTTGAAATATTACTGGTACGGAATGACCTCATAAATCCCACAAATACAAACCTATTCAGAATAACAAATTCTCCGAAACAGACGCAATATTATTTTTAATTTACTTTCCTATTGTGAAGGAGCATCCACCGAATTCATATACAATGATCACATGAAGATTCCTTTCAAAGAGTTTGAGTGTTCTTGTGCAAATGCATGACGAAATCCATTTTACGTTTCCGCGTCTGAATATGACTTCCATTTGTTCTTCGGAAAACATTTGATCTTGGCGTTCTCTAACAGTTTCTTTATAATCTGAACAAGTGCTTCAGACAGTGCAGGAGTTCTCATGACTTTGTGCGGAAATAAAGGCGTCTGTCTTGTATTCAATGCCAACTTAATATTAATCATCAGTACAAAAAAGTCTAAAATATTTTGACATCTGAAAAGTATTCTTATTCCTCTTGTAATCTTCCTCAAGAAAAGCGTATCTTTCAGTAACCGATCTACTGATATCGCAAGAAGCCACTTAACTTCTTGTGATTAAAATAGCATTTCAAATAACATGAGCATAAGGTGAGATTAGTTAGCCACGTGATCAATTTTGATCAAAGAATAAATATCATCCATGTTCCATGACATGGAAACTTTTAATGATATTCTATAGATAACACGTACAAGAAAAAAAGGGATAGAATTCTTAGGAAACTTCACAATAGTGTGCGAGTATACATTCATGTAAATGTAAAGTAATGGAAAATGACTGATTTTCTTATTTACCATTTGTCTAAGAAATAATAGTTTCACGCATTGAATTTATTAATGATAATTTATAGGTTCCATGGGCTTTATAAAACCTAAGGGTTGACTTTTCCATCGAAATGAACCTCCATGCTAAAACAAATGCTCCTCAAAAACGAAAAACATGCCAATAGAGAGAGAGAGAGAGAGACTTCATCATTCAATCACAAATCTTGAAATCAATATGACGTCATGATTAATTTTTGTTCATTTGCCAAACGCATCCACGATACTGAATACAACTGAAAATGGTAATAATACAGCGACGAACATGACCAGAAGGCGTTTTCTTGACCTTTCTCCAATGGTTCCTGCTTATTGATTTGCATTGGTCAGCGTTCAGGATGCACCATGGGGGAAATGGAGGTGAAATCAAGCATTTACTCTTTGTAGTAGAAGTTAAGAGATGTTGGGGAGAAAGACAGAAGAAAGCAAGCAAGGATGGGCTTTAGTAGAAGGGTAAAAAGTAAACGCAGCTCCAGTCGAAAGGAAACTTGCTGAACATTTTAGTGATGATTAGTCCCCAAAAAGCCCTACACACCTCTTGACTTAATCTAATAATCTCTAAAACCACCTCCAAAAACATTTTAGCAATTGGTGTAAAATATAATTTGTAAAGTTACTAATGATTGTATGAAACCAGGCTTATGAACATAGTTTGTTTAACAGTGGTCATTGGTGATTGGAGCAGAATCGTCATTGAAATAATTTCATTATCCTTAGTAGGTATATTGGTGAGGGTGGCGATAGTAACTATAATCTTAGAGAAATATGTCGTTTGTAATAATGGGGGAGGAAAAGGTAAGTCATTAATTTGGTGCCGGATGCATTAGTGGAAATCCTGAACACCACGTCAAGGGACATCCTTTGTTCAAGGTTTCCCTTTTCAATGTCATTTGGTTTACACTATTTTGAACGTCACATTCATTACTTGACCCGTACGTCAAAAGCATGCATTTAAAATTTTGTCCCATATGCCAGGATAATTCCTTGGTACTTATTTACTCAAAAAGTGCCATGTTGAGCTCTTTCTCTTAATTACCAACCACTTATTAGTGGTATTGGCACTGCAATTTTGTTTCACGATTCTACATTGAATAATATGAACACCATTTTCTTCGATAGCTCGGAATATTCACAAATTAAAAAGGTAAAATGTTTCATGGTGAAATGGCCGACCAAAACTTTGGAGACCTGGTTAAAATGTCGATATTTTCAAATATTTCCACGGCTAATACTGATAACCGCTTATAAAAAAAACGCCCTAATATAAAAATAAAAATAAAATCTTATTTTTTTACCACTAGCTCACCTTAACCACCGTTCTTATTCAGCTCCAGAGCTATAGGGACAGTGAGTTTTTCGAAGCAGGAATTGGTACTTTGGTCAATCAGAGACCTCTACTTTGCCAAACTTTTCTTTGGCCGTCTCTTATTGGCTAAAAGCTTCGTTATCTACCAAGAGGCTTTAGAAGAGCTCTTCCTATTACCTGATGGGATTTCTATCTAGGA
>NC_090745.1:77226698-77231698 GCF_036898095.1 Palaemon carinicauda
ATTTCTAACTTATTTTTAAGCGCTTATAAAATTTGTGATCCTGAATTTATAGAATATGAAGGTTTCCAGAAAACATTGCTACGATTCTGAGTTTACTGAGAAGGCCGCCTCAAAAGCTAGGAAAATACTATTGTGAAAAAAAAAGATCCATTTCTAAAGGTCAGTGAATGTCTTCTTGCCTTCCCCCAAAAAGGTCAAGACAGCACGTTGCTCGACACCTGCCTGAAAAATTGTGAAATAGTTGGGTATACAAAAATAACTTAACTATTAAAAATGTTGGTAAAATCAGGGAAAGAAACTGCAACCAATAAAACATGTAATTACAAATTACCATGTAGAACATGTGATAAGATGCACATAGGAGAGACAGTAGATTACGCAATAAAAAAGAAAAAAACAGAACTTCCATTAGAAGACTATCGGAAAATAACGCTGTTTTTAAACAGATGACACTAGAAAAATCAACCAATAAATTTTAGGGATATGGACAAGTTGAAATTAATGCCTGATACACAGACAAAACTGGATGAAACTGTTTTAATTCAAAATTCTAAGAAATTAAATATTCATCAAAGTAATTTCAAATTGAATTTGTTTTTCAATTATATTGTCAAAAACAATGTAACTGTGGTCAAATTGTTCGGCACAACTTCCTTGAGGACTGGCACTACAAGCTTATAGATAGGGGTCACCTTTTTATCCCAGTATCCAAAGGGAGACACTGAATAATACTATCCGTTTATCACCATGTACATTCTAACACTGTTCACCCTTGGTTCTCTTTCTCCAATAATTCTATGAACATAGGGCATCAAAGGACCAATCTCAAGATTAATCATAGAAATACCAGTGGTGAAAAGTTTTTTTTTTTTTTTTTTTTTTTTTTTTTTTTTTTAGTGCCTCATAAAACGCATTGTTTCTCAATAAATAAATATATGGATCCCACAACGTAAGATTATTATTCATACTGTTGAAGAGTTTGTAAAGGTTCCTGTGGTATTGGATAATAGTCTTGACTAGTTTTGAATTCGAACTCCATCTCGTTAGTGCTGCCTTTGGCATGTGTTTTCTCACTATCTCATCAATAACTTGCGTTTTTATAGTAGTAATGGAAAAATTAAGACAGTGCCTCAAATGTCTTGAAAGGTCAGAACAGTAGTATTTATTTAAATGATAAAGTATACACTCTGTAATACCTCCAACAGTTTGTCCTTACGGATGTCAAATCCTATAAACACTTCTTTGATATGAGTCCAACATGTACCTCGATACTGCTATATCTGTTGTTTTACCTAAATCTATAGCAAAGAATGAAGCTTCTGCGATTTTTTCTTTAATATAATTTTCTAAAAATTGTGCCTACTGCTTCAACCAAGTCATTTTTGTATCTTATTAGAAGGTCAGGAAAACTAAAAATTGTAAATTCTGGGAATGCAGAGCCAAACTTTCATCCAATTTTTCAGTATAGTACAGTAATTCAACATAGTTGCCATGATTTAACGACGATTTCTGTTCATTATCTCAGCTAAAAGCAAGTTCTTGTGTAATCAAAAAGCAAGTAGCAAATATGATTTTCTGATATATCTATGTTCTCTTTAACGTTTTATTATGTATGTTAATGCTGACATATATATATATATATATATATATATATATATATATATATATATATATATATATATATATATATATATATATATATATATATATATATACATATATTTATATATACGTATATATATATATATATATATATATATATATATATATATATATATATATATATATATATATATATATATATATGTGTGTATGTATGTATACAGTATATCCGTGGAGATATATAGTCCGCGTGCATGATAAACGATGACCCCTCTAAAAAGTAGTAGATTGATAGATTGATAGCAAAATATGCCACCTGTTGATTTTGGTTGAAGGTAGAGTAGATAGATTCTGCATTCGGAAGTTTTCTATTGATGAAGCCCAATTGCTGAGGTAATCCGCTGACCATTTGTTCAAGTATTGAACTTACAGGGACATAATTGGCATTGGTGGAAAGCAGGAGTGGTGCAGTTACCATGAGAAAGGCGAAGCAGTGTTAATTGATAGGGTTTTTTTTTATTTTGGTGAAGGGGTTCTTCCTTTACGTTTTTTGGCTTAACCTTGAGGGAGACGTAGAGGACGGCGATGAATAGAAAGAATTAGTGATAATAATTCACCATGCCAAAAAACTCCAGTAGCGTTTTAATGGTTAAGGGCATGAGGAGCTTTTGGATTGCTGATACAATCTCAGCCAGGGGGTGGATGCCCTCAGGGGTCATGCCATCTCTCAAGAATGCCACCTCCTTGGCACCAAAGGTACATGATATATCTGACTACAAGGCTGCATACCGTCGAGATTAATGTGTAGGTGACATATGTGGTCTTCATTGTAAGGGAAAAAATCAATATGTTATTTGGTTAACATATGCAGAATGGGAGGCCATCTAAGATGGTTTATTGAATTTTTGAAATGTGGTCCTTGCATTATGAGGGACAAAACAGGAATAATTGAAAGTATATGAACCACAGTGGGTGGTGATGGCGCTCTTGGGATGGTTTTGAGGTTTTTGGGCACCTGATAGTATTCCTTCAGGAGCATGAGGGTTAAAATACTTTAGCCCTGTGAAGGTAACTGGTGATGTCGGCAATGGTAGCGTTAGGGGAGAGTCTTCCAACTATTCTAGTGCCTTACGGAGCCCAGTTGAAAGTTTAATGACCTAATCTCTCTTGGGGACTGGGAAGAGCATGCGCAAACCATCTCCATCTACCCTTCTCCAAGATCTCATCCACATAAGGCACTCGGGCAATCTTTCTTATAGTTTGTTCTCAAATCTACGAAATCTGTTGGATATTATTTCATTGTCATACCACAGCTCAAGAGTCCATACAGAAACACCGATACTAAACTGATATAAAGCCTGATTTTTATATGTAATTTCAGGAGATTTTATTTCCAAATTTTACTTAGCCTGGCCATTGTCTGATTTGCATTTTTCAATTTTTCAATAAACTCAAATTCTAAAGATCCCGTATTAGAGATCATATTTCCTAAATATTTAAATAATTCCACCTCCGTAATCCTTTTTTCTTCCAATGATAGTTCATCTTCCATTGCATATTCCGTTTTCATCACCTCTGTCTCCCATCTATCTATATTGAACTAAACTTCATGGGAAATTTCATGCATTCTGGTAAGCAGACTTTGCACGTCCTGTGGTGGTCCGCCAATGACAGTGTCATCAGAATACTCCAAGTCAGCTAACTTCCTGTTACCAATCCAGTCCAATCCTTTTTCCTCCATCCCCAATTGTTCTATTCATTGCAAAATTCATGAGGAAGATAAACAACATACGTGACAACACATTCCTTTAGAGTACTACACTGTGCTAGGCGGAATATCTTAGCAAGCCATGTTTGCCAAAGGTTATATATATATATATATATATATATATATATATATATATATATATATATATATATATATATATACACACACACGCACGCACACATATACACACACAACACACACATATATATATACAGTATGTATATATATATATATATATATATATATATATATATATATATATATATATATATATATATGATCCCTCTCGCTGAATATTACCAGATCTCTTTATTATGTTTTTGTACGTCATCGGGATTAAGTCAGAGAGGTTTTGTTGGCGGAGGTGTATCATTCCACCAAAAATCATCTAATTGCGGTTCATGGTTACCAGGTTTAATGAAATGCAAACATTGCTAATTACAGTTCATTACAAGCTCAGGAAGAAAAGGGGAATAAAAGAAACGAGTAAGAGTATACATGCTCAGGAATGAGCTGATAGTGTTTTTTATGGTAACACTGATGGCTCTATAATAAAAAAGCTAGAAAAAAATTCACAAGTAAACTTCTGTCATTATTCACAACAGAAAATCACTATGGATACCGAACCCCTATACAAAAGAAAGATAAGGCTAAGCTCTTCTATTATTATTCAGCATCGAATTATGTCACACTTCATACTGAAACACCTGTGTTATAGCAAAACAGAAATTGCCCTCGAAGATAAGAGCAGCAATACGAAAGGACAGGAGTATTTTCAAGTGCATCATCCTTCAAAGGTGTTATGTATATACATATATATACACAACCACACACACACACATATATATATATATATATATATATATATATATATATATATATATATATATATATATATATATATATATATATATATATATATATGTATATATATATATATATATATATATATATATATATATATATATATATATTCTGTTGTGGATTCATTCCCAGCACCACTTCTCTTGAGGACTGGCACTGAGGCCTATAGAAATGGGGGTTCAATATTTTACGACACGTTTAAAAGGGGTACACTAAATACAGCGGCCCGTGAATCACCATGTATATTCTGGCATGTACTCCCCTGGTCCTCTGACTTAGAAAGTTCAGTGTTAGTTTGAGAGAGAGTTGTCGAAGGACCAACCTCGAAATAACTGTAGAGATACCGGTATTAAGGGGCTGGGTATCACTTGGAAAGTTTAAATAGCTTCTTAACTAGCTCTCTTCAGTTAGGGCAGGAATACACACAGAGGAATTAACATTATTCTTAATGACAAGAGTTAAATTATTCAGACATCGAATGGCTGAGACGAACAAGTTAAAGTCAAAGAGGGTTATGAGAGAAAAAAAAAATGGAGTCACTGCACGTTTGCTTGATGAGTTTTCTTCTCTGGGTAAAGGAATGTTCTCTTCTCGGGGTAACAAACGGTTTTGTTCTGATAGCCATAGGTAAGGTCTGTGTACAGGTTAGAAAAGGACAGACATCTTCGAGGGTGGCGTTCATTTTCCCCGGCGTCCTGTCTAGAATGAGCGAACACAATTGGGTAAAATGCCAAGAGAGGGCAGGTCTAAGATTCAATAGTAAGGA
>NC_090745.1:77236698-77241698 GCF_036898095.1 Palaemon carinicauda
CTCATGCACCTGGATTTTTTTATGAAAATACCAAGGGATTTAATCCTAAACAGTTTTTCATACGAATAGGACGTACGTTATAGAACTAAAGTGCTAAATAGTTTTGTTCAAAATCCTACAATGATTCTGAACAATTTTGGAAATAATGCAAAAATATGAAATAATTAACCTTGAATGCTCAACCATGTTTTATCTATATGTACTTACTAACCTTTTGATAAGTGTATCAATAATAAAAAAAAAATATTCTTATTCGTTATAACTATTACCAGCATTATATTATTCAGTTTAGATCGAAGTACAAGTCAATAATCTTTAGTCCAACATAACCGTGTTTAGTATTAACATTAGAAAATGAATACTTTTTCAATCCCTGTCATTTTAGGCAAGTTGCACTTTCATAGCAATGTTCGTTTTGCTAATTGTCAGATTAATCCACTCCCCCGATTATATAGATTGCTTTCTTGTCAGACTCTCATCACTTGAAAACCAAAGGGAGATTGATACGCCTCAAAGCGTGGCTCATTGTCTCATAAAGGGACCTTTTTTTACTTAAAACGTTTCCCTAACGTAGCTGACTTTTTTTTTTTTTTTTTTTTTTTTTTTTTTGCTCCCTGCATATACCATTTGACAGCCGTGAAAATACGTTTTCAGCTAAACCCCTACCCAGATCACCTGCTAATACCTAAATAAAATTCCTTCTCTCTTAAAGACACAAAACTCATCTAACCAGGAGCCAAACTCCTTGACCTAGATTATCCTTTGTAAATTACACTACCCTTACCTCTGGCCCCCTAGATTAGTAAAGAATTATAACCTGTTCTCGAGTAGAAAGATTACACTCTTGTCCTAACACTTTCTTCATTTGTAGATGAATCAACATTCCTTTAACACCTGCCTTTCCTCACTCTAAATTTTCCCATCCTGTAGTTTTAAATCTTATAACCACACTCTCTTGGCATTTCTACTACATTGTGTTCGCTCATTCTAGACAGGGCACCATTTTCTTAACCGTGGCCAATAGACGTATCCATGGGCGGACCTCGCAGCCTCACTCGGCCAAAACCGGGATAGAAGACCCCACCATCGAGAATGTCTGCCCCATTCAATCCATAGATGGACCTAAATACTTCTATGAAGGCAGTGTGTGTGTGTGTGTCACGGACAACGGTAACTCTAAATTTTATTCTGCCATAATCATTCGAATTTAACTTACATATCTCACCATTTCGTTGTCTGTTTGAATATTCTAATTTTAACCATTAAGAAAGAATGTGAACTTTGCTGTCCGTAGTTAAGAACCTATTTGAACCCATTTAGGTGAAACCCTCTCTATTTCCTACCGGTTTACAGTTAATTAGAGATTAGTCCTTTGACATCCTCAAATTTGGGACCTAATAGGGATATAAGCATTGCTCTTCTTGGATCGAGAGTACCCTTCGTTTTCTGACTTGCTGAAAACGAAAGTCCCCTACCACTTGTACTATGTGCTCTAACCCAACTCAAACCATAAAACCTAACCATACTCAATCTTTGCAGCCTTCAGACACTTTTTTTGTGATTTGTTGCTTAAATTTTAATACCTTAATCCAAGTGCCATCAGATTCGTGATTCTCGCAGGCCACAATCACGTATAGAGTGATTTGCTGCTCAAACCTTAAAACTCAGCCTAAGTTTAATCACTATAGTAATTCTCATAACCCCAAATCATGTGCTCAGGCATTTGTAGTTCAACCTTTAATCCTCAACCTAAGTTTAATCCCCCTAATGATTTACACAGCCCTATATAGCATATTCCATGATTTGCTCCTCTAACTGATGAACCCTACAATCACATTAATGATTTTGTGTTCCCAATCACGTATTCAGTTATTCGGGGTATAAATTCAAATATATACCTGCCCAAACTCGTAACAATATAAAATGAATGCACTAGCACTGCAAATGGCCCTCCACCCAACCCAGATCTGGGAGATCTGACGCTTGCTCAAGTTCGGGAAACTTAAGCTCCTCATCTTCAGGGATTACCCAGACCTCTACATCAATGAGACGAAATCCGACCAGCATAATGTGTATATCTCTGCCCTTCAGGACGACGAGACATTGCTTTACTGGAACCTTCAACAAAAAGGCTATGCAGCCCTACATTATCTGTTGAGAGAAATTACATACAGCTTTCCCATCTTGTGGCACGCCGAGGTAGTTCACCCTTGCCCAATCTCAATCGTCCCGTATTTGATGGCAGAATCAAATCCTGGCAATCCTGGTAGCCCTCATTCAAGGTCCTCATGCACGACAAGGAGTATGACAATTCCCTTAAGCTGACTGCCCTACAAAAATCCAATCAAGGTTCATTGAAGTCTCTCCTACAAAAATTCATATACATCACCAGTCAGTACCAGCAGTGCTTGACGATCCTGGAGCAGGAGTACGATAAATTTCCTTATATCAAGAGTGAGCCACCACTCCACATTGACTGCCCAACAGCCACACTGCCTGAGTAGCCACCCAGTCTTCAGTCAGTTCACAGTGCTGACCCGCCAATAGTCGTATCTCCTCATCTGCTACAAAATATTGACTGACCGACAGCCCCGCCACCTGAGCAGCCACCCAATGCTCAGTCAGCTCACAGCCTTGATCCACCAACATTTGTGGCACCTCAACTCCCAACTACTATTCTGTACTCTCTGACCAGCAAACACGCTGCGTTGACTGCCCTATGGCTACGCGACATGAGCGGCCACCTAGTCTTCTGAACTGCCCAGTCAGCTCACTGCTCTGACCTACCAACAATTGTGCCGCTTCAACCGACTGCCTATTCTCTACTCTCTAACCAGCAGTCACACAGCATTGAACCCGTGATAGCCACACCACCAGAGCGACCACCTAATCCTCTGAACTCAGCTCAGTCAGCTCACAGCACTGACGCACCAACAGTCATGATGCCTTAGCTGCTGTCCAGCCCTTTAGACTCTGATCAGCTGCCACGCTATGTTGACCGCCCGGCAGCCAAACGGCCTGAGCCACCACTTAAAGTACTCCTCAACACCACAACCAATTGCTTCTGTGCACTTACCCTCTGTCAGTCAGGATGGTACGACAGCCAGCCGGCCTTCTTCTTCACCCAGATACCATGCCATTTTCCAAGCTCAGATTCTCTGGGAGGAGTCGGATCCCTATTGGGAAGAGCTCTATAATCTTCTACTACTTCTACCCTTGCCCTTAGTTGCCTCTTTTTATTGGCAATATGTTAAAAATCCTACAGAGATTCTGAATAAATCTAGAAATGATTTGAAAATATAAATTCTCATATAATAAGTGTTAAATTAATTGACCTTGAATTCTCAACCATATTTTTATCTATATGTACTAACTAACTTTATAAATAAGTGTACATCTAACAAAATTAAACTTTTATTCATTGCCACTATTGTCTGCATCATATTGTTTGGTTTAAACTGTAGGGCATATATATAATTCCTAGTCACAAATATTCGTATTTGGTATCAAAATGAATAATTTTTCGATTCCTATCTCTTTAGGCATGTTGCACATTGATATTAAGATTTATCCACCCCCACGATCATATAGATTGCTTTCCTGTCTGACTTCTACCTCTTGAAATCCTGAGTGAGGTTAATATTCCTTAGAGCATGGCCTAATGTCTCGTAAAGGGACCTTTTCGACTAAAAAGTTTTCCCTAATGTACCCGGGTCTTTTGCTCCCTACATATACAATTTGACAGCCCTGAAAACATGTGTTCAGTTAAACCCCTACTCCATGGATTAACCTATCGTACACGCGGACCCCTTGCTAATACTAAAATTAGATTCCTACCCTCTGCGAGATGCAAAACTCATCCAGCTAAGAGCAAAACACTTTGACCTAAATTATTCTTTGTAAATTTTGTTGCCCTGACCTGTGCCCATCTAAGATTAGTAAAGACTTATAACCTGTCCTCGAGTAGAGGGATTGGACTTATGTTTTCTTCATTTGTAAATGGATCAACAATCCTTTAATACCTGTATTTCCTCTCCATAATTTTTCTCATCTTGTAGTTTTAAATCTAGAACCACCCTCTCTTGGCCTTTCTACCCAATTGTATTCGTTCTTTCCAGACAGGACACGATTTTGTTCTTAGTGGTCAATAGACGTATTCATGGGCGGACCTTGCAACTCCACTCCATCAAAAGTGATGTAGAATACCCTGCCGTCGAGAAGGTATGCTCCATTGAACCTATAGATGGACCTACAAAGGATGAAACACTTTTACCCAGAAGATCCGTCAATCAATAGTGTTTGTGTGTGCATAGGCAACAATAACTCCAAATTTTATTCTGGCATAATGATTTGAATTTAATTTTTACATCTCACTATTTCGTTGTCTGTTTGAATATTCTAACTCTAACCAATAAGACAGAATGTGAACTTTGTTAAGAACCTATTTGAACTCTCTAGGTAAAACCACCTTCTATTACCGACATATCTATGAATAATTAAGAGATTGGTCCCTTAATACCCCTCCTCCTTGTATTAATACTAAACAATCAAAGTTAAAGGACCTAGGTCGTAAAAGTTATAATGTACACGGTGATTTATAGGTTGCTTTATTGAATGCACATCCTGTCTATAGACCAAAGTACGCGTCTTCAAGAGAAGTGGTACCGTGTGCAATATCCATTAGACGTTTGGTATTTTGTTTTTAATTTTAAACATCTCTCTCTCTCTCTCTCTCTCTCTCTCTCTCTCTCTCTCTCTCTCTCTCTCTCTCTCTCTCTCAAAGCAAATAACATCACTCTCTGCTTATGACCTTCAGGATGAAAATATTATAGATATATACCAGTCTTTTAAAGTCGAATACAAACTAATTGCAGAGAGAGAGAGAGAGAGAGAGAGAGAGAGAGAGAGAGAGAGAGAGAGAGATCAAACCAAATAAAATATCAACTAATGATTATTTGAGCAAGTCTCAAACTCTTCCTTTGCCTTCACTTTGCAAATAT
>NC_090745.1:77251698-77269198 GCF_036898095.1 Palaemon carinicauda
GACATTCTTTGAAGGGACGAAATTTTAAAAAAAAATTACGCAACTATAATTTTTACAAAAATCTAATAGACATTAGAACTCAGCTTACGTCATTGAAAATTATTCTTCCGCAAAGACATAAATAAAAGGTTGGGGGAAATATTCAAACCAGAAAAACCTTGCTTATTGATATTTGGATCTCGACCAAAATATAGTGCAGAGTTCTAATTACACCCCTTTTTTTCTGTATATATACTCGTATTTCCGAATGTTAAAGTCAGAGGGATTAAATCAGAAATGGTTTTAAGTTCTCATAGCCCGAATGTCATAGAATCAGAGTTTCGAAACCTATTACCTTTTGTTTCTGATTTTTGACATTTATCACTCTCTCTCTCTCTCTCTCTCTCTCTCTCTCTCTCTCTCTCTCTCTCTCTCTCTCTGTTAGGGTCTTAAAGTTTAAAGGACGAAATAAGATCAAATAGCCATAGCTTAGAGAAAACCAATCAATACAGAGAGAGAGAGAGAGAGAGAGAGAGAGAGAGAGAGAGAGAGAGAGAGAGAGAGAGAGAGAGAGAGAGAGAGAGAGTCAAAGTCAAAATAGTGTTTCAAACACTGTGGACCAAGATTGCAGTAGTTCATATCGTCCAAATGTATTGAATTGTATATATATATATATATATATATATATATATATATATATATATATATATATATATATATATATATATATATGTATATATACAGTATATACATATATATATATATATTTATATTAATAATATATATATATATATATATATATATATATATATATATATATATATATACATTTATTTTATTTATATTTCATTCGTGCATTGAAGAGAGGATAGCCAGCTCCAAAGATGAGTTTTTCTCGTGTAGATTCAAGCTTATGTAAATTACGTTATACTTTCGTCGTGAATTTTATTTTATTCTTTATTCAAGATAGTATACTGTATGTAAATTCACATCATTTTTAAGAATTACCTTTTTATTTCACGTAATTTTGTTACAAAGTCTTGCGTAATCAGTTTGAGAGAGTTATGTGATCATACACGATAGGAACAAGGGCTTATGTAATGTTCTTTTATATTTTTATGAGGTATTGCATCATGTTTGTGAGAAAATATGCAGTGTATCACGTGCTTGGAAAAACCTGGTGATAGGATGTTATTTCTTTTTACTATTTCGGGGATAAATTGTGGGCTGAGCTAGCTGACAGAGAGAACTGTCCTCACATTCGAGAGAGCGATCCTTGGTAACTCTGACGCTTGTTCCCCAGCCCCCATGCATCCCAAATCTCTGGGAAGTTTCTGGAAGCCGCTAGGTTTCATATATATAAGGCAACCCCCAGTGTTAGATAGACAGACAGAGCTAGAGAATTGCAACCTTAAGAGAGCCAACTTCCCCTCTCCTTCTCTCACACGCAGCTCAGAGTATTGTTTTAAAAGTGATCAGTACCTATGGCGTCCTCTCCTAAGTAACTCTATATCACAAAGCAAATCATGTGATGAAAAGATACATAAGACGAAACGGTGATTTTGAATTCATTTTATTAGGGTGAGTGTTGGCATTTTATAAACCTTCTGTAACTGGCCCAGTAGGAAGGTTAGGTATTTATATTGTGATCTGGTTATCTATTTTTCATTAAGTGTTAAACTTAAATATCTATATTCAGATTTAATTTCAAGTGAAGCTAGTGATTGTGTAATTTACATAAGTGTTATTTCTTTTCTTAGTCTAAGGCTTATTCATATAAAATAGTTCAAGTCAAATTGAAATATAATTTTCAGATGGTAACATTTTTGTCTTAATCTAGGTTTTGTTCAGACTTAATATTTCGAGTGATTTCGTTGATTTATGTAAATTCTTCCAGTGTTATAATGTATATGGAATATATTCATTATTTGAAGAGTATTATTCCAATCACCATTGTTCAGAATAGAATCCGCTCCTATCCTGTTAAAGAGCCGTAGTAAGTCATAAATAATTCTTAAGAGTAATTACCCAGTTTAGTTTAGAGCGTACTTGAGAAACCTTTGGATATTCAGTGTTTTATATATTGCTCTCTGAAAGTTATTTAACTGTCTCAGAATTCGTGTATTAATATTTTAAAGTGTAACAGTTTTAATGTAAAAGCAAACAAGTGAGTTTGGAATTCGAGAGGTTGATTAACTTGGCAGTTGTAGTATATACTATATTATATGTTTGGGTCCTAGTCACGTGCCATTGTATAATATACTTTTGGGTGCCCAGACCAGGGAGTCATAATCGTATAATAAATAAATAGATAAATATATATTATATATATATATATATATATATATATATATATATATATATATATATATATATATATATGTGTGTGTGTGTGTGTGTGTGTGTGTGTGCAGTGTGTGGAATTAAAATGAGATGCCTTTTCAGTAATCATATGATAAATTTTCAAACCTCACTTCCTGCCATGGAGATTTAAAACACTTGTGCTTTCATTATCTAACCTTGTAAATATGTCGACAATATATTCTCGAATTTGAATCTTAGAATATATTTACGAAGCTTTTCTTTGAAAGCTTTATTGCAAAACCATGACTGTTTATTTATTTGAGATTATTTTATAAGGAGGTTAGACTAATGAGGTAGCATTATCTTAAAATATTTTCAAATTAAGGAATCATCACCCGCATACTCTATATGAGTGAATTTAAAATGAGATTATAAAGCGTGCACTGAAAATTATTTTAGGCAATTAATATCATCGGTACACCGTCCACTTATAATTTAACGGTGAAGGTACAACTATGTATTTTACAGCTATCACTTATTTTATATCGCCCCGTTACTTATTCATTATACTAAATATCAAGTTTCATGTTATATTTTACAGAAAATGGCTGCTAAATTATTTCATTTAACGTCAAATGGTAAAATGACGTGTATATGATCGCAAACGAGTACTTAATCATCTACATAAACATAAACATTCACTTGTAAATTCATATATACTAATTATATGGTCATTCATCCGCTTACTCATTGCTGTTATGAAGCGTCTCATAAATGATCTCATGCTATTCCTGGACTTTTCGTTATTCCGTTTTCCATCTGTCCAGACATCTTTATCATTTACCTTCGCAATCATCTACGAATCTATTTTTTTCTGTATTGTTTCTTTTCCACTGATCATTTATCGATTGCGATCATCTTTTCACTGGTATGTTCGTCGGCTTCTCTGTTCGGTCATCAAGAAAATTAGGTGATTTTAGAGTGTTCATTAACTATTGTATCTGAAGATGAAAGTATACAAACTTCGATATGGTCATTGATGGGTGATGTTGGCTCTATATTTAATATTTTAGCATATGATATAGATACTTTATATTGGATGTGCATAAACTACAAATAAAATCAATTTACATCATGGAAGTAAAAGTCATACATAAAAGCCTAAGGTTAATAGGAGTTTTACTTTTATCATAGTGCTTAACCCACATTTTTTTACATAAATTATTTACCAACAGTACTATTGCACAGAATACGATTCAAGATTATAAATTTTAGAAATCTAAGATCTAACAAAAAGGACCTGGGGCATAATCTACTTTAGCATCCTATAAAAATCGAAACACAATAATCATTAAAATTAAGGTAATTCTTTTTTCTTCATAAAGCATCTCAACACTCCAATGGTCAAAATTATAAAGCATTTGCTTCTTGACTTTTTCTTCTGGATGCTTTCATTTTCAGAAATATTTTTATTATATAAAGTAAATTACCTCTTGACTCCTCTCGCTATGGGGCATCTTTTACTTTCATATTCTACTTATATCTACTTTTTGTTTAGTCTCCCGATTCACAACTTCTCTTCCAACAGGTTGTCCTCCCCTTTCCTTGAAATTATAACGTCCATAAAAACAACAAACATTTTTATTCGTTAATATTAGTTTATAAGAATTGACATTATGATTTTTATGCATGTTTATGTATTCATGGTCATTCTTCGTAAATCAATTGATTTAGAGAGAGAGAGAGAGAGAGAGAGAGAGAGAGAGAGAGAGAGAGAGAGATTAGAGCTTCAGATCATTTACCAGTATAAGAAAATCAGCCCAAGGTTAAATAGATACAATATATGAACATCAACTATCAAGATAATATATTTAAGCCCTTATGTTTTAACAAAAGCTTACACGAGTCTTTTTTGACTTCAGCTTTTCCAATTTCTATATATGGTCGCTGTTTCTAGTCAGCCTTCCCTATCTTCCTCTCTCCTGTACATTTTGCTATATTGAACTCTTTTCCTTCATGTCATTCAATAATTTATCTTTCCACCTGAACTTCGCCCTTTCCCTCTTTTTTCTGCTCACTAATTTCATGTGTATAACCCTTTTACATAAGTGTTCATCTTCTCTCCACGTGACATGACCAAACCCTTTTAGTCTTCTTTCCTGATCTCTATTTGAAATATCTAATACTTTGACTGCTCCCTTGACTAATTCATTCCGTATCTTATCTTTTTGTGACACCAGACATCCACCTCAGCATTCTCATCTTGGTCACTTCCATTTTTCTTTTCTTGCTCTTTCTTTATCAGCCCAATTTTCTGCCCCTTAGAGCATGGCTCGTCTAATTATGCTTTCTTATAATTTTCCCATCAACTTTTGCACTGATCCTCCAATCACAAAGTATCCTTGATGATTTTCTTCAATTTATCCATGTAGACTTGATTCCAAAACTAACCTCTGCATCAAGGTTTCCATTTTCGCTCATAACAGAACCAAGACATTTGAAGGAGCTAGCCGTCTTCATGTCTTCTTGGCCTAATCATATCTGTTTCCTGCTCTTCTTCTCCACCTGTCCACATATATTCTGCATTTGTTCTGCTAATTTTGAAGCCTTTACTCTCAAGCTCTTCTTTCCATCTTTTTTATTTGAGTTAAACACCTCCTGTTAGATCAGTCAGCTTAATGTCATCAGCAACCTTTTCACTCCAAGGCACCTGGTGGAAAACAATTTTCACCTCAAACTTCTCTGTAGTTCCAACAGAGCTTCTTACTTGCGTGGTTGCCTCTACTTGCATATCTTTCATTATTCTGACACATTTTTCAGAAAATCTTTTCTCTCTCAAGCATCTCCACACTTCCTGCCTATCAGACGCTTTTTCTGAATCAATAAAAAACAAATGTATTTCTTTCTGTATCTCTCCACATTTCTATATTGTCTGCCTTAGAGCTCTTTTATGGCATGAAACCAAATTGTTCTTCACAAATTTTGGTTTCCATTATCAATCTTCCTTTTATAAACCTCTCATATATTTCCATTGTAAGTTATATGAGGTTAAATCCTTTCTAGTTCCCGCACTCCTGCACATCACCCTTCTCTTTGTAGATCGGGATCATTTGGCTATTTTTCCACATGCCTGCATTCTTTTTTGGTGATATATCTTATTCTTTAAATCCCACAGAATGCCTATGTCTTCCTCTCCTAAGCACTTGAGCAGGTATTCCACAAGTTCCCACTGCTTTCCCTTTCTTCATTTTATTCGGTGACTTCTTACACTCTTTGCGGATATCCATGAGTACTCTTTCATGAGGGTTTCCTTCTCGTATCATTATTCTAGGAGTTTCTTAATTTGGTAACACTTCAAAGTACTCCCTCCATCTAGCTCTTATGTTTTTTTCCTTTGATAAAACTATTCCGTTTTTAGCTTTGATATGTCTGATATGTGTCAAATCAGTTATATCTGCTTTTTTGCTAACTTGTGTATTCTCCTTTGGCTTTAAGTTCTCTTTATAATTCTCATAGAGCTCATCCTCTGCAATTGCTTTTGCTTGTGCTACTGCCCTTTTAGCTTCTTCGTTTGCAATTTTCGAACGTATCTCATTTTCTTTAGATTGATTCCTGCCATAGGCTACTCCTGCTTCCTTTTCATCTTTATCTTATCTTGGGTGTTAATGTTCCACCACCAGTTCTCTTTCTCATTTGGTTATCCTCTACCATATGTCTTCACCAATAATAATTCTGTTATTTAAAGGATAAGTGTAACATTTTCTTCCCACCAGATTGTCAAATCTCCTGCAAATCTGATGCCGCTAAGAACTGCTTCTCTAAATCTCTCCAGTTTCTTACTCTTCTAATCGCCACCACTTTATCTTCGGTTGGACTCCCTTTCCCCCATTCCAACTCGTCTTAACAAGAGATCTGACTATTAGTCTATGCTGTCTGCTAACACACTCTCCTTTAATGACCTTATAATTCTTCACTTCTGTTAAATAGATCTTTCTACATATTGAAAAAACTGTTTGCGTTATCCACCCCCCCCCCCCTATATGTCACATACTCAAGTTATCATATGAGGAAAAAGGTGTTGTTAATTGCCATGCCAAATACCAGTGTAAAGTCCGTTATCAATTCTCGTTCCACATTCATTTCTTCCATGCCATGTCCTCCATATATTCTACTAATATGTTCCAGGTTACACCCGATATGTCCACTCAAGTCTCCTCTCACAACTAGAATTTCTTATATTTCTGTTCCTGTCATGATTTCATCATACTTCTGCAAAACTTATTTATCGCCTCTTCACTGCACCCAGCCTGTGGTGCCTATGCACTTACTACATTCAAGCTATACCCATCATAGCATAACCTTATTTTCTTATTCTCTCACATTACCTTTCAACGATCATGATGTTTTCTTTAATTTCTTTACCGATGACAAACCCTACACCACTTCCTGTTTCATCAGCTCCGCTTCGTAACACCTTATAGCCATTGCCAATATGCTTTGCTCTATTTCCTCTTCATCTTGTTTCCTGCACACCTAAAATGCCTTCCTCCTTCTCTCCATGACACCTGTCAATTTTTTGCCACGACCATTAATGCTGCCAGCGTTGTGTTCCAATGCTTATTGGTTGAACATGCTTCTTTAGGTGCTCCCATCCTTGACGCAGTAGCCGTTGTCCATTTATAGGGGAGGTCATACGAGGCCTCGGGTTTCTATTGGTAATTGTTCTGGCTGTTCTTAGTTACGGCAAAAAAAATTTCACGAGTGGATGCCTTTCCTGCCACCAATCCTTACCGTTACAGGAGTACTGCTTGTTTAATTAGAAATAACCTGATTCTGAAGTTATGAAAGTTTTCTAGGGAAAGGCTGAGTTTATGTAGTTTACATTTGTTTCCTGTATATACTCCATGTCTCAGTATGGATGGACAAATAAAACTAAGTCAAATCAAATGTCATTTATTGAATTTGGGTACGACTGTTCGTATAGCACTCGGACGTTGCTGAAACATGGTCTTTACTTAAAGCATTTAGACTCTTTATACATACACCATTACATTTAAACAATCATGATAACTACATTTTGCTGATCCAAACAAAAAGCTTAATAACATCAATTTATTTTCTTGTTTGTTTTATAAAAGCTTGTCTGTTCAGTCCAACGTCCGAAGCTGAATGACTTGTTCACCGCCTAAGACCAACCGAGCAAAACTTACTGACACGCCGCCTACTGGGCATTCCATCCATCAAGGAAATTAATTTTCCTCTTATTCATAAATTCAAACGTGGAAAATTACCTTTCCTTTATATACTCCATGTCTCAGTATGGACGGACAAATAAAACTAAGTCAAATCAAATTTCATTTATTGAATTTGGGTACGACTATTCGTATAGCACTCGGACGTTGCTGAATATAAAGAACGGGGGCCTTCGTTTGTAATGAATAAATGTTAAGCATGTTTGGATCAGCATTATAATGAACAAATACAATACTTCTACAAGCCAAAACTTAGAGATACTTTTAACATTTCATCGATACTATCTTTCACATAACTGTCTTTTGCGGTTTCGCTAGCCCAACGACCATGTCATTTAAACATACGATCTTTGACCCCGTTGTTAGCTGCTGCGGTGGCTCCTCCAGATCTTAAAGAATGAACACAATACTTTTTCACATCTGACACATGAGGCTTCAATGCATTTATGAATATGTCACGAAGATTTGTGTAGGACATCATTTTGTTCACATTTCTCACTTTATGTCCAGTTTTTGTAGCACTTAGATTACAAAACAAGTAATCATCACCATTCAAGTTTGCCCATTTTATTAATTTCACAGTGTTATCTACAGGACAAATATTTGTACCTGTTTTTGCAATCATTACCCAAGAACCATCTCTATATTTGTCAGTCTTGCTGCCTTCCATAAAAATGGCCATATAAGTAGTATGAAATACAATGTTAGATATCTTAATACTTAACATTTCACGACTTCTCAAAAATCCAGAAAAGCCTATCAAAAATGCACAAATTGTTCTCTGATTTTTTATATTATTGTATTCGTATAGTCTGTTGTACAAAGAGGTAATGACATCAGCAGGGATCGGTTCTTTTTTAACCACTGGTTTCCCCAAAACTCTTTTGGCCGCTTCTAAAATATTTTCAACTAACTTTGAATTCGTTGGAGAATATAGACCGTTAATGTCATGGTACCATTTTATTGCATAGAAAGCAGCAATAACTGGACTAGGTGAATTTACAGACTGAATTAAAGAAGCTAAATATATCGCTACTATGAAAGATTTGGCGGGCAAAGCGTCCCCACTTCCCAAGCCGTTGCATGATACCCACTTCTGAAAGCGCACAAACGCCCCATGATATTTTGAACTGGTAGAATCTGCCCTTGATTTCTTCAACAAATCCGGAAGTAGGTGCACTTTTCCCACCATCACTTCTGGGAGCTGATCAATTTTGGTCTTATGGATCTGAAAAAACACACGTAAAGTCGATGGTTAATAAAACTAAAATTGGACATAACTTCAATATAATACATTTAAACTTTTAAAGACCAATTCAAATATACCTGCACCTCCGCAATACTGCTTGTGCTTTCAATCACGGCAATACTGCCTTTGCTCTAACTGCGCCTCCGCAATACTGCTTGTGCTTTCAAACACGGCAATACTGCCTTTATTATAACTGCGCCTCCGCAATGCTGCTTGCGCTCTCAACCTCAAGTACGGCAATACTGCCTTGTTATAACTGCGCCTCCGCAATACTGCTTGCGCATTCAAGCACGGCAATACTGCTTTTATTATAACTGCGCCTCCGCAATGCTGCTTGCGCTTCCAAGTACGGCAATACTGCCTTTATTTATATAATACTTTTTTTAACTACAACTGCGCTCCCGCAATACTGCTTGCGCTTCCAAACATGGCAATACTGACTTGATTTATATTATAATTTCTGAAATATTACTGCACCTACGCAATACTGCGTGTGCTTCAATTACCACTGACTATTTTGCATCTCCGTCTTTAAAGTTATGTTTTGAATGCAGTATCAGGTTTGTCAATTTTCATAAAACCAAAAATTAGACACATTGTAACTTTTATACAAGCAGTTCCGTACGAGGGACGTAGCCTCACATTCGCCGTAAATATAATATTGACTAACTTATTGAAGAAAAATCAACTTTCAGTGCCAACATACGGAAATTCAAATCAATATTTCCAAACATACCTTTTCCACTCCTACTTGACACATAATTCTCTCTGTTAATTGGTAAATCGAACCAATCAACTACCTCTGGTATAAATGACCCTGTTGGACAAAGAAATGGCCAAAACAAAGCTGATTTCCAGCAAGGCACAACAAGAACACCAGCAGCTTTGTCAAAGGCCATTTTCTTGATAACCTGTGTAATGACAGTGATTGGGGGAACAAATAATCCGAACTTTCCTCCCCAATGTTCTGAGAAAGCGTCTATACCGTTACACGTGGGACTCCAATATCTTGAATAATACGATTCAGTTTCGCATTATGTTCGGAAGCGAACCAATCAATATGTGTATTTCCAAATCTAGCCTGAATCATATCAAATATTTTAAATGAGATACCCCAGTCATCAATGTCTATAATCTTTGACAGATAATCTGCTTTTTCATTCATTGTTCTAGGAATCCATTCCATTTCCAACAAAATAGACTTTGCAATACAAAATCGAAAAATATCAATAGCTATACTTTGCAATTCCACCTTCATAGAACCTTTCGATACAATCGCTTCAACCCCTTGATTGTCAGTAAACCATTTCACCCTCTGACCAGTCAGAATATAATCTAACGACTGTAAAACACGATAAACAGCTACCAATTCTCGCCATGTCAAAGACTTAAGACTTTCTTCAATGGACCATGTACCATATGAAATACCGGTTTTCGCACTGACTGCATATCCAGCAAACCCTGTACTACTAGCGTCAGAATACACAATTTTTGAGCATTGAAAAGACACATTGATATGTTTTATATTCAGTTCCGATAGAGATATTTGCCAAAATTCTAGTTGTCTCTTACTTTCATCAGATATTTTTATATACTGATCCCAGTGACTAGCAGCGAGTACGTCAATACTTAAATTCCGGGTCATTATTTGAGAAACTTTTCCTATGACAACCCTCATTGAAATAATTTGACCAATACAGCTCACTACTTTCTTAACATGAACGTACCTGTGTACTTTAATACTATTCAATATTTCTGAAATCTTATTGATGCACTTAAGTAATCTTCGATCAGGGATGAATATCAAACTGTTTCCGGAATCAAGCATCACGCCTAAAAACTCCAGAACCTGAGTGGGTGACCAGATACATTTCGTTGCATTCGGGATAAATCCCGATGACAACAGATTAATTTTTATATGCTGGCTAAGTTTAATTGCGCCATCAAGAGATTGCGAACAACCGTATCCATCATCTAAGAACATGGTGACAAACCTTCCCTCACCGCGCCATTTCTTCAGCAGCGGTCTTGTCAACTTTGTAAACATATAGCAGGCGCTTGAAATTCCGAAAGGGAGAACATTAAACTTGTAAAAATTAGTCTTTAATTCCCTATTTATCCAAGAAAACCCAAGGTATTCTGTGTGAGGCTCATAGATGTCAACAAAATGATAAGCGCTGGTCAAATCAAACTTAATTTGATAACCCTTGCTTTTAGATAATGATAATGCAATTCTAATACCTTCATATTTTACCGGTTGTTTCCACAAATGCTTATTCTCTTCCCTTAAATCAAGAATAAGTCTTTTACGGTTAGAATTTTGAATGGAAACAGTCAACGGATTTACAACATGGGGGGGGCTTTCGCAAACTGATATTAGTGCTCTATCCACTAGATCTTGGATAGCTTCTGAAACAAAATCAAATTCTAACAAAGCAGATTTATTGTTTTTACAAAATGTTCTCGAAGGTTTCGAATACAAAGGTAACTTATAGCCTTTTTCTATTACGTCGAGTACAAAATCACTCGAGCCAATTGACCTCCAAAATTGAATATGTTTCTTTAACCTACCCCTAACTATTATACTTTTCTGTCCCTGCTCATATTCATAAAAATCATGGGTAAATCTATTATAGTAAAAATACTCATCTTCTAACAAGTCTGTTGGCACCTCCGGTTTACTTCCTTGCTGGGTCACCAGCTGCCTGCTCCCCACCGGCACTGGCTGCTCCGAAAAGGGTTGCACCTCTGGAATAGGGACAATTCCGCCGGAAGTGTGAGAACTCCCCCCAAGCAAAACAGGGTCCTGGAGCGACGAAGCCGGAACTTCTGGTGTTGAAACTATCGGTGCTGGTTTGGCCACAAAAAACCTACCTTTTCCAACTGGACCGGATCCATATGGTTTGTGACCGGAAACGCCTGAACCTCAATAATTGTTTCCGGCAGTAGAGTCAAACGACCGCCGAGAACCGCCTCTGGGATAACTTCGAGTCTTCTGCTTTTTGAGCGCCCTGCTTTCAGCCTTGTTTATTCTAGATTCATCCTCGCTGTCGTACGCAACAGGATTTGTTTCGTACTGCCTGACAGTTTCCCATCCGCCTGCTGATGTATCGGCAATTCTAACAAGTTTATTCCTTTTATGGACTTTGTCTCTAACTTCCTCAAGCCGTTCTCTCACATAGTCCAATTTTCCGTTTTCTACGCCCCAAAGGCACTGGTTAATTGCATCTTCAATTTCACTATTAAACTCATATTGGTGTTTGTTTCCAAGAAATTTCCATGACAAGTCCTTTCCAGTTTTTAATTTCTTCACTTCAGTGGCAACGGTTAATGAATTGCCTTGCACATCTCTTTTTAAGTTCGAAAGTTCTGCCAAAATGGTATTCAATTGAACTTGAATACCAGAGTCACTATCACCATTGCTTGCCATTTTAAGCCATGTAAAAGATTTGCCACGCCTTTGTATATATAATAACCGGTGTTATAAAAGCTTGTCCGTTCAGTCCAACGTCCGAAGCTGAATGACTTGTTCACCGCCTTACCTTACCTTATTGCCTTATTTTTTGTTTGGGTTCCCCCAGGTCCCTCAGTGTGAGGCACCTCGTATATCCACCAGAGAGTTGCTAATACATCTTCCGGTGTATTTTGCATCTTCCAGTCTTGGATGGTCTGGGATGCATCTTAGGTATTTATCGAGCTGATTTTTAAACGCATCTACGCTCACTCCTGATATGTTTCTTAGATGAGCTGGCAGCACATTAAATAGTCACTGCATTATCGATGCTGGTGCGTAGTGGATTAATGTCCTGTGCGCCTTTCTCAGTTTACCTGGAATGCTTTTTGGCACTATTAATCTACCTCTGCTTGCTCTTTCTGATACTTTAAGCTCCATGATGTTTTCAGCAATTCCTTCTATTTGCTTCCATGCTTGTATTATCATGTAGCGTTCTCTTCTCCTTTCTAGACTGTATAGTTTTAAAAATTGCAGTCTTTCCCAGTAATCAAGGTCCTTAACTTCTTCTATTCTAGCAGTATAGGACCTTTGTACACTCTCTATTTGCGCAATATCCTTTTGGTAGTGTGGGTACCATATCACATTGCAGTACTCGAGTGTACTACGCACATAAGTTTTGTAAAGCATAATCATGTGTTCAGCTTTTCTTGTTTTAAAGTGTCTGAATAACATTCCCATTTTTGCTTTACATTTAGCCAACAGTGTTGCTATTTGGTCGTTGCATAACATATTCCTATTTAAAATTACACCAAGGTCTTTAATTGCTTCCTTGTTTGTGATTGTCTCATTATTAGGTCCCTTGTATGCATACACCATTCCTTCTCTGTTTCCATAATCTATTGATTCGAATTTATCGGAGTTAAATACCATCCTATTTATCTCCGCCCATTCATATATTTTGTTTAGATCTCTTTGTAGTGAGTTCCTATCTTCATCACAAGTAATTTCTCTACTTATTCTTGTGTCATCGGCGAAACTTCTCACTACGGAGTTTTCAACATCACAGTCTATGTCTGAGATCATAATAACAAATAGCAGTGCAGCTAATACCGTACCTTGGGGCACACCAGATATTACCTGGGCTTCATCTGATTTCTCGTCATTTGCAACCACTATCTGTTTTCTGTTTTGCAGGAATTCTTTTACCCATTTTCCTATCTTTCCCACAATATTATGCTTTCTCATTTTTTTCTCCAATATGTTATGGTCTACCTTGTCAAAGGCTTTTGCAAAATCTAGATAGATCACATCTGTGTCTTTTTCATTTATCATATTATTGTATATGTTTTCATAGTGAGCTATCAGTTGGGTCTGTGTACTTTTTCCAGGTACGAAACCGTGTTGACCCATATTAAACAAATTATTTTTGACCAAATGGTTCATTATTTTCTTTTTTATTACCCTCTCATACACTTTCATAATATGTGATGTTAGACTAACAGGTCTATAATTGCTTGCCTCTAGTCTTGATCCACTTTTGAAGATAGGGGTTATATAAGCTAATTTATGTTTAACATATATCTCGCTCATATCTACACTCTGTCTTAGCAGTATTGCAAGCGGCTTCGCGATAGTGTTTGCAGTTTTTTTTAACAAAATCGCTGGAACTCCATCTGGTCCGGCTGCCGATCCATTTTTAATTTCGTTTATAGCCGTGACAATATCTGCTTCATTAATATCTATATCCGTTAGATATTCGACATTTTCTTCTCTCATTTCTGTTTCATTATTCTCATTCGCAATTCTTGGCGTGAACTCACTCTTATATTTTTCTGCTAATATGTTGCATATTTCCTTTTTTTCATTCGTTAGCCGTCCTTCAATTCTTAGAGGGCCTATTTCTATTCTCCTTTAATTCATCTTTTTTGCATAGGAGTAAAGTACTTTGGGGTTTCTTTTTATATTTTGAAGTGTCCTTTCTTCTAAGTCCCTTTTTTCATTTTCTTTCGACTGTATAATCTTTTGTTCTGCATTTTCTATCTTACATTTTATTTCCCTCATTTTCCACACATTTTTTTCTTTTGCAAGATTTTTCTTCCACTTTTTAATTTTCTGAAATAAGATCCTTCTGTCTCTTGGTATGTACGTCTTTTGTTTATTGTTTTTTTTTCGGTACATATTTTTCAACAATTTTCTCCAGTATTTTGTACAGTATATCCGTATTTACCTGTATATTATCATTTATAAATACATTTTTCCATTCTTTATTCAGTTCTTCATTTATTTCTGACCATTTTATATTCTTACTGTAAAAGTTATATTTTCCATATCCTTCCCAAAGTTTTCTGCTTTTATTAATTCTGTGATCACTTGCTTTGGAATGAACTATCAATTCTATGACATTCTGGTCTGAAATTCCCGTGTTATACACTATTATTTCTTTAACATAATTCACCTCATTCACAAATACTAGATCTAGGACATTTTCCTTTCTTGTTGGAATGTGGTTTATTTGTTGCATATTATGTTCTAATAGCATATCTTGAAGCTTTTCAAATTGCCTCTTATCTTCTGCGCTACTATTACTATCTTTTTTATATGTATACATACAACCACTTTCTTCTATCCGTTCTTTCCAATCCACGAAAGGAAAGTTAAAATCTCCGGATAGGAGTATATTCCAGTCTTTATGGTTTCTACATATATCATCTATTTTTTCTATTATTATGTCAAACTCCTTAGTGTTTGGGGGTCTGTAAACTACAATATTCATTAGTTTTTCAAATTCAAATTCTACCGCAATCAATTCACATTCTGTGTTGCTGTATTTTTCACATACTTTTCCTTGATTTATGTCTCTTCCATATATTGCGGTTCCCCCTTGATTCCTATTTTTTCTGTCTGATCTATAAGTTTGGAAACCCTTTATCTGGTCATCACTGCCAGTCTCTTGGGAATACCATGTTTCACTTATATTTAATATATCTATTTTTTCAATTTGGGTTAGTTCTTCTAAGAACTCTATTTTCCTTTTAGAGTTACTCGTGACTAAACCCTGTGCATTCATTACTATTATGGTTTGTGTTTCTTCCCCATTATTTAATATTGGTAATAATATGGATTCTCCCATTCTTCCTTCCTGTTCTGATATGATGTTCTTTTCTTCATTTCCCGGAATTCTGCCATTAAAAAATCCAACTTTTCTATTATATTTGCTCTTTCGCCTTCATATTTATTTGTGTGTGTATACCTGCAACTGTCCCCATATCTGCACCAACCCCTGGCATTATAGATGCATTCTTTGTAGTTGGGCTCTAAATGTGCAGGTTTGGGTTGAAAGGCCTCATATCTTGGGGCTCTTGGTTCAAAGCGCGGTATATACACGGCCTGCTTTTTTGTTTCTTTTTTTGTTTCTTTTTGCTTTCATTTTTCTTTTCAGTTTGCTGAGTTTTCTTACATTCATTCATGGTTGCAGGATGCATATATCGACATTTTTTGTTGTAAATGCATCCTTTTCCTTCTTTTAGGTTTTTGCATATTTTTGGATGGAGATCTCTGCATTCGTCTCCATATCCGTCTAAATACGCACATTTACCATATATTTCATAATTATGGCATATCTTTGGATGCTTGTAGTAGCATCTTTCGCCAAATCTGTAATTCCCTCTTTTCAGCATATTGCAGACTATATCCTTCTTACTGACACGCCGCCTACTGGACATTCCATCCATCAAGGAAATTAATTTTCCTCTTATTCATAAATTCAAACGTGGAAAATTACCTCTCAAACGGGTTGAAAGTCTTTGTGTTATCTATTTCTTTTTTCTGTGTCCTTTGATATTTGAAAGTGACTTCCTTGCAAAGAACCATTAAAGGAAGAAATAGTTTCCGCTGAATAAAGTTAGTTCTCCCCTCATTGTGCATAGTTATGTAACCTGGATGTTGTCGAGCATGAAGCGTTGTAGTTAGTACTTTAAAATAGATATTCATACAATTCAGAAGAACTATCCAGTATAAAGTTGGACATTTTTAAATAGCAAAAGTAACTCTATTATTGATGTGGCCGTTTATTAACCTCGCCAGAAATTTGGTAACATATCGGTAGATGAAACTGTTCACGAATTTTTATATAAAGTTTGATATTATTGTGCTGCATTTGTTGCTTCTGAATAACAATTTATTACCTTCTGACTCCAACTTGAAGAGACACACTTAAAGAGACATAAGTTCACGAAAAAAATGCCGTTCACGTACATTAATTTTTACAAAACAAAATGCAGAAAAAATACTACTTTATTTTTATTGGAAACATTTCCTCTCCGAACTGATAACCATGCGATAGAAGTATATATTTGTAAAGTCTTGCCTACATCAAAAGGACAAGATATTATAAAAAAGAACATTAAAATGAAAAAAGTAGCGTTGAAGGAATACACATGGAACGGAATTATGAACGTGGCAAAGAAGCATCATAAAAATTTAGAAAAAGCAGCTTAATTTATGTGCTTCTATTCCTACTGTAAATAAAAAGGAATCTTAGCACGATCACTAGAATTAAGTTTAAAAAGAAAGTTAGGTACTGTGTGCTACACAAACAACGAGGCTGCACGAAGAGCTTGTAATGTGAAATCAATGATGACTGAGTTTAAAAACGACCGATTACAACTTAACGGTAGCATATAATGTAATTAAGACTAGAAATGACAGGGAACTAATATCCAAAAAAATATGATTGTGCTGTAAATATATATATATATATATATATATATATATATATATATATATATATATATATATATATATATATATATATATATATATCAGCCGTAACTAGTCCAAAGCAAATCAAAGACCTCAGACATGTCCTTCAACTCATGTCTACTTATGGTTTTTCTATGCCAATCTATGCCACCGTATTTTCTTAGCTCATCAAACCACTGTCTTCTCTTCCTTTGTTTTTTTGGCAATCTCAAGGAACCCATTCTATTATTTTTAATGTCCATCTATTATCTGTTATTTTCATTATATGTTCAGCCCATGTCAATTTCTTTTTTTATATGTTGTTTGAATATCCTTTACTTTAGTTAGCTTGCGTATCCATTCTGTTCTTTTTCTGTCTATTTGTGTTACTCCCATCATTATTTATTCCCTAGATCTGTGAGTTGTAAGACTCGAAGTTTTTTCTGCATAAGTTGATACTGGAACGATTATTTGAATAGATCATTTTCTTTTTAGAAAAGTGGCATTTCAATTTTCATAATA
>NC_090745.1:77279198-77356698 GCF_036898095.1 Palaemon carinicauda
TATTTTCTTAAATTTAATGGTGAATCATTGATATAGTAACCGTGGTAATATTTGGTAATACTTGATGCGATTAGGAGTTTTATTTTTTTTATTTAAATCTCCTCCCTTTTAAGATAATGCATTAGTAAACAATGATTCAGATAAACCCCTGCGAAGCTAAAAAATAATATTGAGATTAATATATAATGAACCGAGCAAATATGTCAAATTAATAAACAGTAACCGGCTTTGAGTTACGATAAACAAAATGAAGAGATAATTTATTATAAAATGCTCTGATGGTAAAAAAAAAAAAAAAAAAAAATCTAGATTCAGTAGTAAAGCGAATAGTACTCTTTATTACCAAAAAGTAGAATAATCACTAAATGTAAAGTATGGAGGAAATTAGCCGCCAAAGAAATGTTAGATTTGCCACTTATACTACATACACAATTTTTCAGAGTAAAAATACATTACGGTTTCTGAATATGAAAATAGTAATACAGATAATATTAGCATATCGATAAAATTAGGTGAACTAAATTGAATTGATAATTCAGTTCAAATAGATATAGCAGCTTTAACAGTATACTCAGAAAGTAATTTGAAGTACAAGAGCCCATACCTAGATGCAATTCTCATCAAGAGATTTGATTCCAAATAAACGACCTTTCAAGAATTCGCAGATGTTATCCAAAACGACAGATTCACATTATGCAACGATGCGTGACTCTTGCTAATAAGTTTCGAGTCCTTAAAGGGAAGGTAATAGGTGAAATTTTCATAATCAGAATACCCTATATTAACAATATCATGCCAGGTCATTGGAATAGGCCTACCGCTCCGAATGCCATAGAAATTCTTAGATTTTTCTGTAATCCAGTATGATACCGAATTAGGTATTCTTGTAAATATTAATGTTGGCTTAAAATAATTTGTCCATTGTCGTTTGCCAACAATATTGGTGTTAAAACTGTGCGTATAAAGGGAGCTTAAGACTGAAAATCGAATCCTATATTCAATTGCGATTGTTTCTATCTACTTTTCTATTAGGTGCTTTCAGTTTTAAATTCAGTATGGCAATGAGGAGCTGGTGATTACTACCAATATCTGCACCTCTATAGCTTCTTGCAATTCTCAGAGTCCCTTATCTCTTTATTATTGGCTATGTGAGCAATATGAATTTTTCAATTGCCACATGGTGATGTCCATATATATTTGTGGATTTCCTTGTGCTGGGAAAGAATACCTCCACTGTCAAGATTGTTTGTTGACCAGAAACTTATGAAATATACTCCTTTTACATTTGTAACTTCGCCAAGACCCACAACACCTATTATATTTTCTATACCTTGATTATTTACCACTGAAGTCACCAATCACAACTTTCCTATTTCTCTCTCTCTCTCTCTCTCTCTCTCTCTCTCTCTCTCTCTCTCTCTCTCTCTCTCTCTCTCTCTCTCTCTCTCTCTCTCTCTGGGATCTGATCTATTACACTCGGCAGTTCTTCAAAGTAATAATTTTCACTTTCTTCAGGGGACTCATTTGTTGATGCATAGCAGACTATTATACTCATATTACACTGCTTTGATTTAAACTTTGCAAGTGGCAATTTACTATTTACACCTCTCCACTCGGTTAAAGCCTTTTCTGCTCTTGGTGTTATCATCATTCTTACCCCTTCTCTTTCAACTCTGTCTGTTCTTCCCGAATATATATTCTATATATATATACATATACATATATATATATATATATATATATATATATGTGTGTGTGTGTGTGTGTGTATATATATATATGTATATATAATATATATGTGTATATAATTCATATATATATGTAGATATATATATATATATATGTATATATATATATATATATATATGTGTGTGTGTGTGTATATATATATATATATATATATATATATATATATATATATTTCCCTTGTCTAAGGTTTTCTTACCAAGCCTCTTACAACGTGTTTCACTGAGGGCCAAGATATCCAAATCTAAATCATATTTCATAAATTCACACTCCACTTGCTGAAACTTCCCGATCTGATTTAGGGTTCTATCAATCCAATTACCAAGCACCCGGCTTCTCTTTCCAATAACTTACTAAATAAAAAAAAGGATTCATTAGCTAGATTCACCAAAGGATAGCCTTGTGATGTGCAGTGCCTATCTAACTAAGGCAAGAGACCCCTGCCGATCCATACTAGTTCATGCAAGATCATCCGCCAGGCATCAGGAGTAGAAACCGAAGAGACAGTTTGTTTATCGCCTTAAGCCCATTTAGACACCATGCTGCCAGTGCCTTCCTCTAGATTTAGAGGGGGCCTTCATTTCTTCCACCCCCAAAAGCAACTCATCCAGGTTGCTCAACCATTGGCAAACATGGAATGCTAAGATATACCGCCTAGCACAGACCAAGAAATACCTTAATCCAACTTAACACTGATACATCAAGTAAAGATCCATTTCCTATCAAAACGAAATAAAGACATAATTATATATGGTTGATAAATGGACACTGGCACCACATCGGCCACACTCTAGATGTAGACACTGCAGTCTAAATCATGGAATAGTCAAATCGATCATCTGTATCCGGTCCTCGTCATAGCCATAAAAATCATCAATCCTTCCAGAATGATACCAACCCATAATCACTATGAGAGCAAAGGTCGTTATCATGCGTGTCAATCTGTCAGCACAAGCCTTTCCAAATCCGTAATCGTGTCCGTTCCAGTTTGTTCACCACAATCAACTTTCACAGGAGAAGAGATAATAACTGCTCTCACTCTATTGCACAGTGTGGTTGTTGAAAGAGTTACGTTTTTAACTATGAAATCCCTTACCTAAATTAAGATCAATGTGCTTCGGAGTCCAATCGAGTTTACTAACAAAAACAAAAAAATTCATATAACATATTGCATGCATTGAAGAGCACAAATTGACAATAACCAGGCTACTTATAATGATATTAGGATTCAGCACCCATGAGTAATGTAAAAGTTACTAACTATATAGAAATAATAGCAAATAACCGAGCATATATCTCGTATTATCAAATATTTCTCTAAGGATGGCAATTAAAATGACAACCTAAAATTATAATGAACTATCCAGGCGTTGGAAATAAATCTGTCATGGTTTCGAAAAGAGCTATAGATTCACGTAGAAGTATCATCAGAATAGTGGCTTGGCGGACTGGGATACGAAAAATCAAACCTACTTTGCAGATAAACGTATAAATCTGCAGTTGCTTGCATAGCCAGTCTCAAACTAATGACTTTGGGAAAATAATATAAATACACAAAAACGTAAAAATGGTAATAGTTGGAACGAAGAAAAAATAATGTAACAATATATTTACCTTAGCTATTCCAATATTAGATGAAGTAAGCATTTGTCCTCAACATTTCTATAAACGAAAAATAAAATGATGACTAAGCAGTGAAACAATAAAAGTATTGATTTTGATAATTTCTGAAACAAATACATCAGAGATGTCTGAAAATGGTACTGCAAAGCTGAAACGATAATACCGAGAAAAAAAAAGTCCCAAATTTTCTTTTTCTTTACCTCAAGTCTCTACTCAAGTGCCAGCTGCAGTAAAATGGGGTCTCAGACGTAATCATATATAGATGAGAGAGAGAGAGACTCACGCAACGTACGAAAAGGAAGACAGAAAGTTAATTTATTTAGCCTTCAAATCGAATTTTAAATATGATGAATGATAGAGAATTAGTTTGTGTAGGTTATGTAAAAATCACATAATTATATGATATACATTTTATTCAAAAATATATATGAATATAACCTAAGTAATTACCGATATAACATGTAAATCTCGTTTTCTCTGGTCAACTGAATTAGTAGATAAAAGAATAATCCACAAGAAAAGCATAGATACAAATTAATAAAAATTGAATTGAGCTTCTTTCAAAAAAAAAAAAAAAAAAAAAAGACATCTAGAAAAGATTGTACAAAGTCATCTATGTGGATAACGAAAAAACGTTGTCAAAATGGATGACACTAAATACATTACACATTAAAAACTGAGATAAGAAAATGAGAAAAGGTGAACATAAATATAAGTAGAAAAGGTAATATAAGGAAAGTAGAGGTGCGTGCAACCTCAATAGAATAGTGAGAATTGAGCTAATAAGTGTTGAAAAAAAGTACAATGAAAACTTGAAATAGAGAGAGAGAGAGAGAGAGAGAGAGAGAGAGAGAGAGAGAGACTTAAAAAGGAGAATTACATGAGAAAAATAACCAAGGTTAAAAGGAAGAGGACAAAAAAAAAAACAATTAATTTCAAAGCTTAAAAAATCTTTAATTGGTATCAAAGAAACATTGACTAACATAAAATGTATTCCACCATAGAAACTGAAGGAAGAATACCATTAAGATATAAAGTCTGGATGTGATAAAACAAGAGAAACGTGACTGATGACAATGCGAAGGGAGGCTGGATCTGAGAATTGCGTCAAGCTCAGAGAGGTGACAAAGGAAAGAGATAAATAGCGTGAATTCATTGAGGCACTGTGGATTCCGAAAGTGCCAGAGAATTAACATAAGATAAGATAAGACAAGGCAAAACAAACACAAATAAAGATTTGTGATATACTGTATAAGGGAGATGAAATGAAATATTTTGAAAAAGACGAGGTTATTAGAGAGGTAAATCAAGTAGGAACGCAGTGAAACTAACAGAGAAAAATCTAACATGAACAAAATAGAAGACAATAATAAAACAACAGAAAATATGAAGTAATAAATATCCTGGAAAACAAATTCATAACAAGCAACGTTAAGAGTATAAAAAATGGCAAAGAACGATTGCTATGTAGTAATGGAATAGTATAAAGAAAATGTATATGAAAAGGGAGCAAAAGATAAAAGTCCTTAAAACACAAGATAGTGCAAACATATCTGTAACCGAAAGAATAAAGACAAAAAAGAAAGACCAATAAAAGAAAATAAGAAACTGGCAATATAGAAAACCTATAGAGTAAAAAATTTGAGGGAAGTCCAGGGATAGGAAAGTTCTTTCACTTTTAAGTTTATCCTCCACACGTGTAAATATTTACTGTAACCACAAAAATGGAAGTCTTTCCTCACAAGGAAACAAAATATAGAATGCAAAACCGTTTTTATCTTAACACAGCTGTAGTAATGTAAATAATGAATTCATCAAAAGGGGCATTGCCAAGGGGAGTTATCCTAACTGGTTTGAAAAAGCAAATTTAGTATTGGGTTATCTTTGAGCATCCTTGCTGTCATTATGTTCAATATCCATCTACCTATGCAATAATATATATATATATATATATATATATATATACATATATATATACATATATATATATATATATATATATATATATATATATATATATATTTATATATATGTATATTTATATCTTGTGTGTGTATAAATGTTTGAAGGCAGCTCATGAATGGCAGAGTAAAGGAACAGTGACTCTGCCCTATCAAGCAGGGCAATGCACTAGAGACTGACCATATACACATATGATCAGCGCCCAAGCCCCCTCTCCACCCAAGCTAGAACCAAGGAAGGCCAGGCAATACCTGCTGATGACTCAGCAAATAGGCCTATAGGCTTCTACCAAACGCCCTATCCTTTGCTTACAAAGATGGTGAGGTTGCAGTGACCAAAGGAACTGCTAGTTTGATTGATTGATTGATTCATTCATTATAAGTTATCTGGCATATAATCAATATTTATCATTGTGTGTTATAAACCAATGTACCTTATACGTCCTGACATTTCCATACATTTTAAATCAAATAAACTTTGTTTAAACGTTATTTTATCGAATAATAACTATTTTATGACTTACAATTCCTAGAAAATAGAATCCTCGATTCAGATGAACGTTTATATTTCAATTTTCCAAAGGTATTTACGTGGGAAATTAAAGTTAGACTTAACTACTGTATATTGCAGGCTCTAATTTCTTAGTGAATTCTCTTTTGCATACATCATATCAAATGTTTTCTAAATTTTTGTTTTGTTTTTCTAGTTTGTAATGCACGCAAAATTCTTCAACGGAAATACTGATTATACAACAAAAACGCAGCTATTTATAGTGTACTGCAGTACAAAGGCCTCAGACATGTATTTATCTATTTATGGTGTTTGGCCAGTTTTTATCACCAAGCTGGCCACTGCAATTTGGTGATGGTAGTAAACTTTGGTCTGATCGCTTACAGCAAACCAATATAGTATGAGTGTCCCTGACTAGCACAGCTTTGTTGATCATGGCGACACGCAAACCCCTCAACATTAAGGTATCCCCACTCAGAAAGAGACTGATTATAACGACTCTTGAAATACCATTTCGTCTTTTATAATTATGAATATTGTCATAATTATGATTTTTGCCGTAAATTGTTTTATTAATTTCCTATTGTAATATTGATACTGTTTAGATAAATCTGTCATATCAGGAATAAATATATTTCCATTGGGCATAGGGTTATTTAACCGGAAATTTCATTGTTTTTTTTTCTACTAAACATAATCAAACACAGATAAAGAATTCATTGAAGTAAACTATCTTTATCCTAAGCTTAGCGTAAGTATGTCCTGGATTAGTAATTTATCACTTGAATTAACAATTTCTGAGAGGTTTCTTTTTACTGTAATTTCTTATTTTAGGTCACGTTCTGTACAGTTAGATGCACAAGTATATATCAGTCATTAAGACAACAATTATTTATCATCAACCCTTAGATCTTGAATATATTTATTTTCGGACCATCTATTAAATTCTGTATGCTTGTTTGTAGAATTAATCGTTCCAGACACAGCTTCCATACTTCTGGCTTTGCTTCTGTGTTTTCCGAAACAGTTATATACCTCTTCCAAATAATTAAAGTCAGGGGCACTTTGCCCCACTACCAGTGATGTTATCAACTGAAGCTAGATTGAGGATGTTCAACTGTTAATATAATGGCTTATTCTGCGGTTACACATATAACGCTGACGTCAACTCGAATCCTTCACGAATTTTCTTTGGGGAATCCGTGGTGATATCGTATACATTGGAATATGTGAATTCAATTACCTCATTTGCTCTGGGTAATAATAATAATAATAATAATAATAATAATAATAATAATAATAATAATAATAATAATAATAATAATAATAATAATAATAATATGTTGATTACACTGAAATTCCTTCAATAAAAAAGTCCTTATCCATTGTTAGGATTCATCTTTCCAAAATAACCTCCTATGAAAACAGTAAACAATCCATTTATAGTCATCAAGAACTGTCATTAATCATTAATGGATTACAGCTAGCTTTAATGAAGTGGCCAAAGATAATTACATAACATAATTTTCCGGTTGTTAAATGCAATTACTTCACAGACCCAAATTTGAAACTATTTCTCTTTTTTGGGGGGGGGACAGAACATTAAGCGGTTTCATAGAGAGAGAGAGAGAGAGAGAGAGAGAGAGAGAGAGAGAGAGAGAGAGAGATTATATTCAGTTCCTTTGAATATTATTCAAGTGATTAGTGCAAATTTTACAACGTTTTACTAAAAACTTCCCAGATTTTTATTAAAAAAGAATTATCAAAGAGACTGTCCAACATAATACAATGGATCATGACTCAAATAGCAGTACAGAAGGACAAAGAAGACCTTTCCGTTCTCCTTCACGAGACATGATTCCATAGTATTCCCGTAGAGTTTGGAATAGTTGAATTTTCACCGTGTTAGTTTCCCTAGTAATCAATTCGTTGCAAGCAAAACATGAACAAACTGTCCAAAAACCTTTTTTCAAGTAGAAGAGGGTTACTATTTTTTTTTTTTTTTTTTAAATCAAAGGTTTCTCCTGGAGGCTTCCTCTTTATTCTTTAGCACCTTATTTCCGAAATTATTTTGATTGCATTGCAACATTATACACGGACAGGAATATATTTAAATCTGTATATATATATATATATATATATATTTGTGTGTGTATATGTATAAATATACTGTATATATATATATATATATATATATTTATTTATATATATATGAATATATGTATATATATATATATATATATATAAGTATATGTATATATGTACACATATATATACATATATATATATATATATATATGTATGTATATATATATATATATATATATTTGCAAATTTATATATATATAAATATATATATATATTTATATATATAAGTGTGTATATATATATATATATGTATAAATATACTGTATACATATATATATATGTATATATGTATACATATATATATATATATATATTTATTTATATGTACATATATATATACAGTATATATATATATATATATATATACATATATGTATATATATATTTATATATATATATATATATATATATTCATAATATATACATATATATATGTGTGCATATATACATATATATATATATATATATATATAGTTATATGTACATATATATGCATATATGTAAATATATATAGACATATATATATATATATATATATATAATACGCACATATATATATATATATATGTATATATATATATATATATATATAATATGCATATATATATATACATATATATATACATATATATATATATATATATATCGATATACAGATATATACAGATATATAGATATATATAATATAATATGTATATACATGTGTATATATATGTGTATATATATATATATATATATATATTTATAAACATTGACTTTTGGGCAATCTTGATAACAAACAAATAAGCATTGTTATTGTTGTTTTCTTATTGTTGTTCGTTTTGCTAAAAATTCAGATAATTTTTATTTTATCTAAATAATTGTTTCTAGTCAGCACTTTATTTAGAAATAGAATCCGTTACTGGTCACAGAAGTAGCCAAAAAAAAAAAATGATAAAAGAAGGCTTTGCATATGTTGTCAACAGGGCTGGGGAGCCTGAGTCGGAGTCGAGGCCAATTTATGGACTAAAGGAGTCGGGGTCAGAGTCGGTAAAATTCCACCGACTCCGACTCCGACTCCGACTCCGACTCCTCAAAAATGAAATTTTTTGCGCTGGAGAAATATTCTCTTTTGGTATCCTAAGTCATATTTTTTCAAAGTCGCTCAAAAAACGTTTCATATTACCCCTGTTTTCTTTAACACCCTCTCGAATAAAGGTAGTCACTGGGAAATACATATAGCTCCTGCCATCTCTCGTTCATAAGCCAAACCAAAACAATAATATTATACATGCGATCAGCTGTTCTCTCCACGCACGATTCTCTGGACATTAAAGTTTATTTCATGATTAACTCTTCATTTAATCACCATAAGCCATTTAATAAGTAGGAGTTGTTACTGATTCATTATTTTATGCATCACGTATATGAATAATCTTAGAATTAAGTCATTATCTATATATAAACATCGTGAATGACGGGTGTTTAGATTATAGTTTCGTGTAGCCTGGGAAAAGCTGAATCCAAGAAATTACGTGAAATGTTTTCAATAAAACAATTACTTACTAGGCTAGTAGGCTGTATTGTTATGTATCCAATTCCCATGATAATGAATATTAGTCATGCCCTGTTAATCAGATGACCAAATAAAAACTATTTTATAGGAAATATATATCGAAGAAATTAAGGCAAAACCTTATTTTTTTTAATAGGAGTCGGAGTCGGAGTCGGTTCTAAAAAATTATAGGAGTCAGAGTCGGAGTCGGATGTTCAGAGTCCCGACTCCCCAGCCCTGGTTGTCAACATGTAAAAAGAGAATCTTTATATTGGAGATGTGAAAAATGGGATTCTTGCAGTGCCAGTATTATTACTTGTTACAATAAGATTCAGAAAATCTTAAATAACCATTAACATCTGCCAGATGCAGCTGTTCCCTGAAAGTTAAAGGAAGCACGAAAGAATGAATTTGGAAGTGTTAAGAAATAAATATATTAAGTGATAGCACATATAACTGTGTGACACTTAGAAAACAGTTTATATTTAATTCAACCAGTATTTATGGCAAAAGTCCAAAGCCTTGATGTACAAGGCTGGTATAGATGTCCGGAAAATGCTCTCATAGTAAAACAAATATAAACATTAACTTTTGTTCCACCACTGAATGTTCCTGATGCATTTAGAGTTTTTATGCTATCAATAAACCAAGAAACAGATGAAGTTTTGTGTGTGTTCTTAGAATATTTGAAGTGCCCTGGCTTTGTATCATTCAACGAAGGTGGCGTAGACGTCCAGCATTCAATATTGAAAAGTGGAATGTAAACTACAGAATCAAGTTTGTCTTTCTAGTGATCAATAATTCTCTGGAAGGATAGCATCAAACTTTCGATAAAAGAGTTGATGTAACTTGCCCAACCATCAAAAAGCAAGTGAGAAAAATTTAGCTTGAACATGCCAATATGGGAATGATCCTCGAACAAATGAGAGACTAAAGTTCGTACCATTTATGATAAAAGTACAGGTTAAGCGCATTATTTGTATCTTAATAAATATCCTGTTTTTGTTGCATGCTTTATATACTATTATTATATATTTTATTAATAGATCATACATTTTCTCGTAAATAAATGTTCTCACCCATCTTTCAGCTTATTCGTCTGTAGGCATTCAGTCCATACACGGATGAGTCAGTGGAATTTCGGAAGTTGACATTTTTGTAAATGCTTTTCAGTTGAGTATATTGAAATAAGTCTCTATTTTAGTTTATACATGGCTGGTCTATCTGAATATTGTTACAGATCTTAGAATATTTAATTTCTTTTATGAAATTCTATATATATATATATATATATATATATATATATATATATGTATATATATATATATATATATATATATATATGTATGTATATATATATGTAGGTTTTTTCTATTCCATTATTTCGTTTCGTCACTGGGATATCTTCCCTGTCAAAGCCCTTGGAATTGTAGTAATCTGCTTTTCTAACCCAGGTGTTAGCTTGGGTAATAATGATAATAATAATAATAATAATAATAATAATAATAATAATAATAATAATAATAATGATAATAATAATAATAATAATAATAATAATAATAATAATAATAATAATAATAATAATAATAATAATAATAATAATAATAATGCTAAGGTACTTAGGAACTAAAGCATATCGACCAAACATCACTCTGATCGATAAGATAATGAAAGAAGTATCAGTCATAGATGTCGCAGTGCGTGTAACTTAAGATGATAAGGGGAGAAAGGAATTATAGGAAAGTCCCAAGACTTTCGAATTGAATTGTAAAGGTTATGGAATGTGTAAGTATGCCCTAGTGCCAATAATCATAGGAGTAGGCTTGTGGAGACAATATATAAGTCTTTGAAAATTAATTTTGAGAAAGTAGCCCGAAGATTTGTGCAAAATAGCGTGCTTTCTGAAACAGTACATATTGTGAGAAAATTTATGGGTTTCTAAGGAAGCTGGATGCAACCCGGAACCCCAAATTATAAACTACTAGTCTCTTGAGACTGTGATCAACAAAATGATAATAATGATAATAATAATAATAATAATAATAATAATAATAATAATAATAATAATAATAATAATAATAATAATAATAATAACAAGAGCGATCAGAGATTTCTGAGCTCTGCTAAAGGTTAATGGAGTCGTCCATGGCCTAAGATCTATCTATGGTGGAAATTTCGTAAAAATCCATCAGTTTGTTTTGACTTTATCTTTAAACTGGCGAAATATGCCAATCCGGACCCGGATCATCTGCAAAATTGAATGGTGTCCATAACTTACGATCTACATGTGGTGGAAATTTCGTCAAAATCTGTTCATAGTTTTAACATAATCCTGTCCACAGCCACACAGACAAACAAATAAATAAACAAATAAACTGACTCGATTTTATAACCTCCAATAATAATAATAATAATAATAATAATAATAATAATAATAATAATAATAATCAGAGATTGCTGACATATGCCAAGGGGTGACTGACCAAAAAGAAAGTAATTCGATATGAATCTGATCTAAACTGCTGATCGTGATTCAGAATCCGGACCTGAATCATCACCAAAATTTATTGGAGTCGTCCATGTCCTATGATCTATCTGTGGTGACAATTTCGTCAAAATCCGTCAGTTAATTTTGGCGTTCTTTAAAAAAACGAAAAAAAAACAAATCCGGATTAAGAATCTGGATCTGGTTCTGGATCAACTCCAAAATTTAATGAGGTCGTCCATGATCTTAGATTTATCCGTGATGAAAATTTCGTCAAAATCGGTCAATTTGGTTTGATTTCATCTTTAAAATACCGAAAACTCCAAATATGGATCCGGATCCGGATTATCTATAAAATTTAAAGCTCATCACCGACCTTAGATTTATCTGTGATGAAAGCTTCATCATAATCCATCGAGTAGTTTTGATGTAATCCTGTCCACAGACAGAAAGACAGACAGGCAAACAGATAAATCCGGGTCATCTCCAAAAGTAAATGTAGTCTCCCATAGCCTAAGATCTATCTGTAGTGGATATTTCGTCAAAATCCGTCAATTTCTTTGGATGTAATCTTTAAAATTTCGAAAAATGCAAATCTGGATCTAGAATCCGGATCCGGATCACCTCCAAAATTTAACGGGGTTATCAAGTCATAAGATCCATCTGTGGTAAAAAAAAAATTTGCAAAATCTGTCACATAGTTTTCATGTAAGCCTGTCTACAGATAGACACAGAGAAAAATAATAAACGTGATAGAATCCCAATCCCTGTCTGGATCATCTCCAAAATTCAATGGGGTTCTCCGTGACGTAAGATCTGTCTTGACATAATCCTTTCTACAATCTTATTTTGTCCACAAACACAGACAAATTTATTGATAAATAAACAAGAGCAATTAGAGATTTCAAACATCCGTCAGTGAATATTACTAACATTTAAAATGTCAACGGACATCACATCCCACTTCCCATATACTCACTGTTCAGTAAATGGTGGAAAGTTTTATGTTCATTCAAAATCTTGATCTTGCTCCGTGTCACTTCCAAAATATCATGGCTTCTTCCGAAGCATAATACCTATTCATTGTTAAAATAGTGTGAAAAATAAAATTTTTCAATTTGTTTGAGCGTAATCTTTAAAATGTGAAATATGAAAAGGGATCTAGAATCTGGATCCGGTAACAAATCATTTCCAAAAGGTTATAGAGTCGTCCATGACCTTAGATCTAATTATGGTAAAAATTTCGTAAAAATCCGTTATCTTTAAAATGGCGAAAATTGAAATCCGGATCTAGAATCCGGATCCGGGTTCGGATTATCTCCAAATTTTAATGGGGTTGACCATGACGCAGGGTCTATCTGTGGTGAGAATCTCTTCAAAATCCGCCGAGTAGTTTTGACGTAATCCTGTCCACAGTCTCATCCTGTCCACAGACACAGACAAATAAATCAATAAATAATTAGATAAACCAACTCGAAAATATTACCTCCTTGACGAAGGTAATAAATAAACTGACTAGAAAATATAAATTCCTTGATGAAGGTAATAAATAAACCTATTCGAAAATAAAACCCTCTTTTGAGGAAGTAAAATAATAGGGAAATTAACATCTGATAACTCTCGACCGATTTCACTTCGCCTATCTTAAATAAGTTTTTCTAGCATATCCTTGTATATAAGCAGCTATTACTAAAGTTAGTGAAAACGAGAGTCGACATAAAGGTAGAAGTCTTAAACCCTGTCTTTCAAATTACCTAACAATACCCGAAGCTCACATGAAACGAGACCATTGAGATCTAATTCCCGGAAAATCCAATTAGGAAGTGGTATTCAAGAGACAACCGAACAAACTTCCAATTACCATTTACAAGTTTCTCATTGACAAACTTCCGGAATAAACGTAGGCTGTATCAGTCGGCCCCCGCAAGCTTCAGAGCCTTTCAGATTGTCAAGGGTATTATTGAAAATTATTCCGTGTCTTTTGTACTGAATTCTTGCCTTTATTTGCTAAAACAATGCTCTCATTATCTTTCAGGTTTAATTCAAAAAATTCCAAATTATATAGTTATGAAATATATATGATAAAATCCAACTCAATGCTTACAAAGTTTTCTCTATACAATTTTACTCCATTGGATTTATTAGATTTCTCCGTAAAAAAGATTTCAGGGGTTAAGTAATCTTTTACTCTGTAGTATGAGAAAATTTTATTTCTAAACAAGATTTGTCTTCATTATGCATGTTTTGTGCCTCGAAAAAAAATGCCCCTTTATCTAAACTTATCAAGAAAACCCTTACTCACAGTTATTCTTTTTTGTTCATTAAACTAATGGCTGATAAACAGGAAGCCTAAAATTACAGCGAAATGAATAACTACAAAGTTCTGCTTTTAATACAAATGTGCACGAATATGCCTTTGGTATTGGAGATTAAGCTTTGGGAACCTACAAAATTTTGGTGCTCTTCCAATATGTGATCTACCGAGTTGTTTTCAGTGTGTAATCATTATACTTATCAAATTAGGTATATATGTTAACATTCCAATTTTAACTTTTACTCATGTTTTTTTCCGTTAAACAACAAAACAGCTAGTCGTTAACATTACAGTAGACAATCAAACAAGCAATAAAAGTTGAATCTTATTTATAAATTATAACATCTACTTACGATTCGTACTTCCAACCAATACAATGTTGAACCACATAGATTTTGTACGGAACGTTATACATAATGAAGAAATAGATGTAGTCTACTTACTTGACAAGAATTTGTTGGATGATCCTGAAGTTGTTGCAATTGTGCTAAGTGCAGAAGTCCTAGGCAGAATAAAAGGAGTAAGTGGAGGGAAATTTTGTACCAGTAATGAGATATCTATTTAAAGGATGCCAGACTTCTAAGTATTGGGACTGGAAGCAGTTTTGTTATTACTCTGATTCACAGCCAAAGTAGCCCAACCGTGCTCTGATTTAAATACTAAGATGAATTGCCGACTTTCTTTATGCCAGATTCTGGATATTATAAATTCTGTGTGAAACCCTTATCAAATATGCCGAAGTTATGGCCACGATCACATTCCACTAACTGATTGGCATATGTGTCGTGGAGTATATACTAATATAGTTCAGAGGAAAAGTCAGATAGTCAGGTCCACTATAGAGCTAATACAGATAGATAAAGCTATATTCGCTGGAAAGAACCTCCTACCAATAATGTGTCAAAAGATCAGCCATCCATTCAGATGAGTAGCTAGCATATACCATTTTTTATTCTCATGGATTTGTACCCAGTTTTTTCAATCATCAGTGACGATATTGCATAGACCCAAACACTGGAAGGCATTTGCAATCAATTGGATGATTTTGGTTGGACGAAAAAATCAAAATATTACGCAAGATGACAAGTGCCACTAAACAACACCGTCAGCCACATCTTGATAAATACTGCCAGAATCACAAGGAAAGAATCTATAGAATTATATTCAGATATATTAATGATATTAGAGAGGTTTATCGTTAAATTGATTAATAACTTTTAACATGTATTTTACCTTCATTTTTAACTTTTACAAAGAACAAATTCATGCAAAATATTTTTAACTTTTACATATGAAACATAATTTTGGTGCTCTTCTTTGATCCCAGTAAATCATATGGCATGAATAGTAAAATAGTCATAGATTGGTAGAGCACGGACCTTTGGTAGATCACATATTAGAAGAGCACCAAAATTTTTGATTGACACCAACGACACTGTACGAATTGGAAACTGTCGCTCATCATATTAACCATTTTGCTGAGAAGTACCTCAGGGAAGTGTGCTAAGTCCACTATTATTTTGCATCGATATCATAGGCCTATCAAAAGTACTACAACGACATGAAGTGAAGTTCAAACTATTTGCAGATGAAACACAATTTCACTTTTATATGAAATTGATAACGATGTTCCCATTGAAATTTTAAACTATGTTTTTACTAGTGTTAGGGAATGCATGACAGTTGAATAACTAAAGCTGAATGAAAATATAATTGGGTTTATGTTGGAAGGAAAGAAAAATAACTTGAAGAGACTAGGTTGACATCCAAATGAATATGGACAACAACCTGTTCCCTATATCTAGAGTTCGTGAGTTTGGTGTATCATTTAACTCTCTCTCTCTCTCTCTCTCTCTCTCTCTCTCTCTCTCTCTCTCTCTCTCTCTCTCTGTATAAATTTGTATATTTCCGAAAATGTATTCAAAACTATTCCAACTTTTATTCCACACCATCACTGAGGGGAAATCATAGTCTGTTTTCTGGGTAAAGGTTTTCCCCAATCCTAAACTTCATAAACAACTCCACTCCTGACGAAGGAAACAATTATACAACACCAATTGTCATGGGGTGAATGTTGTACAACGACACCCACTTCGTGACAAACCTGTACAGCAACGAAGTCACTAACCACCTCCCTATGTCACCCAAAGCAGTGCACCAACCAAATTACTTACCAGCCACTGTGTCACCCACCTCACCCTCAGTTATGCTACTATCACTCAAAATTCTGAGCTCCTGCTAAGAAATATACTACCAGATGTGGTGATGGCCTCCGTATGAACGAATCTCTTCTATTTGCGTGCTTCAGGCTCTAACGGGCGCTATCTAGTAGATACTCGTTCCTGTAGTTTGCTTCTGCAATGTCCCATCTATGGATCTGCTATTCACAACACTGATTATTAGAGGCTGGTACCGTCGTTTGTGGGTGCCAAGTACTGGTGGAATTTCCCCGTCACCGACGTTTCAAAGCGTTTCAACTGCAGCCTGGAGGTCTTCTTTGCCTATTTCCACCAGCTGGTTGACCCACCGCATCGATGCTTAGTGAACACCCGCTCTTACTAGTTCATGCCTTTATCACTTGCTCCCTCCGACCTCGCTCTCGACGTCAGCGCTCCCATAGACTCCTACGCCCACCTCGTCACTTTATATCTTAAAGTCTTTCATCCAGAACTATGCAAACCTCCCACGGTTCTCACCAAGAACAGTATCAATAACCATATCAAGACTACATGCCCCGTGTTTACAAGATTAAGACACTTGGCACCAGACCGTTTGGCGTCTGCTAATTGCCTTGGATTTACAAACTCCAACTATACTTTTTTGCACGCTCAGCAAACAACACACATATAAATGAAGAAGGACGGCCTATCAACGTTTTCTTCGATACTACTACCACTATTGAACTCCATGTAAAAAGGCGTTAAATGTAAAAAGCTAATTTAAACTCTATCATCAATCCATGGTTATGTTACCTGTTTTTTATGCCAAGGTCAGATCCCTCATCGACGAAATCTGTAGATTATGAATATCCAATTGTCACCCTTATGGGATTCCTTTGGGACCTATAAATGCATATGCTGTCTGCAAATAAAGTTAGTTGTCTGGGAAGTACCGCTTACTTTATCTCTTCCTCTGCTCCCGTGACAATATAACCCAAGGCCGTGAAATTTAGGAAATGCCTGTCGTTACACTTTGAGGCAAAAATTAGAGAAGTTGGAGGGCAAGATTGCAGAAAGGAAGTGGGATCGAAAGTAAAGTAGGATGTAAACCAAATGCATCAATGTACCGAAGGAACGTTGCTAAAGCCTCTAAGATTTGCTTGTAGAGCATCACAAAGTGCACTGACGACGCTATCCCACTAGACCTCGAATAACTGTAATTTTAAAACAAAATTATTGAGAGAGAGAGAGAGAGAGAGAGAGAGAGAGAGAGAGAGAGAGAGAGAGAGAGAGAGAGAGAGAGAGAGAGAGGGCAGATAGTTATGAGATTTTACGACGTAGTATAAAGAATTCGGTTTTCATATTCAAACATTCTGTGCATGCATATTCGGTCATTACCAGCGAAAAGTTATGCAAGAATACGATCTTAAGCTAAAAGAAAAATATATAAGAAAAAAAGGTTTTGAAAAGATTGGGACCACCGCTGTAAGTAAACAGGTTTCCCTTTGTTAAAAGAGGACACACCGAGATCTCGTCTTTATTATATTAACATTCATCAGTCGACCAAGTAAAAACGGCATTGAGAATACATTGCATATTATGCGTAGGCAGTTTTTTGATAGAAAGGAAACGTAAACTAGTATAGAGTAAAATTAATGCAATTTGTAAAAATATAGAGTAAAGCTCCAATCGAATTTTCAAACAATAAATCAAGAACGAAATGAGATGAGATGAGTGAGTCCTTTCCCATCAACAGATTGTTCCTCGACAACAAGCACTTTCTTTAATGAACCGGAATATACATTTTCAACACACATGACAGTGGATTGTAATATGGAAACAAGGGAGTAAATGAGTGATATTTATTGGTAAACATTATGGAACAGTTAGAGAAAATCACATTATAAATGAAACAGAAAATTGTTGGTGGGAGAAAGAAGGCTATTTTACTGCAGGAGTAACTTGTAAGTCCTAGTGGAAAAGCTGGTTCAGGTAATCAGCTCTTGTTAAGAGAAAAGGATAATTTACTGTGGGGAAACTGGCATTATATCAAAGGTGTTGGGGCTGGTGGAACAAGGTATTTGAGAACTGGCTAAGAATATTGCACAAAATAATATACAATTTATGTAAGCTATACTTCCAAATGAATGAAAAAAAAAATTATATTTACAAATAGTAAACCTGTATTTTTAAATTTAGAGCTGAATTTTCAATTAATTCACAGCTCTTACTATATGAAAATGTACCAAATGCTGTAATGAGAATTTCAACACAATTTTATATCGAACATAAGCATAATTCCCATTATTGTATCATTAAGATGATATTTTCTATAATGTTACTGTATATGTAAGGAGAAATTGTCTATAATATCACAAGAACAGAGGTCCAGCATTGTGCATCTTGCACGTCTTTTATTTCCCGGTCTGGAGTCAGTCGACTGATGCGTTGCGCACCTCAGATGCATTTCCATTCCCTTCTGATCAGAGTGAGCTGAGAGGATTCAGTTGCTCTCACTTTTGAGATGGGAAACGTTAGTGCAAGTAGGTAATGGAGCTGTGATATGAGGATATATATTCATGTAATATTATTGAGCTGTGGATAACTATAGTGATTGTAAATAGTAATATTTACACAGCAATGGCAAGCATGTTGCAGGGAGGAACCATGCGCTTCCTACCAGGGACGGTTTTTCAGGCTTTGATATGTATACTTATGGAATGTAAAACTTTCAGCCGGAGTGATGTACAGTGACGGCAAGCTTATGGAGGATGTGTGGAGGAGGAAAGTGGGTAACTACCGAGATCATAGGTGATTATATAGTGAGGCCATCCAAGTGAGTAAATTTGTCGTTGTTGCGTGTCTTGACGATGTCCCAGTTACATAGGGTAGGTTAGGTACGGTAGTATGATCAGATAGATATTTATATACTGCTCAGTAGAGTATATGATGTTAATGAATAATATATTCTTGCTACTATTGAACTAATTATTGACTGATTTATAAATGCTGTCACATTGCATGTAAATTTAATTTAGGTGGATCTCCAATGAGAATTATTCCTATAATGTGAGTATTATATATGCAGTTTAATATTGCATTGATAATGGTGACTGGCCACAATCATATTCTTGTGGTCTATCTTTGAATACCACTACTTTTGATCTCCCTGCAGCCATGATTGTATAAGAGGATTTGGATGCTCTGATGAGACGAAAGGCTACCGCCAAGGGAAAATTCACTAGGAAGGTGACGTTGTGTCGGGAAGGAGTGGATAGGGGGGATGATTTATCAGTCTTAAAGGGCAATTATGAGGAAGTATTAGAAGCTTTTAAAGGTTTAGAATATAAAAATGATGAGGTGATAAAGTTTATATGTTACAATCGTCTAGATGATATAATGGAACAGGAATCACTGCAGTAAATCTTAGATAATGAGAGAATTGAGAATGCTTTATATGCTGGAATATGTAAAATTGGAAATAATCTTCAGGCAGTCATGAATAAACCACAAATTGAATAAAAGAAATTTGATCCAACCAAAGGAAGATTACAAAAAATTAGTTACTAGTGTATACGGTAATAATCCCTATGCTCTTGAGATGTTTCTCGATGGTGAAGCCCTTCAGCCCGTGCAAGGCTCTGAGGGTGATTATGATGAAATGTTCAAACATTTGGACAATAAATGTGGAAATTCATGCAAGATAGTGGATTTAGTTGTTGGTGATCTTAAATATCTAACGAAAATAGTTGATGGTGATCTTAAAAGGTCTATCAAAAGGGATAATCAGGTAGAGCAGTGCTGGCTTGATTTAAAAAAAGTTGATATATGTCATGAAATAGATACTACTAATGTGGTCAGTCATATTGAAAAAGTTTTGCCTTCATTTCAGAAAAGAGAGTGGTTTACGGAAGTGTATGAAGTTACTGTAACAAGTGATCTGTTTCCAGAGTTAGTGAAATTTTTGCAAAAGGAAAGAAAAGTCTTGGAATACTTGAGTTCTAATGTAAGAAACACAGTGGAGACAACAAAGCTGTTGTACATAGTGACAATAGTGCTGGTAACAGTGATACAGATTTAGACTTGGTGAAGTTGGTGCAGAAAATTAATGAAGAACAGCAGGTTAAGAATAAAGAATCTAAGTCCTGCATCATAACTTTAACGGATATGGTCAAAAGTGCTAGTTATAAGGGAGATAGCAAAAGTGGTGGATGTTTGGTGCACAAGTCAACAGGCCATGAGAGAGAGAGAGAGAGAGAGAGAGAGAGAGAGAGAGAGAGAGAGAGAGAGAGAGAGAGAGAGATTGGAATAATGAAATTCTAAGAGCGTTCAAAATTACTTGATTGAAGGTTGTACTAGTAAAGAGAGCTTTGAGATGATAAAATAAAATTGCATATGCTTTTGGTGTCTGAGGTTATATCATGGTACACGTAATTGCAAAACTGGTAAATTATGTAATATAGATATTACAAGCCAAGGGTTGTGTAACCGTAATCATCATCCACTTTTGCACCCTGCTGGACTAGAAGGCAGTTTTCACAGTGCCATATTAGATAAAACATTTACTACCTTATTGAATAACCGTAATGCAGGAAGAAAAAAATCAACCTATTGCTATTTTGTGGAATTCGGGATCTGATATTTCATTAATAACTCATAGTGCAGGCATGAAATTGCGATTGAAATGTCGAGAGATCAATCTTTCTATGATTAAGGTGGGTAATACCCTTGATTATCAGTACAGTAGGGAATATAGTGTACCATTAACCGACAAGATCAGTAAAATTTGGAAGGTGGACGCTGTTGGTATCAATGAAGTATCGGTTCAAATCAAGGAAATTCATCTGTCTAAAATGCCAGAACTTTTTATGAGAATATCAATGTCTGAGGTTGATTGGCCACATGAGGAAATTGATATGCTTATTGGAAATAATTCTTGTGATTTGTTGCCAAAGGTTGTTCGGACCAACAATGGTCTCTAATTGTTAGAAAATAAATTTGGATTCAGCGTGTAAGGTAGACATTATGAAGTTATTGGTGGCCTAACACTAGTCCATAAGCTGACTAGTGCAGTAAATTTGAATGAAATTAGCAGTGATTCGGATGATGCTTTAAAGAACAAATTAAACATTTTTTTTGCCATAGAGGAATTAGGAACAAGTTGTGATCCCCAATGTATCAAGTGTATGTGTAGAGATTGTCCTAAAGCCAGCTGCATAAGTTGAAAAGAGGAACAGACTTAAGAAACTCGGTAGTGAATATGTTAACAAATTTTCGAAGAAAATTGAAGACATGGTCTATCGAGGGGTAGCAAGGAAATTGAGTGATGAGGAAATCTCAGAGATTACAATGGCCCAATTCATTATATTCATCATCATGAGGTGGTAAAGCAGGATTCGAGCTCAACCCCTCTGCATATTGTATTCAACTCTTCCATTTCTTTTCTTATATGAGACAGAAATTGAACGATTTTGGGACCAAGGGATCTGATATCATGAACAGTTTAATAGGAGTTTTATTTAGGTTCAGACAAGACACCATAGCGCTGGCTGGAGATGCAGCAAAAATGTATCATGCTGTCAATATTTCTACATTAGATGAGCACACTCATAGGAGGTTCATATGGAGAGACTTAGATAGTAATTGACCACCTGATGATTATGTCCTTACTGCAGTAACATTTGGGGATAAACCTAGTGGGAAGATAACTACGTTGGCATTGAGACGTAGAGTAGAAAAGTTTGGAAGGGAACACCTGGAAGTGCATGATATGATTATCACTAATGCATATGTGGATGATGGGTTGTACTCCACTGATTTTGTCAGTAATGCTTTTAGTCTAATACACGATACAGATAAGATACTTGATTGTAGGGGTTTTCAGATGCAACATTGGATTGTCAGGAGAAATCATGAAAATTGTAATGTTAATGTAATATATTCCAATTGTGAAAAAATCTTAGGACTAAGATGGAACCCTAAAGATGACTATTTTTGTTTTGTAGTAAAAAATTAACTTTTCACCAAGAAGAAGGAAAATTAGGAGTGTTCGAAATTTGGAGCAAGATAAGATTGATGCCAAGTTTATAAACTTCTTAACACATAGAATGATTTTAAGCAAAGTTGCCCCACTCTGTGACTCATTGTGATTTGCTGTACCTGTCATACTACAAGCTAAAACTTTGATGAGGTCCATGATTGCCACTAATATTAACATCAGTAATTCTAGTGGTGGGGGGAGTAAATTGGGATGAACCACTAGATTATTGTATAGTAAATGAATGGAGGACATTCTTTAAAACTTTGTTTGGATTGATCAAAGTAACTTTCAGGGGGCCCTTGAAACCATGTAATGCCATTGGTAGGCCCAGTCTAATATTATTCTTGGATGGCAACAAACTACCATATGGAGCATGTGCATATGATAGGTGGCAAACTGGCAAAGACAAATTTAAGAACAAATTAATTGCAGCCAAGAATAAGATTTCACCAGTGAGACAGTTGGCAATTGCTCGATTGGAATTGTGCAGCACCCTCATATCACCTAAATTGAGAACGTTGATAGTAAAAGAATTTAAATGGGAGTCTGAATCGGTATATCACATCGTTGACTCATCGATTGTTAGATCATAAACTCAAAAGGGGACTAATGGATTTAATACCTGTATTGCCGTACGAATAGCTGAAATACAGGGTAAAACGAATCCCCGAGAATGATGGTGGACTGATACAACTAAGAATATTGAAGACCTAACCTCAAAGCTGTGTACGCCCAATAAAATTGGTAAAAACTCTGAATGACAAAATAGACCTAAATTTCTGACTTCACCAGTTTCACAGTGGCCTATTCGCCAGAAATGTGACATTGAACCAACATATAGGACTGGTGTTACTATGAATGCTACTCAAGTTGATCAGAACACTAATTTGCAAATAATTGTAGTTGAACGAAATAGTGATTACCATAGATTATTAAGAGTTACATGTCGGATAATTTTTGTGTTCAAGCATAAATCATATAAGGGAATTCTGGAAAATCCAACCGTCAAATGTATAGTAGAAACAGAATCATTATGGATAAGAGAAATGCAGAAAAACATGAGTGATTGGAAAGTAAGATATTATGGGTTGGGTCCCACAATGGAGAATGGAATAATTCTTGTAGGACAGCGAGTATCAAAATGGTTAAAACATAACTGGAACCAGGGGAACTATATGATAATGCCAGCTATCCATCCTGTGACTAAATTCTACATATTAGATCTATATAGTATAGATCACGCAGGTATAGAAGCCACGTTGGCAAAACTACAGAGAAAAATTTGAGTCCCTGGGGCCAGTAAGGTGATAAAGACAATAAAAAAAACAGATATGCGACATGTCGAAAGTAAACAAAGAAAGTAGAAGAGCAATGCATAGGTCAAGTGAGGACAGAAATATTGAAACATGCACAACCATTTCACCATACATCACTTGATTTATTTGGGCCACTAATACTAAGAGATTCAATTAAAAAGAGAACTCGTGGTAAAGCATATGATATCATATTCAATTGTCTGATAACCAGGGCTGTTTACTTAGACATGTCGGAAGGATAATGTACTGATAAATTTCTGACTACTTTCCAGAGATTTATTTCACTTAGGGGTGCACCAAAGTTCATGTGTTCAGACAAGGGGACTCAATTAGTATCAGCCAGTAAAAAAATAAAAACCATTGGTGAGAAAGAAGGAGTAATTTTGGTTTTTAACATCCCTAGTGATGCACCTTGGTATAATGGTGCTAGAGAAGCCCTGATAAAAACTGTCAAGCAAAACTGTGATGCAGTTTTGAATTTTGAAGAACTTCAGACATCCTTGTTTGGTATTGCTAACTTAATGAATGGAAGAGCAATTGGAGCAAAGCCAGGGATTAGTTTGGAATTAGGCAGTTACCTTTGTCTCAATGATTTGTTGCTTGTTCGGTCCAGTTGCAGTTGTCCCAGTGGTATATTCGAACTGACTGGGGACCATAAGAGAAGGTTAGCATTCATCCAGAAAATTGTTGATTCCTTTTGGAAAAAGTGGCAAAGGGGTTACTTTCTTTCAATATTGATAAAACAGAAATAGCACACAACATAGCGGAATGTCAGAGTGGGTGACATAAATTTATTGCAAGACAGCAACTCAGTGAAACTTGCACAGGGGACCAAAGCTATAACAGGACAGGATGGTAATGTTAGATAGAATGATCTGAGATACAAGGTAATTAAGCGTGGAAAAGGGTATGATGGTGGTGCAGACAAGAGTATGAGTAGTTCTATACATAGATTAGTGGTGCTATTACCCATAGAAGAGCAGGTGTAACTTAGAATACAGAATAGTACTGTACCACATTTGGTATACAGTCTGAAATTTGGGGATAGAGTGTATCATTGAGATGATATCTTTAATAATATTACTGTTTGTGTGAGGAGAAAATATCTGTATTATCACAAGAACAGAGGTCCAGCATTGAGCATCTTGCGCGTCTTTTATTTCATGGTCATGAGTCAGCTGACTGATGCATTGTGCATCTCAGGTTTATATTAATTTCCCTCTGCTCGGAGTAAGCTGACAGGATTTGGTTGCTCTCACTGTTGTGAAGCAGAACGTTAGTGCAAGTGGGTGTTGGAGCTGTGATATGAGGGTATGTATTCGTGTAATATTGTTGAGCAGTGGATAACTCTAGTGATTGTAATTAGTAATAATTACACAGCAATGGCAAACATTTTCCGGTTAGGAACCGTGCACTTCCTAGCAGGGACGGTTTGTCAGGCATTAATGTATATACTTATGGAATGTAAAACTTTCTGCCGGAGTGATGTACAGTAACGGCAAGCTCATGGAGGATTTGTGGAGGAGGGGAAGTAGGCAACTACTGGGATTCAAGGTGATTATATATTGGGACCATTGAAGTGAGTAAATTTGTTGTGTGTCTCCACGATGAGCTGGTTAAAAACTGTAGGTTAGGTACGGTAGTATGATCTGATAGATTGTTATATACTGTTCAGTACAGTATATGGTGTTAACAAATAATATATTTTTGCTACTATTGAACTAATTATTGATTTATCTATAAGTGTTGTCACATTGCATGTAAATTTAAAGTAGGTGGATCTCAAATGAGAAATATTCCTATTGTTAAGGCAATGTTGTATTTGGACTGTGGGTACTGTATACATATTTGAATAATGCAATGATAGTGGTGACTGGCCACCATCATATTCTGTTTATTATGGCTATTGGCCTACCAATAGTACAGGTTGAAACCCATTGTGAAAGAATAAACAACTCTTATAACTAGTGGTCTAACCTTGAATGCCAGTACAATTATGAAGTTTTAATTTTCAACCGTAGTATCAAATCATATAAATATATCAAGTTAGGGTATATCAATTATAACTCTAAAAACTTATAAATCCTGAAAATCTCTTCAAAATATCAATCTATCTTCTTCATCTCTTCCAGGAAATTAACTGTGAGCAGCAATAACATATTACATAGCACTTATTCAGAACTGTAATTATAGTTTCAGTCACTTTATGGCTCAAAATAGCTCAAAAAAACATGTTATTTGGTAGTTAGGTATAGAGCAATATATTTAACATTTGATCAGCTAAAACATTCCAATGGAATGTAATTGGATCCAATAGAGATTATCAATACCTTTAGAACAGATCTAATCCAATCAATCAATCATTACTACCGCTAGAGAGTTATTTGGTCCTTTGACTAGCCAGACAGTACTATATCGGATCCTTCTCTCTGGTTACGGTTGTTTTACCTTTGCCTACACATACACTGAATAGTCTGGTATATTTTTTACAGATTCTCCTCTGTCCTCATACACCTGACGACACTAAGATTCCAGAACAATTCTTCTTCACCCAAAGGGTTAACTACTGCGCTGTAATTTTTCAATGACTCCTCTCCTCTTGGTAAGGGTAGAAGAGACTCTTTAGCTATGGTAAGCCGCTCTTCTAGGAGAAGGCCACTCCAAAATCAAACCATTGTTCTCTAGTCTCTGGCAGTGCCATAGCCTATGTACTAGGGTCTTTCACTGTCTTGGGTTAGAGATTTCTTGCTTGATGGTATACTCGGGCATACTATTCCCTCTTATTACTCTCCCTCTTGTTTTGTTAAAGTTTTTATAGTTTATATGGTAAATATTCATTTTAATATTGTTACTGTTCTTAAAATATTTTATTTTTCCTTGTTTCCTTTCCTCACTGAGCTATTTTCCCTGTTGGGGCCCCTGGGCTTATAGCATCCTGGTTTTCCTACTAGGGTTGTGGCTTAGCAAGTATATATATATATATATATATATATATATATATATATATATATATATATATATATGTATATATATACATATACTGTATATATATGTGTATATATATATGTATATTTATTTATAAATATAAATATATATATATACATATATATATATATATATATATATATATATATTTATGTATATATATATATATATATATTTATATACATATGTATATACAGTATATATATATATGTATATACATACATATATATATACAGTATATATATATATATATATATATATATATATATATATATACATATACAGTAGGCTATATATAGGCTATGTATATATATATATATGTATATATATATATATACATATATATGCATATATATATATGTATATATATATATATATATATATATATATATATATATATATATATATATATATATAACAATGCAAGTGTCAATTGCGCTTAAAACATTTACTGATAAACATGCGGGAGCAAGCTGTGCACGTTACAGAGATCAATATGAGAACATTCTGAATATGCCAAATATGTATATAACTAATAGTATTTTTCGTTATTTAAAAGAAAAAAAAATATCTGCATGGCCAATTACCTCTAGCGGAAGCATCATTGCTTTGCCTAAGTAAGCAAAAAACATGAGATTGTCTTCCATGTGGTGGCTAAACATTCGATGAACACTTCTTATTCAAAAATCAACATAATATCTTATTCATATTCATTATTTTCATATATCTAAATACTATCTACTATCAAAAGGTAAAAGACTGAACAATCCATAAGTTGCTTTCATCAAAATGCTGTATACTTTTAACATGCGTAATATAACTAAGAAGCTAACATTATCCAATCAGAGGATCATGTAGAAAGGGAAGTTTAGAATATAACCAATTAAAACTAATGAGAGAGAGAGAGAGAGAGAGAGAGAGAGAGAGAGAGAGAGAGAGAGAGAGAGAGAGAGAGAGAGAGACCAAATGATTCAAACAGAATCACATCACGGGAATTAGTTTATAAGCTACATATGATGAATATTGCATGAATTTGCCACCAGCATCAAGTCCTCCATCATTTTGTTTCTGAATTCACCCTTCCCCTTATTCCCAATTAGTTATATTCATAGAATCCTGCTTCCAATGACGCTCATTTTACGTTAATTCACTTTCACCGTAATGTATTTATTATCATATAATACGCATTGAAACTGCTTTTATTCTTTTTCAATCTACTTATCCTATTTTCTACATATTAAGTGTAAGACTGGATCAATTCTTTTATATTTTGTAACAAACCTGATTTTACCGTTATATTTTGAACCACTACAGAGGTAGGTCCCTTTGATTAAATGGACATATAGTGGTACCTAGTTTCATTTTAGGGTAATATGGAAAGTTTAAGACAATGGAAAAAGAAAAAAAGAGAGAAACCAAAGACATCCTAAACTAGTCACATGAATATATATATATATATATATATATATATATATATATATACATATATATATATATATATATATATATATATATGTATATATATATATATATATATATATATATATATATATAAGAATATATATATATATATATATATATATATATATATATATATATATATATATATATATATATATATATATATATATATATATATAAAGAAGCTGGCAGCTCTGGGATCCCATTTTACTGTATAAATACGATGTCTTTGTATATGTATTCTCATTATGAGTCCGTCGATGTCACTGATAGGAGGAAAGCAATAACTCCAATCAAGCCTTTTCATTTTTCCTTTCATCGCTATAATACTTATTTTATGCTCAGCACTTGAGATCTGTCGTAAATTTTACATACACACACATACACATATACATATATATATATATATATATATATATATATATATATATATATATATATATATACAGTATATACATATATATACCCATACACACATACATATATATATATATATATATATATATATATGTGTGTGTGTGTGTGTGTGTGTGTTTGTGTGCAAATGACTTCATCTCATGGTACCCGTTGGATTATTTTTGTAGTTCAAAATTATATAAACATTTGCAATCTGATTTCATAAGTAAAATTCAATTCTGATATTCTTCATATTGATGTGTATTACCATTGCTTAGCCTATCCCAGAGGAAATCCAAAAATCAATGGTTAATATTAAGGTTGGCAGAATAAAATGCACAGCAAATTAACAAAATGGAATAGATTTCCGTTTCCACCCTCTAAAGATTATATGTTGTATCAAAATGATGATGGTATAATTAAATCTATTTATATATATATATATATATATATATATATATATATATATATATATATATAATGTGTGTGTGTTTGTGCGTGTAACTTCATTCTAATGCAATCTTTATTGAATGGGATTACCTTATAGGCGTCAACATGCTCCCTACAATAAACCTCGTATTTTCTTAGCTTCCTTAAGTTGTTTAGTATAAGCATTTGGTTAAAAAACCATGGTTATTCCTATTTTTTTTTTCATTTAATAGGTTCACTACAGCATTGTTTCAACATAACTATATCCTTATCAAGTTATTTCTAATTAACATAAGTTTACGATTTCTTCAATATATAAGATTAAATTTTAAAGATCACCAGATTATATAGAGTACAATGGCTGATGATGCACTTATATGCATATATATATATATATATATATATATATATATATATATATATATATATATATATATATACATGGGTATGGGTACGTGCATTTACATTCAGGCATACGCGAGAACTTGGACAACTACAAAGATTATCGATCTCGCTTCCTGCTTGAGGGGAAATTATAATTAGAATCTCGTTGTAAATTGAGTTTTGGCATTTGGAAGGCAATACTTACAACTTCAGCTATTATGAGTCTGCCGTAGTTGCTCTCCCTGTGAATCATGCCACCAAAAGGACTAAAAGAAGTTGAAAACTCAGTGCTAATTACCTTTCATGATTTATCTCGTGAGACATCAATGTCATACCAGCGGATTATCCCCGACCAACCAGATGACGCAACTGATAGCTTCGAATTCGAATTACGCCTTTTGAGTCAATAAATTTCTGAGGTAAAAATCTCTATTTATTTGATCACAATATTTTGTTGATTTTCATCCTCAATGACTCATTAGGGGTAATTTATATTAAAAGCTATCAAATGTGTCAACTGGTAGGTCGGGAAGCCGGGGAAAACTCGTTAGAATGAGACTGATGTCTCATCAGGTAAATCCTGAAATACAATTAGCACCTACGTTTTGACTTCTTTTAGAGGCTCTGATGGCATGGTTGGTTGCAACATTGCCTTCAAATTGAGGAGATTAGGGTTCCACCCTAGTATGAGGTAGATTTTTTTTTTTATTCGACCACGATATTGGTTTGATTATCATTAATACTGACTCGTTATGGGTAATTCAAATTAAAAACTATCAATTTTGTCACCTGGTAAGTTGGGAAGTCAGGGAAACTCGCTGGTATGGAATGAGACTGATATCTCACCAGGTACATTCTGAAATGCAATTAACAATTGGGTACTGACTTCTTTTAGAGCCCCAATTGGCATGATTGGTAGTGATCTTGTCTTTCACTGAAAAAAACTTGGATCTGATCACAGTATAAGGCAGAAATTTATCTCTACTTGAGCATGATATAATGTTCATTTTCAAATATATATACTATATATATATATATATGTGTGTGTGTGTGTGTATATATATATATATATATATATATATATATATATATATATATGAATATATATATATATATAAAAATACATATGTATATATAAGTATATACATATGGATATATATATAGAAATATATATATACATATGTGATATATATATATACACATTTATATGTATATGAATATATATGCATATATATATATATATATATATATATATATATATATATATATATATATATATATATATATATATATATATATATATATATATATATGTATATGTATATATATACTGTATATTTATACAAACATATATATATATATATATATATATATGTATATACACCAGAAAATCTTAGTTCGTCAATCCATCGTCTTCTACTCCTTTCCCAGCTTCTTTTGCAATTTCTAGGGACATATTCCGTTATTCTTAATGTTCATCATCTATCATGTGTTATTTTCAGTAATTGTCCTTCACATGGCCATTTCCCTTTTTTTTTTCGTAAATATTAGAACATAATTTACTGCAGTTGGCTCTCGTATCCATGTTACTCTTTTTCTGTTTCACAGCGTTAATCACATACTTATTCTTTTCATAGCTCTTTGCGTTATAACTAGCTTATGTTCTAAAGATTTAGTAAGGTTCTAAGTTTCCGATGCATAAGTTAATACTAGTAGTACCATCTGATAAGATAAATTTTATTTTTAGAGAAAGTGTCATTTAACATTTCATAATCTCATTTTCTTTATGAAAGGCTCTTCATCTAATGCTTATCTTTCTTTTAATTTCGGTCTCATATCCTGGGAAAACACTTAACTTATCAGCTTAACCCTTATTTGTTGTCTCTCTTCATTTTCATTGAATATTATCTTAGTTTTACTTATATTCATTTTTACCCCTACATATCTGCTTTCTATTATAAAAATTTTTCTCATCTTTTGCAATTCCTCCCATGATTCCTTAACTAGTAGTATGTCATCTGCAAATCCTAATTTGTTAAGATATTTATATTCAATGTTAATTCCTACACTTTTCCAATCTGAAATTTTAAATACTTCTTTCTGGAACGCTTTGAATGATATAGGAAGGATAGGGTCTCTCTTTATAACGCCTTTTACAAGGGGAATATTTTCACTATCTTTATATAGTTTTACGATTACTGTAATACCTGTAGGAATATCTTCAATTGTTCCAACATAATATTCATCTATTCCTTGTCTTTGTAGTGCTTTCATTACTGCTGATGATTTGAAAGAATAAAAAGTTTTCTCGTAGCCTATACATACCATATATAGTTCTTCGATTTTCCATAGGCTGGTTAATTACCTTGATATGATTAGTGGTTGAACACCCACTTCTGAAGTCTGCCTGCTCTCTTAGTTGATTAAAATCTAGCTTTTTTTCTGTTCGGCCTAATATGATATTTGTAAATAATTTATATCTTACCACCAAGAGTAAACTTACTTGACGGTAATTTTTCAGGCTTTTCAGAAAGTACACCATTATTCTTTGTTAGCCTCAGACGAATGCCTTTGCTTAGTTTCGTCACTAGAACTAGCTTGCCATATTTCCATATTTCGGCATTACTAATATTACCTCAAGGTCTTTATCAGCTTCAGGTATATCAATCAAATTATTCCCTTCATATCTCCTATTCATAACCCCACTAAAGTGTTCCATCCAACGTTGTCTTTCTTCATCTTTTGTTGTTATAACAGATCCATCTCTCTTTTTGTTGGGTATATGCTTCTTCTTCTGTTCCCAGTCGAGATTTCATTAATAATTCTATGAGCAATTCTTACATCATAGCCACTTTCTGAATTCATAGCTTTGTCAGCCTCGTCTGTTTTACTGTCTAAACATTCTTTTTAGTCATTCTTAGATTTTCTTTTGACCTCACTATCAATACTGGAATACTTAACATGTATTTTCATTACTTTATCGAAAACTATCAATTTGCGTTTTTGTCTCCTTTTTATAGTATCCCAAGTATCATTTGATATCCAAGGCTTTCTCCTTGCAACTGCGTGTTCCAAGACTTCACTACCAACTGACTGATATATGTTTTTTATATCATACCAGTCTTCATTAATTGTCTGCTCTTCGTCTCTTAAAGTCTATAAGACTACAAGTAGATTCCTATATTCACCTTACTTTACTTTTACTTTGACGGCTGTTTCCGGTCCCATACAGCAGGGGAACCCCACTCTCCACAGGACCTCCACTGTCGTTTTGCCTTGTTCGTTCAGAGTATTTAACGTTTCCTATCGCGTATTGTTCATCTACTGTTAAATCGTCACTGCTGTATGACTGTTGAAATGAGAAAGTCTTCAGTTTACTCTTGAAAACCTTAATGTCTTCAATCATTCGAATGTTTCGTGGGAGCTTATTATACAGTCTTTGGGCCGCATATTCAAAGGCTCTGGAGCCTAAAGTAGACATATATTTAGGTTCCAACAGTTTGAAGCCATCTGTAACTATTCTCGTGTGGACACGATTTGTTGGCTGCACAATATGCAGCAATTCTCCTAAGTATTTTGGACGACCGGTTCTGATAACTTAGTATAGGGACATCTCTTATCAGTCTTGCTTCTCTGTTTATTATGTTTTGTAATTTCTTAAGTTGCACTTTTGGTAAATTGTAATAACACAGTTTATCACAATTTCCTAACAGAATTTTCGTCCAGGTACTTTTTTATAAACGCAATATTTCTTAGATGATAACCAGCAGGTTTTATTACATTATTTATTTGGGCATTTAGAGACAGGTTACAGTCAAGAAATACACCTAGATCTCGAATTTTACTAGATATCGGCACTAAGGAAATTGATTCAATTTGAATTCAATTGCAAATGTTTCTTTGTGCTCTTTTAAAAGTTTAATTGTATCAAACCCATATATTCTATCTACCTTTCTGTTGGGTGCTTTCAGTTTTAATTTCAGTGTGGCAATAAGGAGCTGGTGATCACTACCAATATCCCCACCTCCATAGCTTATATTTCTCAGAGTCCTCCCTCTCTCTTTATTAATGGCAATGTGATCTGTTTGATTAATGTAATTGCCACATAGGGAAGTCCATGCATACTTGTGGATGTTCTTGTGTTGAAAAAGGGTGCCTCCAATGATAAGATTGTTTTCTGAACAGAAACTTATGAAATGTGCCTTTGAGGTGTCAATGAAGGAAATCAGTGTGTTTGAAGTTGAGGCTATCCTTAAAACACTAAAGAGATGGAAAGCCCTTGGATACTATGGAATAACTGTCGAGATGATACTGTCCGAAAATGAAGTGACTCCCAGAGTACTTAAAAGATTATTTTGTAGAATGGGGCATGAAGAGGCAAAACCTGATTAATTGGTGTTGGGGGTGTTGGTGAAAATGGTAAAAAAAAAGGAACCCCACTGATTGCAATAATTACAGAGGTATAACGGTTACGTCAGTTGTTATGAAGATATATAGTATGCTTATTCAAAAGAGACTGGAGAAAAAGATTGATGAAAACCTGAGAGATGAAGAAGCAGGATTTAGAAATAGTGGATGTTTCACTGAACATATTTTCATTCTAAGATATCTTGTACCTCTTTGCGTAGAATATAAAAATCCAATCTTAATGGCATTTGTGGACTATGAAAAAGCTTTTGATAATGTGCACTGGCCAATTTTATGGAGAGTCCTGTATTATTATGGAATTCCTCTTAAATATGTAAATTTGATTAAGTTAGTTCATGAGCATAGCAAGTGCAAAGTTAATGTTAATGGAGTCTTATCAAATGAATTTCCAGTTAATAGCGGAGTATCAGTTTAGTGAGATCGGCGTTACAGCATAGACATGAGTCATTGTATGACAATGGAACAATCTCCAATAGATTTAGTAGATTTGAGAACAAAGTCCTCAGAACGATATTGGGAGTTGAATGGCAGGACAGGATTAGAAATGAAACTATAAGAAAGATTACCCAAGTGCCACATGTGGATGAGATCATGATAAGGGGTAGATGGAGATGGTTTGAGCATGCTCTTCGCACTCCCCAAGAGAGATTAGTTCACCAAACGTTCAGCTGGGCTCCACAAGCCACTAGAAGAGTTGGAAGCCCAGGCCTACATGGCTGAGGACTATGAAGTGCGAAGTAGGAGATGATGAATGGGGAAATATTGAACTAAAAACTCAAGATAGAGACGACTGGCGAAATCCAACCGAGGCCCTTTGCGTCAATAGGCGTAAGAGAGATGATGATGAATATTACCAGTTTATAATACTGTCTATAGCAGGTCCTCTGCCATAGTCTACGTTACTCTCATCATTTACTTCACGTACCTGAGTTTTACTTGAAACATCTTTGATTTGCTCCTCTTTATCTTGAACTTCACATGATTGGATGTCCATTTTCTTCCCGGTATCTTCCTCATCAGCGTGGATTTCTGCTTCAACTGTCGAAATAATGAGTACTTCGTCAGGTGATGCAGGAATTTCAACAAGCCTTTCAGCTGCTTCCTCATCTTGACTTTTTTTGCCCGTTTCCGCTTCGTCCATTTGTCATTCATGTTCTGGTTCTTTCATTACTTAAGTCTGAATTAATGTTTCTTTCTTCTGGTCCCTTTCTCTCTCTTTTATTCGCTGACTTGGCTCCACCTCCATAATCTTCTCCCCATCCATTGTTGTTCACACTGGATATATTCTTTTCATTCCTCTGTATTTCAGGGAAATCCCCCTCATTAAAGATTTAATTCCTGTCATTCATATTTAAATTACAGTCATTCATTAGATGACCTTTTCCACATCCGTAACATATTCTACTCTGTCCACTATATTGGAAGGTTAAATTGTAGCCACCAATATAAATTGAATAGGTATGTTTTCTTTTACTCCCATCTATGCCATTGGAAAGCCATTAATAAATCTTCAAAGGGTCCAACTGTACATTTTTATTATACCTTATGTATTCCACCTTCGAAGACCTATTCAATATATCTATTGTAACTTTATCACCCATCTTGACGGGTACGTTCCTTACTGATGCATATTAAACTTGCGAACTTAAACTCACAACTTTCACTGAGTCTGTATTATTTATATTTATAACTTAATCCTCAAAATTCTTTAAAACATTAGCAAATCTATCAGCTGAGGTTAGTTTTAACACAATGTTATTTCGATTTATATTCTGAACACCTTTTATGTCACTAATTCCTAATTTCATAGTATTATACAACACACTACCATCAATTTCCATGCTCACGTAAGGCGCTGTATAATGCAAGCCTATGGAGTCTTCTCTTCTCATAGCATGCTGTGTATTATAAGGAGGGATTGACACTACGAGCCTTTAAACCCCAAGGCAAATCGCCCTCAGGGCATACTCGTTCACCGGCCAAGACTGGTTTACTAGGTGTGTAATTGTGTTTAAATTTCCCTAAATTACAACACTAGCTTGACACATATAACACTAAATGGCACAGAGGTAATTTCACATTACTTTTGTACAATGATAAAACAGTAGAAAAAAAAATCAGAAAAAGGCCTTAGGATAATCTCAAAGTTGATAAAAACCGGAACACTTGAAAACATGTCTTCCATCTGCGCCCGGCCAAAGTCTGACTTTCGATCATAATGTAATAGTCCTCTGCATACCACGAGTTTTCCTATCAATAAGCTTATTACGAAAGAATTATGTCGGATAATTTACCCTTTTGCTTTAAGATTAACCAAGACATTTTCGTTAACTGGAATAATGGTAAAGGAATATGATAGAAATTGGTGAGACCTCTTATACATTGAAGCGTGCCCACAATCCGTTTTTTTTTTTTTTTTTTTTTTTTTTTTTTTCTTTTTTTTTTTTTTTCGAGGGAGATTGTAAAAATGAAGCTTATGTTAGATTGAGAGAATTGATATACAGTGTTCCAAATGCCTTATTTCTGAATCCAATAACAGAATATCATGTCTTGGCTTCTCACAAAATTCCGAATGGTTCCAGGCCGAAATGGTCAAGTGAAAGTGTTTCTTGTTGCCGCTCGGGAGAGATTTATTGTCTGGAGGTGTAGTAAGAAACTAGGAACTGAAATCAACGGCATAAGACGAGCACTAGAGCGGAAGGTCATTAATTTTAAAGCTGCTGAGATTTTTATTATAAATAAACGAATAAAGAATGAAAAAAAAAAAACATACCACTACATGTCAGGGGATAAAAGAAGAAGTTCAGAAAGTAAATCCAAAGATTGAGAGAAAACTTTTAGGATTCCAAGGACATCATTCCTCACCTGCGTGATTCAGTGATAAAAAACATAGTCAAACATTAATTGTTCATTACATCAGCTGTACAAATTATGGTTTAACCACTATCTAGATAGGTTGAGGAGCTGGCATGTCCAATGCTCGAACCCTCTGAACTAGAGATTCAAAGATAGCAATGTAAATTTTCCCCGTTAAGCTCCCATCTATTTGCAGTAATTCACCCTGCCCAAAGGCCTACATCCAGCCCCACATAGCTGTGATAATTTGGCAACTAGGTTACTTGAAAAGGCACTGTAAATCGGGACTTTATCTAACAGAGATAAGTCTATTTGGATCAAAATTAAAAGAACGTTGCACATTAACTTGAAAAAAAAGTCCTCTATCTCCAAGCTATGTAATTTTCTCAAGATAAAGCTGATACAGCAGTATTTATATAATCATTGATGACTTACAGTCAGGGCATTAGCATAGAGCATAATCTAGTGCTAATGCCATCTGTGCGAGTATTTTACTCGGCAAATTAGAGGAGAATACATTTTGGGAAAATGAGTGAATCCTACTTTCTTGACAAAATTTAGGAAAATTACGTCGTTCTGAAACTAAGTAACTTTTGTTTATATAATTTGTCAATAAAATAAATTTCTCAAAGATTATAGTAGAATATAATAGTGGTCTCATTTACCTCAATACAACTCATTTTTAACTCTGTATTCAAGATGCTCTGCGGTACTTATATTTACAGTATCCATCATCGATTTATCTAATATGCAAAGTTAATACTTAACTTTTGCTACTAATCAACCTTTCAACAGCAACAACTACTTTATTCTACCGATACTGATACTGCTACTAGCTACTAAATATCAACCAAATAGTGAATTATGTTAGCAATACTTATTACAACACTAGCTCTTATTACATAATTTATAGGCAATGATACAATATTTTTCAAGAATCTTCACTAAAACTCTTTCTTATTTCCTGTGTCGGACTACTGGGGCGATGGGAAAATTCTTCGCCCCGACCCTTTCTTAGAAAGTGCCTACTGGGCTCCTCCCAAGATAAAAATAGTGAATGACAAATAATAAAATCTATATATGAGTATATATATATATGAGTATATATATATATATATATATATATATATATATATATATATATACATATATATATATATATATATATATATATGTGTGTGTGTGTGCGTGTGTGTGTGTGTGTTTATGTGTGTGTGTGTTTTGTGTTTGTAGTGGATAGGCGACAGGATAAATGATACTACAGAATAGAATATTGCAACTCGATTTGTAATATTAGTATAGATTCGGTGAGGTTGGACAAGGCTCTTCTTGTATCATGGAAGTAGTAACAAGAGAAACACTTTACCTGTTTTGTCCTTCTGATACTAGACATATTTGAAGAACGATTTTCCTCGAATGTCAGAGAACTTTTGAATCTAGTTCTAAATAATAATAATAATAATAATAATAATAATAATAATAATAATAATAATAATAATAATAATAATAATAATAATATTAATAATAATAATAATAACAATAATAATAATAATTTTTTCATATGGGGTTAACTCTACTGAAGCTTCCCTAACCACTATTGATTTGGAAAAAAATAGAAAGAACTTTCTCATAACAGAAGTTAAAAAACAGATATTAATCATACCTTTTAACTTTAAGATTCATATTTCTTTATTGTTTATGTTATTAGGAGTTATAATGATCCTTCTCATGAATGGATTTGTGATTTATAATTAATGCATAAAAGTCTTATCTACATATAAGGAAAATACAAATAAGGATCTATGTAATCTACGTGTAATTTAAAAATAAAAAATATCGTGAAAAGAGAGAGAGAGAGAGAGAGAGAGAGAGAGAGAGAGAGAGAGAGAGAGAGAGAGAGAGAGAGAGAGAGAGAGAGAGAGAGAGAATCTCTGGATTATCGAACAATCAACAGAATATATTGATAACGATCTTTACATAAATAACCTTGATATTCAAGTCCTAACACTACATGAGTTCCCCTCCATTATCCATATAAGAATAAAAGAAGAAAAAAGGTCAAGATACGACACTGCAGTTGTTTGTTTGTTGGCAATGGCTTCCTGATCTAACATGAACCTTATGTGCAATAGCAATATTATGTAAAGATCACACAACAACATTTTCTATTATTGCAAAATACACAAAGTAACACTCTCTCTCTCTCTCTCTCTTTCTCTCTCTCTCTCTCTCTCTCTCTCTCTCTCTCTCTCTCTCTCTCTCTCAAACACAGGCAAGTCTGAAATTGACCATAGCAACAAAGACAGGGAACTTCTTAAGCATGTCTTGAAATGTTTGTGGAATTGAGATACAAATAATTGTTGTTCAATCATAAATCCAAAATTTTTCTATTACAATACGTTTTGACTAAATGCGTTTGCTCAACCTAATACGCAAGTAAGGTGGCTTATGATTTTTGGTCTAAAACATATTTTCAGGTAAGCAAAATAGTATGTCGGTCTTAAATCATGATACAAATTCTCAAATTTAAATTATATATTAATCATAATCTGTCTGAAAGTTACCTGTGACACGGTTGCTTTTCATTTTCGAAAACAGCCCAGCAAACCTATAATATATGTTATGGGGCTGACTGTGATGCATTTCAAATCCTTTTAATCAAATCATAACAAAATATGTCACATCATAAGAAAAATCTTATATTGCTTCAAATGCATAATACCATTTAACAAATCTGTTACTGACAATAATATCAATTTATACAATGTTTCTCTATTTAATGTTGCTGTCCGCAGCGTAATCGACTATCGAGATAGTGGTTTCTTTATAAATTTGTGGCAAAATGTTCAGTATCTAAAGATGCTTCATATATATTCTTACAAAGCTGATCTAGCATAAGAGTAAATATTTTATTCATGTATTTCATTTGCGTATTTGAGAGATGTATAGCCAGCTCGTAAGGCGAGTTCCACTCATATAGGTTTCCGTTATGCATGTAAATTACATAAGACTTTCGTCATTCATGTGATTGTATTTTCAATTGATTTAGTATATGTAAATTTACGTTATTTTTTAAGAATTAACTTTTTATTTCACGTATTTTATTACGAAGTCTTAAGTAACTCGTTTAGGTATGCTGTATCACACACATGAGGTATAAACATGAGGGATTATATAATTTCTATGTTTCAACATGGCTAGGAAAGTGCATGAGAGTTCTCGAAGTAGATTTACTCTTTTATATTTACTGTTTCGAAGAGTAGGTGGGTGGAGTTAGCCGAGAGAGGGTTGCAATCAGGGTTTGTATCCCTTTTTCAATTTACTACGTTGGCAAACTTGCCGCTAGAGCCTCCCCCCCCCCCCCCCCACCCGCCACTAAAATTATCTATTTAGAAAATTCTAGACGAATCAAGTCAATATAAAGAGACCCTAGGAATGCATAAGCAGCAGAAGAGACCCAGCCTATTCCTTTGAAAGAGCCAAAGTTCACCTGCCCTCTCTCCTCTCCAGTATGTGACCTCTCAAATATGAATAATTTTTTTACCCAGCATTTATCATATATAGTGTGTTCAAAAATTAATGAAACTATTGAATGTTAATTCAAGTGTAGTGTGTTAATGTAAGTACATCGTCAAATACATTTTTGTAACTGGCCCTGTGAGATTTAGGTTAAACAGTGAAGTATATATATTTTTATTATCTGTTTGGTAACCTTGTGTAACCTAAAAGACGTAAGTGTAACAGTTACCTATATGTAACTTTCATCTTTGTATGTTCATTAGTGTTAAAGTGTTAACTCTTTTCACTAATTATCAAAATTAAATATTTTTATAATTTAATTTCTAGTGAATCAAGTGATTGTATAATTTTCATAACGCAACATTTTCTTGTCTTAGTCTAAGGTATTGTTCATGTTTAATATTTCGAGTGATTTATTTTTTATGTTAATTCTTTAGAAGTGTTGTAAGTTTTTATAAAATATATTTATTTTTGTAAAGAGTGTATTATTTCAATCACCAATATTTCCTAATGGTGCTTTGCTTGTAATCCCTGATTAAGAACCGAAGTAAGAGATTGGTTTTTGTATAGTTCAAGTAAATAATCACCTAATTTTGTTTCGAGTGTAAAGTAAAGAGATCTTTGGATATTTGGTGTTCATATATATTGCCATCTGGGAGTAACGTGAGTTTATGTAATTCGCCAGCCGTAATAATATATATATATATATATATATGATAAATTTTGCACATTTTTACGTGTTTTTCATATTCAAATAACCCATATATATTTTGATATATTAATGTCTGGATTCTCTTAACGACCTCGGGATCAGAGCCCCAGGCGAAATCTCACAAAGACAAGAGCTTGGCTCCGGCCGGGAATCGAACCCTGGTCGGCAAGCTTATATAGACAGTGACTAACCCATTCGGCCGAATGGGTTAGTCACTGTCTATATAAGCTTGCCGACCAGGGTTCGATTCCCGGCCGGAGCCAAGCTCTTGTCTTTGTGAGATTTCGCCTGGGGCTCTGATCCCGAGGTCGTTAAGAGAATCCAGACATTAATATATCAAAATATATATGGCTTATTTGAATATATATATATATATATATATATATATATATATATATATATATATACATATATATATACATATACATATGAATGTGAATATTTATAAAATATACATATATATATATAAGTATGTATATAATATTGTATATATATATATATATATATATATATATATATATGTATATATAAGTGTGTATGTATATATATATATATATATATATATATATATATGTGTGTGTATATATGTATATATTTATACATATATATATATATATATATATATATATATATATATATATGTGTGTGTATATATGTATATATTTATACATATATATATATATATATATATATATATATATATATATATATATATATATATATATATATATATATACTCTGGAGAGAGAGAGAGAGAGAGAGAGAGAGAGAGAGGAGAGAGAGAGAGAGAGAGAGAGAGAGAGAGAGAGAGAGAGAGAATTAGAAAGCTTTTTGCATATAGGCTATGCATTCACTTTACATGATACATATTTAACACTAGCCTATAAAATATGCATAATTCATAATTCAACAAGAGTGTTTATTAAGAAAAAGCATTTTCCATTCGTAAATAGCCCTCGGTTATAGCAAAAGAAGAGTGCCTGTTTTCAATATTTCATGTGAATTTGATTTTTTGGACTACCTGTACTTGTTCATATAACAGTATAACTGAAATTTTATTTATATAAGTAATTAGTGGGTATGGATTTTTACGTATTTTAATATGTATAAGAGTTTCTTTGTATTAGATTGATATTATGCCTAGGTAGCAGATATATTAAGAAAACCATAGAATTAAACCCATATTTTATTCCTCTCAAATAATCACAAAAGTCTTAGTTAAGATTTTCATTGTATTTATAATATGGTGATTAGTAACATGAATGCAATTTTGACAATTCCCCTAATGGCTTTCAATGCATAAAACTATCACAAATGGGTTACTCATTTTTTTCTTGCCAAATTGTTTATTTATGACAGTTGTGGCCTCTTTATGGTTGCGGCGAAGGTTAGGTTTTGTTAGGCGTATCTTTGCATGCAAGGAGTTTGCATGTATGTGTGTGTTTTTTATACGCATAACTTTAAAACTGTTTAACCAAATCTCATGAAATTTCGTGGGATAATTGGCCTTGATCCAAAGACAATTTGATTTTGTGAGTGATTGTGTCAAAAGTCAAGGCTGAGGTCACGAAAAGGTAAGAAACGAACCACGATACTCAAAAACTATTTAACGAATCTTTTGAAATTTGGCGGGAAGATTGGCCATGGTGCAAGGACAATTTCATTAAATTTTTGGAGTAATAGGGTCAAAGGTCAAGATCAAGTTCATGAAAAGGTAAAACATGTCTTTTTGCTATATCGTTGTTAATTTCCATCCAATTTGCATGAAACTAGTGTCAAAAGTGCATAATCCAATTGCCTAACTTGTGATATACTACATGATATAGCCTAGTTATATCACTACCCTTGTTTCTGTATTCATTAGTTTGTATGTATGTGTATATTTGTGAATCGCATATCTAGAAAATTATTTAACTGAATCTCATAAAATTTATGTGAATGATTGGCCATGACTCAAGGAAAATTAAAGTAGATTTTAGGAGTGATTGGGTCAAAAGTAAAAATAAGGTCAGGAAAATTTAAAAAAGGTCTTTTGCAATATCGTGGCCAATTTATATCTGATTTTCATGCAACTAGTACCAAATTGGGCATAATTCAATTGCTATCCTATGATATATGAGTTTTTGGATGAATTACATCATAGGTTTTTTGTGTGTGTGTGTGCGTGTGTGCGCGCGCGTGACAAATATGGTGGTGGCGAAGGTAAGCGCTCTACCGACTGCCAAATCTAGATTGCGTAAGCTTTCTAACATACAAACGTTGTATTCTGTCCAAAGATTTCGAGATTTTATTATAAAAAATCTTTAAAAAATAACTTTTGTTATTATTATTATTATTATTATTATTATTATTATCATTATTATTATTATTACTATTATTATTATTATTATTATTATTATTGTTGTTGTTGTAAGCTAAGTTACACCCCTAGTTGGGAAGGTAGGAAGCTATAAAGCCCAAGGGCTCCGAAATGGGGAAATAGCCCAGTAAGGAAAGGAAATAAGGAAACAGATAGAATAGTGTGCCTGAGTGTACTCTCAAGCATGAGAACTGTATCCCTAGACAGTGCAAGACTATAGTACAGAGGCTATGGCACTACCGAAGACCAGAATATAATGGTTTGATTTTCGAGTTTCCTTAGCCTTGAAGAGCTACTTACCATGGCTAAATAGTCTCTTCTATCTTTACCAAGAGGAAAGTAGCCACTGAACAAGTAGCTTAGTATTGTATGGTGTATGAGGGAAGAGATTAGGAAAGAATTACCCGAACTATTCGGTGTATGTGTAAGCAAAAGAAAGATGGCCCATAACTAGAGAGAGATCCAATATGATACTATCTGGCCAGGCAAATGATCCAATACCACCCTAGCTTCGTAGCACATTATAGTTGCTAATGAAATATCCAAACATGTTATGTTATTGCTATTATAACCATAATTTTAAAAAAAAAAAAAAGTAACATTGTTGCATTTGTATTATATATAATGATATTTAAATGATACACAGCAGGTACACTTTTTTTCATAATATAATACAATATATTACATCTCTCTCTCTCTCTCTCTCTCTCTCTCTCTCTCTCTCTCTCTCTCTCTCTCTCTCTCTCTCTCTCTCTCTCTCTCTCTCTTTTTTATATATATATATATATATATATATATATATATATATATACATATATATATATATATGTATATATATACATATATATAGAGATAGATAGACAGATATATATATATAAATATATATATATATATATATATATATATATATATATATATGTATATATATAAATACATATATACAGTATATATACATATATAAATATATATATATATATATAAATATATATATATATATATGTGTGTGTGTGTGTATATATATATATGTATATATATAAATATATATATATATATATATATATATATATATATATATATATATATATATGTACGAGTGTGCATATGTGGTATTGTATTTTGATTCTAACTAGCATTACTGGTATTACAATAGGTCTAGGGAGAATTTATTCGTATAAACTTATTTTAGTTAATAAAAAAAATCATGAAATAACTACGGTTTTCACTTTCTCCTCACAAACATTCATGAGCTTCTATAAAAGCTTATCACCCTTTTGTAACCTAAATAATCAATTGTGATAGTTTACTGTGTGCATATACAGAATTGTCCCGCATTGCTACCCAGGTATTTTTGTTCACATGTTTGGCATTGGTTTGGTATAGTTTCTTTCTTGTATCAATAAAATGCATAGAACCTTTCTTTCAACAGCTAGAGGTTTATATTCATCTGGATTAGATTCAGTTAGCCTGTCAGACTATAATATTCCAACGTAGTTATATCAAGTTTATCCTAAGAATGTGCTGGGCACTTCTTTTCCTTCCAGAGCAGTTAAGCTTACCTCGTAGGGCGATGACGGCAGGTGATGAGAAGGAATAATATACCTAATCGATGGGTTCAGGTTTAGAGATTCAAAGGAATTGTAAGGGTAAACGAACTCGACAAATACGATTCAGTCAGTCGTACGTAGACCTATCCTGCCTGCCATGTCTTCTTGGTGTGCTCTCTTTGAGAAGTTCCTTGTGCTATGTATAACTCTACAGCCAAGATTACATTAACAGGAAAACCTTTTAGCATGAGAAATCAATGTGCTTTGGTGAAAGCTATTGCATGTGAGCTTGGAGTGACCAGAAATACACTTAACAAGTGGTAGAATATAATGGTGGAAGGCAGGAATCCACGCGACGCTCCAAGAAGAGGTACATCAAGGAAGACCTTTGCTACTGATGAGCAAAGAATTATAAATGAACTTACAAAAATCCAATCACAAATGCTGTTGAAGTCCTCTATGCCCTGCAATTAGGTGTCCCATGAAATAGTGCGACAAACTCTTCATGAGGTGGGTGTTCATCGTAAGACCCTGCAGTGAAGGGAAACCAAGAGGAGCGACACCATTTTAACATCCTTGGTTTGCTCAACGGTATGCATAAGATGGTTAACAGCTTTGGGGTAGAGTCACATTTCTAAAAAAAAAAAAATCCTCTTACCCAATCACGGCTACCTGCATAGCTGGAGAAGAGTTAACACCAGATATATGAGAAAATATATCATTGAAGAACGAAGATTGGGCATGCAACTTTTATTGCCTAGGGATGCACAGTATTGGAGAACTGGCTCATATTGATGGTCGCCTCACTGTAAATAAATACGTTGAAATTGTTAACAAAGTTATGCTGCCCACAGTTCATGCCATGGCTGTAACTGAGGACCAGGTGAAATTTAAGCAGAAAGTATCTGTATACAGATGTAGTGCCTCTTGAACCATCCGACCATTTTCCACTTAAAGTTATTCCAGTATACTATATGTGTTATTTTTCAGCTTTCATTCAGTCAATCAGCGTTATTAATGCATCTGCGTATGAGCCTATTCATAATGATCACCTAATGATTTCATAATTTTTTTTCTCACCGACTATTACCCCATTAGGACAAGCATACGGGAAAATATAATTATCAAATTATAAATGAATAAATTACCTTCTAACCAGTTAAATCATGGGCACCTGATTTAAAATAGGTGGAAATCCGTTTGTTCAAAACACTGCCATGATTACAAAACAAGAATAGTGACCCAGTTGTTTTAAGGGCATCTAGTTATACAATAGAATTGATGAACTGGACAAACCTAAAACCCCGATCTCAACCTCCTTGATAACTTCTGGGGTGTTACCATAGACTCGTGGAAGCCACCTAGAAAAAAAAAATAATAATAAAAAATAAAGGAAAGAAAAAAAGAAAAACTAAACAGCTCCTGAATCACAGCGTGTTAGAGTGGGCGATTAGGAGGGAATTAAAATAACGTATCCAGTTCTGTAGCTTGTCCCAGGCAGGCTGCAGGAGGTCAAAACTAACAATAGGGATGGATTACTTATTAAATTTTATCAATTAAAAAGCATTGTGATAACTAATAAAATCATCACTGGTCCTTTCAATCAGTTGGGTGATTGATTGACATGAAACCCTTTAGTCATAGGCATCACGAACTGTAATAGCATTGTGTCAGAATAATTATCTGATAATGTTGCTCATAATTCTTTTATAATTTATAGGTGAAGAATTCCATGGTCTTCTACTTCATGGAGCGAAGCGTAGATCCAAATTATACCTCAACCTCTTGCAACGCTTATAAAAAAAAAAATATCTTATCACTTAGAGTTCGTGTGCATTCTCTATAATAAATGCGACTTGTCGTCTTGTTTATGTGTGCGTGAGTGTATGTGTGTGTGTTTGTGTGTGCGTATAAGAGAGAGAGAGAGAGAGAGAGAGAGAGAGAGAGAGAGAGAGAGGAGAGAGAGAGAGAGAGAGAGAGAGTGCGTGTACGCTAAATTCATTAGTAGCTCCACCTTGTCAGAGTAGGTTACATCCACACAATTAGCATTTCCTAGTCAAGAAACTTGTGTTGGTTCACGTAAACCACGCAAACCTGTGTGTATGTGTGTGTGTGTGTGTGTGTGTGTGTGTGTAGAGAGAGAGAGGAGAGAGAGAGAGAGAGAGAGAGAGAGAGAGAGAGAGAGAGGGGTGGGGTGGGATGAGCTAGGGGAGAGAGAGGGGGAGGGAAAAAAAAAGAATTATGGAGAGAGGGAGGGATTGAGAGCAGGTGAAAGAGGGATGGAAAGAGAGATGAATAGAGAGAGAAGGAAGTAGGGAAAGAGCATGGAGAGAAAGGGAATGATGGTTAACAGGGGGAGAGAGGAGGGATTGCTAGATGGAATGGTAAATGAAGACCAGTTTTCTTTAATAACTGTATATGCATAAATGCAATAGAAACTAAAAAGAGTGCATGGATGAAGGGATAAATTACAGTAATCAAAGATAAGCGTATCAAGATGAATAAATACTTACAGGTATCTAAAAATAAAAGGATATGAGGGAGACAGGATACCCAACATCTGGACATGGGATGAAAGTGATACTAAATCAAATATGGTTGAGAAAGGCTTAAGGTGTGTAAGAATACTTGTGGCCAAAGTACCTCCAATTCTCACCACTAGGTTTAAAGAGGAATCCTCTATGATATCCCCAAGACTAGAAAATTCAATCAGAAAATTCGCAACAGTCAGGGAAACCAACCAATCATCACAGAAGGGTTTGCTCCTTCTAATCATTAGGAACATGTGTGTTAAACCAGTGTGCCTAACTGCTAGGCAACGGAGGGTACTTTCCCATCTTTCTAGGCATAATATCATCTTTCCATCTAGATAAAGCACTTGTGATCTTCATGTTATTGTGATCCACCGAATTTTAATAATCTTGCCAAATATCACCAAAAAGATCTATTGATATACGACAAAAAAAGTTATTACACATAAGTAGAATTCTTACACAGAGTAAGCTGTCTGCTGGCTCTTATGCTAGTTTATCTGCCCCTTCGTTTTCTGCCACACCTTCATAAGTTGGAACATAGCAAAACTTATCTTCCCAGCCTATATTGCTAAAGATATTCGGCTATTCTAAAATTATTGAAGCTGTATGGTTGATTGGACAAAATAAATTCAATAACTGCAAGACACTTATTGCATCACTAAAAATTTTAAAATTTCAGTTTTTTTTTAAGTTATTTATTCTTAATAGCAGTCCAAATACCTTACAAGTATCATGGAAAGATAGATGGTATTAAATGGAGTGCTCATTTGTAATTGAAAGAAAAATTCACCATAAATCCAACAGTAACACTGGATTTTCCGCCATCAGAATCCCCTTGAAATTCTTCGTGTTCCAGAAAGGTAGATTGCATCATCTCCATTCCTCAGTTACCATAGTGATTTTAGAGCCAGTAAAAGACTTACTAAGGGTAATGCCTGGAAGTTACGTGGAGGGATAACTGGTGAGGCAAAAGAAGGTACCGAACTCTAACAGAAATCTAGGATATTCTTTTTTACATTTGTTTCACTCTTAATTCACAAGGATTTAGAGATGTAGAGCGAGCCTCATAGTATTAAAAAAAATCGCTTTTTTTCGAACTTTAAAAGTACAGTGAATTCGGAAGCCTCTGTAATCTTTGTGAATATCTAATCTTAATAGATTGGTGATATCAGTCCAGAGGCCACTCACCTGCATCAATCAACAGAGTAGAGATAGCGAATAACCTATAAGCACCAGTAGCTAATCTAATGCACGCAGGAGGAATGGAATTTGACATTTTCCGCTTATTAGGGGAAGCTGAAGAATATATTTCACATCCATAATAAGGTTTTGATAAAATAAAGACTTTATACATTCTTAGGAGAGTCAGACGATTTCCTCCCAAAATGTATTAAGTACTAAAACTTTCAAAATATTCAAAATCTCTGAAAGGTTACTTACAGAAGGTTCATTTCTTCAACACGAGAAACACGTTGTTTATATATATATATATATATATATATATATATATATATATATATATATATATATATATATATATATATATATATATACTGCACATGGAGCTGGGTGTATACCACACATGCGATAGTAATTGAAGACAACTGTTTTACTTGTTGAAAGTTTGAAGCCATATAAATTTGACCATCTGATAATTCCATCGTTTGTGAGTTGGAGATTTCTTTCAACTGTTAACATTCTTGTTAATGAAAAAGAAACAGAAAACTAATCCAGAACTAGTATGGAGAAGGTCCTATTGGATCGAAGAAGAAATTCATTTACTGTTAGCGTAAATAAAGTAACACTGAGTACGCTACCCTGTGAGACGCCCTCCTGGCATTTTCTTTAAGGAAGGGTTTTTCCTAATCTAAGATAAAATAATCATCTTTTTAGGAAGGCCTGAATGAATAAAGACCACTCACCTTTCAGACGAAAGTCATGAACAGTTTTAAGATTACCATATCTCTCTGTAGCATTTTAAGGTTTTTCTAGATCAATGAATAATGTCACATGATGTTATTTGGAAGCTCACAGATTACTCTAAAAGGGCAAATAAATCCACTGTAGAGTACATTCTTTGAAACCTACACTTGACTTGTGATAGAATACCCTTTCTTACTAGTATCCTTATAAACCTTTAATTGACCATCTTTTCGTGATTTTTCATAAACATGTCGATGCAATTGGTCGGTACCTTACAGCTAAAACTTACTCCTTTCCAGTTTTCTTATTTTAACGAAGGTAATGACCAGTTCCTAACTTTTTGTAAGACTATAGTCACCTACATTCTGTTGATGATACTTATGATAAAAAGGATACATGCCTTACCATTGCATAAAGAACTTCATCTAGGCCCAGGGCTGTATCGTTGCATGATGATAGGCCAGAGTTAAATTCTTGCTCTAGAAATGGGATATTGGTATGTCTGTTCTTTATATGGTGGGAAGTTGAGAGTCTTTTGTTCTTCTCTACATCTTTAATGGCAGCCTTGAGAGTCTTCTGCCTTTAGGAATACTCTCTCAAGATGATCAGCTATTAAATTATTCACTTCTAAACGACTAGCAATATACTGCTTATTACTTTTCAAAGCAGATGGAGAATCTGAGGTATATTTGCCCACTAGCATTTTTTCACAAACTGCAGACACAAAAGATGATCATGACTGACGATGACTTACTTTGTTCGCTATTCGAGATTGTGCCCTGATTTCTTTTAACTTACGATATTCTATTCAGTACATTTTCTACGTCAATTTGATAATGCAAATCTTGTAGATCTTTGTAACACCTTAATTCCTGGTGGACACTAATGAACTGTTTTTTGAAAGAGTAGGCCTGTCATTTATTAAATGGAATGCACTGCAGCTTTGTGTAGAGTTGTACTGAACAAATCAATGGCATCAAACATTTTAGAAAAGATCAGAATTAGGTTCTACCTCAGTCAGTTCTTTAAATCTTTGCCTGTCGGCTCTATCCAAGCATCATAAAGCTGATGAGTAGGTCACCGTTAGTTGTAATTCCTATTGGTGTATGATCGCTGCCATACCAGATACCCAATGTCCAAAAGGAAAGTAAGGTGGAGCTATGGAAAGATCAATGCATGACAAAGTATCTCTCTGTATATGGAAGTGAGGAGGCTCACCTGTATTTGGAACCCCAATATCATAATTTTCTATTTTTAATACTAGCAGATTATGTTTTAAGATTGCAAGACATCTAATCATAATGCATGTTTAATGTTCATATCTCCCAAAAGAAGAAAGGGTTGAGGGAGTTGGTTTATCACCTCAGCCACATCATCAGAGTAGATGCTTTTATTGAGGGACAAAAAAAGGAATATATGACATATATCCTAATCAGATTTATTTGGACAACTACTGCTTGCAGAGTACCACGTCGACCTACAACTATCGGGGAAATATCACGCATTGATTCTTGTAGACATGTAACTGCAGGTCATTGGTCAGGAATTAGGAACTTCAGATCTTCATATTTATCCCACGTACCTTGGCAGTTCCATTAAATGATTGAAGAAAAAATGATGGTTTACTTTTTGGGAGACTACTTTGCTGAAGTTTTTTAATTGATAGGAATCTCTGATAATCTCTTTGTGAAATATTAGTTATCGAGGGGAATGGTGAACCTCGACATTAATCTTTTATGTATTCATATTTCTGAAAGATTCATCTTTATTTTCAAATAAAATACCATGTCTATTGGCAACAGGTATTTTTGCATTTCTCAATGGGGAGGAGAGAGATGGTGATTTTCCTTTTTTTCACGTAAAATATGGGGGACTATTAGGATTATGTACATTCTTTGTGACAGGTCCTTTTAATCGCTCTCTAGAGGACGATTTTTCCCCTAATCCTGACAACGGTTTTGCCTGAGATGACAATCTTGTGTTGTCCATCCGAGATGTGGAAGATTCAGAGGATGTGGGCAGTAGGTCTTGATAACATTCACTAATTCCAGATCATGGTACGCAGCATTTACTTTAAAAGATGATTGAGGAAGTGAAAGTCTGTCATTAGCTGGTCTAGGTAATCTTTCATTTCTCTCACGACGTCCTGCATCCATAGATTTAAAGGTCTTGTCATAACCTTTTGTTTTGATTAAGAACGGCCTAGCATGACCTAAAGCAATATGCTCTGCAACAGAATTCTGAAGAGATGCTACTTCTATTTGATATTGAGGATATTTTCTATTAGTTGGCTGGTGAAAGCTCACCTGTAGTGCACTTTACAACGAAAGTGTAGGTTCCATGCTAAAAATAACAATAATCGTCACAGAGCTTTTCGTGTTCGCATAATCTAGAGGGATTTACAAATCTAAATCAATCGTAGCATTGCAAAGTTTTCGAGAGAGAGAGAGAGAGAGAGAGAGAGAGAGAGAGAGAGAGAGAGAGAGAGAGAGAGAGAGAGAGAGAGCCTAACTCTCACTTTCTATGCACAATCAACTTTAGTACGTCTGTTATATCTCTTGGTTAATCTTTAAATACATTTATAGAAAACTTTTCTTCTGCTTCCCCCAAGAGAAATGTAGCCAATTCAACAAAGATACAAATAAATCTACGGGAAAGTATTCCTTGATAAAAAGGTTTGAATTATACATAGACAAGTTACCCACTTCCCAGCATCTGTTTCAGCCTCTGCTATTCAAAACAGTAAAAACATGGGTTCCATTACATTTAGGAAATTCGACGTTCACTCCAAAATGAGATACATAAACTATTTACGTACCTAAAGACATCAAGCTTGCAGTAAAGCTAATGGACTTTCAGAGCACCAACTGGTCGGCCAAGGATTAAGCACAGCTAAGTTTCAAAGTATTTTTGGCTTCATGTCAAAAACACGGATTTTCCAATTACAAGAATGATCAAATGCAAGTGGATATTGAGAGTAATTGATGAGATACATTTAGAGTTCTCTGTATACACAACAATTACGGAGAGAGAGAGAGAGAGAGAGAGAGAGAGAGAGAGAGAGAGAGAGAGAGAGAGAGAGAGAGAGAGAGAGACAGAGAGAGAGAATTGGGAAATGAGGAAATGTTGCAAATGAGTTGTTTTGGAATGTAATGTTTACAACAAATCGGTCTTTCATTCTCTTCATATTAAACAATAATGAATCTTGAACAATACTGCATTGTTCAGCTTCCTCATGAACACAATAAGCTCTAGAAATACCAATCAGAATTTCCTGATGGACTATATACGAGCAAGGGAAAAGGCAACAATTCGCTTGCAATTCGCTGTAGTCACTTACCATTTTTATGCATTTTCCGGCTTTCTAGATCTTTTTCATTCCGTATTTTCTCAAGAAGAGAGAGAGAGAGAGAGAGAGAGAGAGAGAGAGAGAGAGAGAGAGAGAGAGAGAGAGAGAGAGAGAGAGAGAGAGAGAGATTTAACATGTAATTTATGCTATTTTATTGCGTATTAAACCAATGGGGAATGGCACACCTGAGGATCTTGAAAAAAAATTAACAAAATATGAATAACATTCCATAACTCAGACAATTTTGCAAAAGTCAGAACAGACAAAACTTCCTTTTCTCTTATTAGTTATTATTTTACTATTGGTTTAGCAACGCATGAAACCAGGCAAACATCATACACTGATATTTACATATATTAAAGTCACGTGTGTTGTGACAAGTTATCATCATGAATAGCTACGTGTGGCAAACATATTGATTATCTATTATGGCCCGGATCAATTTCATATCTAAACATAGATTCCGGAATTTGACAGGTATATGTACAATGGATTTAAAATTAATTTATATGTCTTCGTGGTTCATTGGTCGAGACTACTGCTTAGGATTGCTTCGACTCAGAAGTATAGATTCGGATCCGTAACCAGCATAAAACATGTATAATAAAAGAAAATTTGAGTGGATATATATTCCAAAAGTTAACATTCCATATCAAATCATATATATATATATATATATATATATATATATATATGTATATATATATATATATATATATATATATATATATATATTATATATATATATATATATATATATATATATATGTTTGTGTGTGTATATGTATATATATACATATGTATGTGTATAGATATATATATATATATATATATATATATATATCAAATAAGCCATATATATTAATACATTAAAGTCTGGATTCTCTTAACGACCTCGGGATCAGAGCCCCAGGCGGAACCGCCCAAAGACTATAATATCGGACCGGCGGGGATTTGAACCCCCGTCCAGGATATCTGTATGCCAGTGACCATACCACTCAGCCACGAAAAAAGACAAAAAGTCAATGACAATTGTTCTGTACATATACCTGTCAAATTCAGGTTTTCTGTATTTAGAATTGAAATCAACCCATCTTCACCATCGTAGCTAATTGGTAAGTTTGGGACTTGGCATTCGATTAATGATAAATTTTTGCACATTTAAACCTGTTTCTTTCATATTTCAAATAAGTCATATATATTAATACATTAAAGTCTGGATTCTCTTAACGACCTCGGGATCAGAGCCCCAGGCGGAACCGCCCAAAGACTATAATATCGGACCGGCGGGGATTTGAACCCTTGTCCAGGATATCTGTATGCCAGTGACCATAACACTCAGCCACGAAGAAAGATAAAAAGTCAATGACAATTCTTCTGTACATATACCTGCCAAGTCCCAATCCTACCAATTAGCTACGATGGTGAAGATGGGTTGATTTCAATTCTAAGTACAGAAAACCTGAATTTGACAGGTATATGTACAGAACAATTGTCATTGACTTTTTATCCTTCTTCGTGGCTGAGTGGTATGGTCACTGGCATACAGATATCCTGGACGAGGGTTTAAATCCCCGCCGGTCCGATATTATAGTCTTTGGGCGGTTCCGCCTGGGGCTCTGATCCCGAGGTCGTTAAGAGAATCCAGACTTTAATGTATTAATATATATGGCTTATTTGAAATATGAAAGAAACAGGTTTAAATGTGCAAAAATTTATCATTAATCGAATGCCAAGTCCCAAACCTACCAATTAGCTACGATGGTGAAGATGGGTTGATTTCAATTCTAAGTACAGAAAACCTGAATTTGACAGGTATATGTACAGAAGAATTGTCATTGACTTTTTATCTTTCTTCGTGGCTGAGTGGTATGGTCACGGGCATACAGATATCCTGGACGAAGGTTCAAATCCCCGCCGGTCCGATATTATAGTCTTTGGGCGGTTCCGCCTGGGGCTCTGATCCCGAGGTCGTTGAGAGAATCCAGACTTTAATGTATTAATATATATGGCTTATTTGAAATATGAAAGAAACACGTTTAAATGTGCAAAAATTTATCATATATATATATATATATATATATATATATCTATATATATATATGTATATTGAATGGACTCTAAGTTTTGTGAATTCAATAGGCAATTAGAAAAAAGAATAGGAACGACGATGCTGTAAAGATACCAAAAAGTATACTACAAAGTAGTTGAAAAGAGCTACCCTGAGCTCCACGAAGCGATGCAATTGGCACAAAACGTAATGAAAATCTAACGTTGTAAGATATATTATATATCAACGAGTATAAATGGAGAGGGGATCGAATAATATTTATGAGGTTATTGGGACAAAGGGTCACTATTATGTATATATATATATATAATATATATATATATATATATATATATATATATATATATATATATACTCGTATACATATATATATATACTCGTATACATATATATATATATATATATATATATATATATATATATATATATATATATATGTGTGTGTGTGTGTGTTTGTGTGTATACATATATATACATACATACATATATATAAATATATATATATATATATATATATATATATATATATATATATATATATATATATATTAAGAGAGAGAGAGAGAGAGAGAGAGAGAGAGAGAGAGAGAGAGAGAGAGAGAGAGAGAGAGAGAGATGTTAGAAGAGTGGAAGGTACTTAATTTAACTATAAAACTACATTAACTAATACACGCAATGATTGGACTATTAGAAATCTATGTAATAAAAAAGTCGAGAGATAATAAACATGTTGATTTCTAAATCTAATCTTAAATATTGCTCTGAATATACACATAAAAATAGCTTATTTCTACTGTCACAGGAAAAATATTTAAATGTATGGAAAAAATTTGCTTTTATTAAAGGAAGAATTTGTTGTACATTTGATAAAGGGATAAAACGATTATGTTCTTGAAAAGGGATTTTGCAATCAAGAATGTCCAAAAGAATTCGGAATACAGATTCAATAGGAAATATCAAGAAGGAGGCTTCCTACCACTGACATATTACGATTCAATCTTGAGTTTCGTTAAGGGTGAAGTTTTCCTCAATAATTTGTATTGAAATATATTCATACTAAATGTATCTTTACGACAACCCCTATACTCCTCACGGGATCTATCCAAAAGTAGTAGCATCACTCACATCAGCAACAAGCGTGTTTATGAAAACTAACCACGTATCGATTGTATGTAATATAAAAAGAGATTTATTAGTAATGGTAATAACTGGTCCAGCAACTGACATATATCTAATAATGAAAATAAGAACCTTATGAGAAACACTGTCAAAACCAGTGGTATAGTTAGGATCAATTATATGAACTTAATGACCTTGAAAATAGAAATTTCTGTAGACACCGGGACCTGTAAGAAAAGCTCAAAGCTCCCAGTTATAGTCAAGCTCCAAAAATGGAATAGACGGTTAATTTCAGCATTTACAATCTTACGATTTGTAAATAGATTTTTAAGATTATATAATATTTGAATGATAAAACTTTGGAGATAATCGGCCAGCCTACAGCTAAAACAACCACCTTTCCTATCTTAGTAGCCTGAGTAAAGTACCAATTGTACGAGAACAACAAAAATAATAATAATGAAATTTCTCCTAGCTAATTTATGAAAAATATCAGACAACATTCTTGAGTGCCATGTCAATCAGTTTTTCCTACTGTTTGCCTATATTCTATGGTTTTTATCAATCACTGTATTTATATTTCTGTGCCTATTGTTTTTGTTATCCTTATTCTTTATTTAGTTTTTAAGCATTATGAGTCTTTTTTATTGCCATTAATTCTTATCCTATTTTGAGACATTGAGCAAAATCCAGGACCAGTACTCCCTATATTTTGTCAGTATCGATTATTGTATTGCAATATTCATTATCTGCATGCAAATATTCAAGACCTTACAGTTGCGTCCAGACAGTAGGACATTCTCTTGTGTTCATATACTTTGGTTTCTAATAAGAGGCATAACATTTACGTCAATTGCTTTGGAAATGTATAGTATGCTCATTCTATAGAGATTGGATAAAAAGATTGATGAAAAGCTGAGAGGTGAACAAGCAGGATTCAGAAAAGGTAGAAGTTGCACTGACCAAATTTTCATTTTGAGACGTTGTACAGCAATGCGTAGAATATAGAAATTCCCGTTTGATGGCATTTGTGGACTACGAAAAAGCCCTTGATACTGTGCACCGGCCAATTTTATGGAGCCCTGCGCTATTATGGAATTCCCCTTAAATATGTAAATTTGATTAAGTCTGTTCATGAGCATAGAAATTGCAAATTTAATGTTAACGTTCTCTTATCAAAATAATTTCCAGTGAATAGCGGAGTACTCCAAGGGAATGTGTTATCACGTATGATGTTTATCCTCATGGATTTTGTAATGCATTCAACAGTCGGAGATGGTGGAGAAGGATTGGACTGGATTGGTGATAGGAATTTAGCAGACCAAGAGTATGCTGATGATGTTGTCCTCGTTAGCAGAACACCATAGGATTTGCAATGCTTCCTTACCAGAATGCATGAAATATCACACGAAGTTGGTCTGAAGATAAATAAAAGAAAGACAGATGATGAGAACGGAGTATGCAATGAAAGATGAAATAGCATTGGAAGGAGAAAGGATTAATGAGCTAGAATCATCTAAGTATTTAGGAACTATGATCTCCAATACAGGGTCTTTAGAATTAGAGTTTCGTGAAAGATTGAAAAAAGGAAATCAGACAACGGCTAGGTTAAGTAAAATTTGGAAATAAATTCACCTGAAATTACATATAAAAATCCGACTATATATCAGTTTAGTGAGATCGGTGTTACTCTATAGACATAAGTCATGGCATGACAATGAAACAATCCCCAATAGCTTTAGTAGATTTGAGAACAATCCCCTCAGAAGGATATTGGGAGTCAAATGACAGGACAGGATTAGAAATGAAACTATAAGAGAGATTATTCAAGTGCCATATGGGGATGAGATGATGATGAGGGGTAGATGGAGATGGTTTGGGCATGGTCTTCTCACTCCCCAAGAGAAATTAGTTCAGCTGGGCTCCACAAGGCACTAGAAGAGATGGAAGACCCAGACCTACATGGATGAGGACTATAAAGCACAAAGTAGGTGATGGTGAATGGAGAAGTATTGAACTAAAAGCTCAAGACAGAGACGACTAGCGTAATCTAACCGAGGCCCTTTACGTCAATTGGCGTAGGAGATAATGATATATATATATATATATATATATATATATATATATATATATAGATAGATAGATAGATAGATATAGATATAGATATAGATATAGATATGTATATATATATATATATATGTGTGTGTGTGTGTGTAACAGACACACTCACACACATATATATATATATATATATATATATATATGTATATATATTTATATATATAGATATATATGAATATATATAAATAAATACATATATTTATCTATATATAAATATATGTATATATATGTATATATATACATATATATACATATATATATATATATATATATATATATATATATATATATATATATTTAAGTATATATAATATATAAATACATATATATACATACATACAGTATATACACACACACACACACATATATATATATATATATATATATATATATATATATATATATATATATATATATATATACTGTATATAGCCACTTGCTCTTTATTATATAGTAGAGTTGTAAATGATCTGCACGCATTCTGCATAATATTTTTTGGCAATTCTTACCAAACTTTGCATTCACACTGTATCATACTATAACAGCTAGTTAATTCTAATACTATTGGCCTCTCCATAATTAGGCTAAACACTACACAGTATTCTAGAAGTTTTATTCCAGCTTTGATGATTAACACATTTTGTAGAATATTACACCGCCATATGTATGTGAAATATATATTAACTACCCGAAAAAAAAAATACTCGTAGAACTATTGGGCAAAATAATTGTATAAAAAAAAACAATATAAACCACAATGCAAATAGTCATAAGAAAACTTTGATATGGAAAAGAATTAAAAATGAGCGCAAACAGCAAACCATCAAGAGAATTCTTATGCATTCACATCTGTGAAGCGGGGCCCAAGAACAAGTACATGAATGGAGGCCGATTCTCACATAATTTGTGGAAAATGGGGATTTGAATAAAAGTGGAGCTTCCGTATTCCCCTTAGAGTGAGCCTTATTCTTTCTCCCGGAACATATCTACTTTGATATCAGAAGTCAAGGATGAATAAAGCCACCAAGAAAACTCTGCATGCAATAGTCTCTTTCCCTTTCAAGCCACCAAAGAAAATAGACGACAATCTTTTTTTCCTTATGCTTTGGAATTAGCTTTCTTGGACAAGAAGCCTAGTTCTCTTATTACAGAATACACAATAAAATAGACACCAAATAACCCAATAAATTCAATTTTCGAAATATAATAATATTTGGACGAACAAATATGAGAAATTTGTAGAAATTAGAAAACGAAATGTGTGAATTAAACTATAAGGTAAATTTCGTCATGGCAAAGAATAACAAAGAATATGATAGAAAAGATAATTCTTTAATGAAAACTACTAATATAGTGTTCGTAAGAATTGCTGGTGATCTTTCCCTGCCAATTACCAAGGGCCCCTTTCATCACCTATTGCATTTCTATTATTTTTGATATCACAACCACTGAAAAGTTATATCTGTGAGTAATTCCTTATGTTTTATGATGTACGCTCTCGTATGCATGCTCTTTTTCTGTCTCTTATTGTTATTCCTATCATTATTCTTTCCATACCTCTTTGAGCTGTAACTAGCTTACGTTCTAAGGCATTTGTAAGCCTCTGAGTTTTTGATACATGACTTCATACTGGCAGGACCATCTGATTAAATACTTTTCCTTTTTGAGCAAGTAGCTTTTTACTTTTCATATTCTCATTTGGTTTACAAAAAACTCACCATCTCATGCTTATCATTCTTTTAATTTTAGTGACATGTCTTGCTGGAAACACTCACTGTGTTTCCATAGTAGGTATATTCATAAACATTCTCCAGAAAATCATTCATAACCATTATTTGTTGTGTCTCTGCCTTTTCATTGAACATTATTTTAGTTTTACTCATAATCATTTTCAGTTCTTTATTTTCGCTTTCTGTATTCAAATTTCCTATCAGCTTTTCCAATGCCTCCTATGTGTTCCTAAATAGAGTTAAGTCGTCTTAAAATGTTATATTAAGATGTTCCCTATTAAAGTTTATTCCGACATTTTCCCAATATCAAAAAATTTTTAGGCAAACTGTGAACTTTTCTCCCATCTGTATATAAATTAGTTTAAGAATTTTTCTACTTCCCTTATAGATATCTTTAAGTGTTCTAACGTAAGATTCATGAATTACTTGTCTTTGAATTTTTTTAATATTGCCGAAGTTTTGACAGAATGAAACGTTTTACCATAGGCTTTGAATACCATACTAAGTGCTTTATCATACTCTCTGGGTTTTTCAATTAGTTGGTTAATTACCTGGATATGATCAGTTTTTCAATACCCGCTTTTATAGTATGCCTACTCTCTTGGTTGATTTAAGTGTAACTGTCTTTCTACTAGGCCTAATATGATCTCTGTAACTGTTTTATATATTACAGCAAGTAGACTTATTAGGCGGTAATTTTATGTTTTTTGTTTCTTCCTTCTAATGAATTAGAATAATATTAAAAAAAAAAAAATTCACCCTGCTGTAGATATAGAGCATTCTTCCAGACCGTTTGCGTAATGTTTAGCGATTATTACTACTCTAAAATCTCTTCCATTTAACATTAAATCCATGGTTAGGCCATCTTCTCTTGATGCTTTGCCCATTTTCATATCTTTCAATACTTTGTTTACTTCTCCTACTGTAACATTTTGTACCGGCATAGGTGTTCCATTTGTTCTATAAACAAAGTTATTTTCTGTATTACTATCATATAGCATTGTATAAGAATCCTCTGCAATATTTATTACTTCAACTCTTTTGTTTATAATAGTTAAAATTTCATCCTTTAAAGCAAATACCTGTCGGTGCCCTTTTCTACGTTTGCTTTTCATCAATTTGATGATTCTTCCTTTCTTTGGTGTTTCCTCAATGTTGGTCTGATTGTATTTATAAATGCCTTGGGTTTTTAGTTTGTTTACTGTTTCGGATAGTTCTGTAAATTCTGTTAATATCCCTTTGATATTATCCTTATTTCCAATCATTTCTTTTCTTTTTTCTTTCTTTTTTTTTTGGTGTTTGCTGATAGTTTTCCTTGACCTTCTTTGGGAACTTGTAGCCAGGAGTACCTATTTTGTATTGCTAGTGTTTCTTTTCTATTCTTAAGATTTAGTTTTTATCTTTGTTTCCTTAGATCAATAAAAATTTACTTCTACCATTCTATGGTTGATTGTTTTAACTAGTTTATCACTCTTACATCTTTAACTAAATTAACTTTTTTTCACCGAGAATAAAATATATTTCCTTTTTCTTTTCTCTGTTCAGGCCTCATTATATATATTATATATATTTACTGTAAAAAGAAAAACGGTGTTCATGGTTTTAAGATTATTTCTTTTAGCAAATTCGACAAAAATGTCTCCATTATCATTTCTTGAACCTTTTCCAAATTCACCTTCCGCTGATTCTCTTCTCTTCTTTTGAACTACTTTAGCATTTGAATCACCCCAAACAAATGTAAATTGAGTCGTAAAGTTTTTTTTTTTAAATATACCTCCTGATCTTCAAAAAAGTTCTTATTTCTTCTATTCTATGGTATGATGTTGGTTAATAAATTTGAATAATATTAGGTTTTTACTTCTTTTTTACTTTTATAATCAATCTTGCAATTTTATCAGTAATACTACAAAATTCTTCTATATTACCTGCAAGATTTTTATTAGTAACAAATATTCGGGTCCTCTAAAGCATAGTATAAGACCCACTTTTATGTCTTTATGACATTTTCTAGTTCTAATTCCGCTCAATCTTATCACATCCCAATTTTCTACTTCATCTCTTCCAGTAACATAATATATATATATATATATATATATATATATATATATATATATATATATATATATATATATGTATATATATATATATATATATATACATACATATGTATACACACACACACACACACACACACATATATATATATATATATATATATATATATATATATATATATATATGTATGTATACATATATATATATAAATATATATATATGTATATATACATATGTATGTATATATATATATATATATATATATATATATATATATATATATATATATATATATAGATAGATATATATATATATATATATATATATATATATATATATATATATATATATATATATATATATATTATGTCCCAGAAGAAAATAAAATCCAGCTACAGTTCAGGATAAGATAAAACAGCTTTTATGTTTTTTTTTCCATATAATATGTAGTGTCAATATGTTTTTAAGATGTATAGCTATTTTACGAGATTTTACACCAAGACTGTCTTGGCATAACGATTGAATTATGCTTCTATATGAAGGCAATAGCTGTGATTTTTTTTTTAATAATAAAATGTGAAACCTATAAAATAAGTTTAAACGTTACTAAGGTATTGTATATTAATTGTCAGCTTTAAGAAATATTGGCAGATCATATTCAGAGGTGGCAAATTCTGAATCAGTGGATGGGAATGCTAAAGACACTTCTAAAAAGAAAACACTGTAGCTACGAGACTATAAGCTGTTGTAAGAACTGATTCAGTTTTAAGGGAACTGGAGACAATGACCAACGTTGTTTGCACGTCCAGATATTTTGAGGAGCAAGTAGTCCTCACTGTTTATACTGTGTTGCTCAAGATAGACCCGTTTTGACAACACGACATCTACCCGATGCAAAATATATCATGAACTTCATCCGAGGAAGAAACAAAGTTGCCGGGATGGGCTGAATGAGAGTACATAAACACTTAATTTTAGAGAAATTGCTCGAGTAGCCATACGATAGCTAATAAGAAGAAACAGCTCTGAAAGGAACAAAATTTTGGACTTACGCAGGAAGTAAGTAAACCTCTTAGTTTAGTCTTATAAGGACTAGATATAACGACCCTGATAAAGCAACTTCAATACCATTGCACAGCTGCAAACATAAGTTTCGATGGTGTTTGTCTACAATACCACGCTCTCCATATACTACCAAATTATGCAAAACTATTGTTTCCTCTATTAGACGGGAAAAAAGTTAAAATTATAAAAGAAAAACTATAATTAATCAAAAAGTGTCCATAAAATATAGAATTCACAAATAGTAACACTTTTGAGTAATTACTCCATTTTTAATTAAGTATGTTTCATTATACATCAAATGTACGATGGCATCATGTACTTCTGTTTGGTTGACTTTGTTGACGATGTCAGGTCGTTTTATATATATATATATATATATATATATATATATATATATATATATATATATATATATATATATATATATATATATAATTCTATAGTTTGCTATAATTCTAACTTGCTTCCTGTGTGGTGAATTGTTTTAGATTATGAAAAAGTAATAAAGAAAAACAATACTGTAGCCTTGCATAATTTGGCAGTACATGGGGAGCGTGGTCTTGTAAACTAATACTGTTTCGTCGAAGAAGGAAGAAGTTTGTGAGATTAGTCAAAATTCTTTGAAGCCGTATGAAAAATCATTAATGTATTTAAAAAAATTGAAATTTCTTATTTCACTCAATCTTAAAGTTTTCATCGAACAATACTTGATAAATGAATGCTGTCTCCATATGTTTGCAATGTATTTAGAATTTCCACTGCTATAGCTTTTATACTGAAATTTAATGAAATCATTCTTCCAATGTAGTCATGACGAAAAATCACGTAAATAGTAATCCAAAACGTTTTGACACCAGAAAATGAATGGAAAATTAAAAGCAATTTACGTATTGTCCTGAGAACTAGGGAGCTCAGGTTTCTAGGTTTCTTTTATTTTTAGATGCCATTAAGTCAATATTATTAAATGTAACATTCACAAAAGCCATATTCAAAAGTGGCATAGCATACATAACTTTCCTCCAAGATAAGCCATTCTTGTTTGAGACCAACAACAAGAGGAATTGTGGTCTGCTATTTTATTTGCGTGATAGTTTCCCATTAAACCCTCATGTATTACAAGTCACGTGACCATAATTTGCATTTCTACATATAGGAAAAAATCTCATGTGAACAACAAGAGCTAAATGGCCTCTCGGGTTCAAGCGCTGGCCAATGTTTCCAAATAATAGGAATCAAATAAAATCATTTGAATTAATCTAGTTTATGATTCCAGTACAATAGTCCAATTGAAATCAAATCCTTCGAACCTAATCTTTTTCTAAAGGAGATTCACAGCTTCCTCGTCAAAACGGATAAACCCCCTAGAAAGTTGATGTCACTAGAGAACCTCATTCGCTACTCTGTAGGCTTTTTCAAAAGGTCTTCTTCATTCGGCCATTAGCTGCACCCATTTCATAGCCTTTTATTTTACCTCTGTCCTTGTTTCCATTATTCGAACTTTTTGGACAACTTCTTTTGATTCATAGTGTGATTGTAGAGTTTTTTTTGCTATTGCACCTTGCAACAAAATGGTCTCCCTGGCCTCGCCTATGCACTAGGCTTCAGAACCATTGCATCATAAATCAATCAGTAAATCAAAACGGGAAACTGACCCTGGGTTCTGCTTCTCCAATAAAGATGATATATGGGATCTTGTATGGGCTCACCTTCACGACTATCTCTCTCTCTCTCTCTCTCTCTCTCTCTCTCTCTCTCTCTCTCTCTCTCTCTCTCTCTCTCCACACACATGCATACAGGTTTGCGTGGTTTACGTGAACCAAACAAGTTTCTTGACTAGGAATGCTAATTGTGTGGATGTAACCTACTCTGACAAGGTGGAGCTACTAATGAATTTAGCGTACACGCATCCTCTCTCTCTCTCTCTCTCTCTCTCTCTCTCTCTCTCTCTCTCTCTCTCTCTCTCTCTCTCTCTCCAAGAAGAAAGAAAACTCTTGAAGCTAAGCAAAGAGATATAGAACTGGCGTCTACTGTCCTTTGACAGAACATTATCCTATAGGATACTACCAAGAAGGATGGACTCAAAAACCTTTATATTGGGGATTCCATCCTTGAAGATACTTCATTGAAACCGACAATTTTATATTTTTTTTCGGTCTAACATTTTGCTTTTTCATAAAGAAATGTTTCTATACAGTTTTGAACACAAATTATTTGCAGTGAAAGAAAGATAAAGAAGTTACAAGAAAGTTTCAGTCTTTGGGTTGGTTTCATTGTTCGTATAATGTCTCTATAAGGAATAACGTACGTGATCTTGAAACTTGATGTCTTCGGAGTATTACTTATTCTATTACATTAATTGAGTAAAATTTAGTTATATAGTTTTATATTCTTTTTTGTTATGTCGTTACATTTGTTTTTAAATTATGCAAAGCCCACTCTATTTTTGTTTTCGATGTAATTATTGTTCGCGATAAAAGATAAATAGTAGCTTCATGACTAATTCTCGTAGGGGCAGTTTTCTTTTGATAAAAACTGCTCCAAATGGCTTTGGCCCAGCAATAGATGATTGACTGGTTTACTATGAAATTAGTTAGTGAATATATGCGTTCATAGCAATGGTCTGTGTGCATTAAGTTTGTTTCAGTTTTGTTTCTTTGCCACGAAAATTACGTCACCAATACCCTTGAACTGGAAGACATCAATGATATAAATAGAACAGCTATTTAGAAATCTCAGCTCACTTACTAAAGAATAAATGCCAAGGAACGAGCTTACTAACACTGCTAGATATTGTTTCAGGTACTTTATTTATTCATTTCAATATTTGTCTGTTAATCTCCATTTTATGTGTTATTCTTTACCGATTCCTATTTATTAATTTGTTATGCGTACATGAACCTTTTTTCATCTACGCTATATTTTGATGGCAAATGTGTGGGCCTTTGAGTATGTTTTATTTTGCATTTGTTGTTTGCTCTCAAGGTTCCCATTTGCTGGGAGGAGTGCTACAGTACTAGCAATATATATATATATATATATATATATATATATATATATATATATATATATATATATACACACAAACACACATATATATATATATATATATATATATATATATATATATATATATATACATATGTATATATATGTATGTATATATATCATATATATATACATATATATATATATATATATATATATATATATATATATATATATATATATATATGTATATACATATATATATATGTATATATATATATATATATATATATATATATGTATATATATATATATATACGGTATATATATATATATATACTATATATATTATGTATATATATATATATATATATATATATATATATATATATATTAATTCCTTATACTGACATATTTGAAGAATCTTGAAGTACTCCATTTTTATGTTAGATATAGATACAAAACCAATTAGTTAATAAGAATGACCTAATTTTCTTTTTGAAACACTATATCATTGCCTCTCCTTATATTAAGTGGGAGGTTATTGTACTATCTAGTGGATGCATATTTAAGAGATCAAGAACCCATTTTCAAGTGGCATTTAAGTTTATATAAATTGAAACAGATCCTATACATTCCTATGTTTACAGCATGTTAGTACAAAAAATCTCTTAAATACTTTGGTCATTCGGTTCTAAATGCTTAATTAGTAGTGAAGACTGAGCAGCCTGTCCCTGATATATCATACTCTTGTAAAATTTATATGAAATCCTAAGCAGACTGGAATGGGATTTTGCATGATCTTTTGTGCTTGAATTGGTCACAATTATATGGTAGTGTAGATCCTGTTGTCCCTTTGAATGGGAATCTAGTCAACATAATTGATAGGCGTATCCCTTCTCGTGTGCTAAGGTACCGAGTGAAGGACAAACCGTGGTTCAATGATGATTGTAGACGTGCTTATTTGGAGAAGCAGGAGGCCTATCACCTTTGGAAGGGTAACAGATCAGATTTGACCTTGAACAACTATACTCAGCTTCGATCTTTTGCTCTTAGAGTTTATGCCTCAACTGAAAAGGAGTATAATTTAACCATAAAAGAAACTCTTTCTGGTACAACTCAGGAACATAAATGGTGGTCTACCCTTAAATCTGCACTATTTGGTGTACAGTAGATGCAACAATTCCTCCTTTACTTAAACCAGATGGCTCAGTCCCTCACTGTCCAAAGGAAAAGGCAACCCTGTTGGCTGATGTTTTTGACAGTAAACAGAGTAATGAAAAACTTGAACTTCCTTATTCCTGTTTTCTTAAGGCTAAACTAACTAGTTTAGCTTTTCGATCTCGTGAGATTAAAGCTCTGTTGATGGACCTTGATGCTTATAGGAGGTGTAGACCCAAATGGTATTTTTCCTTTGTTTTTTATAAAGACAACAGATTTCTTAGCTCCAAAGTTATCTGTAATTTTGCGCAAATTAGCAAGAAGAGGAGCTTTTAACATTTGTTGGAGAATTGATAATGTTACTCCTCTATGTAAATGTGTTTGTGGTAGCTCAAATCCCACTGATTACCGCCCAATTTCCATAACTCCCATACTATCTAAAGTTTTTGAACGTCTTCTGGCAAAACGTCTTAAAAGGTTTGCTGAAGGTAATCATTTATACCCTAGTTTGCAATGTCGTTTTCGTAAAGGCCTTGGAGCATGTGATGCCCTTCTTACAATCTCCAATGCTGTACAGAAATCCCTTGATTATGGTCAGGAAGTTCGTATGATTGGCCTTGATTTTAGTGCTGCCTTTGATCGTGTTAATCATGAGGCCCTTATTTTCAAACTGAAACAGTTGGGAGTGGGTGGGTCGTTTCTTAGCATTATTATTGATTTTTTAAGTAATAGATCTCAAAGAGTTGTTGATGGGCACCATAGTGAGTATAGGAATGTGATATCCGGTGTTTCACAGGGTAGTGTTCTTGGCCCATTACTTTTCATACTATATACACATGACGTGTGGTTTGGCCTAGAAAACAAGTTTGTTGCATATGCAGATGACGCTTCTCTCTTTGCATCAATTCCATCCCCTAAATGTAGATTTGGTGCTGGTGAATCCCTTAATAGAGATTTAGCTAAAATTAGTGCATGGTGCAAATTATGGGGTATGAAGTTGAATCCTAATAAAACTCAAAGTATGATTGTAAGTGGGTCAAGGACGGTGGCTCCTCAACATCCAGATCTCAGTATTGATAATGTTTCTTTAAATTTGTATGACTCTTTTAAAATTTTAGGAGTGATTCTCGACAGCAAATTTACTTTTAAGAAACACATTAGTTCTGTGTCTTCTTCAATTGCACAAAAAAAATGGCTTATTGAGAAAGTCTTACAAGATTTTCGGTGATCAATCTATTCTGAAGAAGTGTTTTAATTCTTTCATTCCACCTTGTTTTGAGTATTGTTCTCCTGTCTGGTGTTCAGCTGCTGATTCTCATCTGAATTTGTTGGACAGAAACTTACGGTCTATTAAATTTCTTATTCCTGATCTAGATAATAATCTTTGGCACCGTCGTTCAATTAGTTCATTATGCATGTTGCATAAGATTTTTCATAACTTTGACCATCCTTTACATTCAGATCTCCCTGGACAATTCTATCCTGTTCGTAATATTAAGCAGGCAGTTAATTCTAATAGCCAGGTCTTCTCCTTCATGAGGCTCAATACTACACAGTATTCTAGAAGTTTTATTCCAGCTGTTACCAAGTTGTGGAATGATCTTCCTAATCGGGTAGTTGAATCAGTAGAACTTCAAAAGTTCAAAGTTGTAGCAAATGTTTTTATGTTGACCAGACTGAAATGAGTCTTTTTATAGTTTATATATGACATATCTGTTTTTGATGTCGTTAATAGTTTATATAGGACATATCTGTTTTAACGTTGTTACTGTTCTTAGAATAATTTATTGTTAATTATTCTCATCATTTATCTATTTCTTTATTTCCTTTCCTCACTGGGCTATTTTTCCCTATTGGACCCCTTGGGCTTATAGCATCTTGCTTTTCCAACTAGGGTTGTAGCTTGGCTAGTAATAATAATAATGACGATAATAATGACACATTAGACATATTTTGAATATCATTTTACCTTTGATAATCCCGCAATATAGCACAAATTGTAGAAGGGAGAAACATTTATAATATTAACTCTTTTGGAGACTTGGTGATTTGAAATAGTCATTTCCATGTACTCAAATTAAACAATGTGCCCCAAAATACAGAAACATCACACAGAAACTCTGATGTTACAGACTGCATAGATATTTGAAAATGATTCATTATATCTTGGTGTTTTATGCAATGTGTTTCCGAACGAAAAAAGGGTAACATGTTTATTGCTTCATCTCCAGGTTACTAAGCTAATCTTCGGTCACCAATGAAATCTCTCTCTCTCTCTCTCTCTCTCTCTCTCTCTCTCTCTCTCTCTCTCTCTCTCTCTCTCTCTCTCTCAATATGAAATGGAAACGGGCCCCTCCTCCTAAAAAGGGTGTTACAGTGAGCAAATGAAGTGTAATAAACCAAAGACAATAAAGAAAAGACCGAAACACTGCTCCACGGTGGTTGAATTTCCTTGAGCAATTTTCTGCTTTAGTAGGGCACGTTGTCTACATATGGCGCTCATACTATATAATGTTTGTTTTCTTTTGGACGTCTGTTGCTTGTGTTTATTTCAGGCTCTTCTGTCAATCAACAATATTGTGGAACGAGTAGATGGCTTTATGCTTATCAACATTAAAATCATGGGGTAATTTGAAATAACAGTTTTTACTCAGAATTTACTATGAATAAGCATAAGTGAAAATAAATGTAGTCAGCTGCTAAAGAGGAGTTTATAAAACATGTAGAAATTATACATATATATATATATATATATATATATTTATATATATATACATATATATATATATATATATATATATATATATATATATATAAATACATATATATGTATATATATATATATATGTATATATATATATATATATATATATATGTATATATATATATATATATATATATATATATATGTGTGTGTGTGTTTGTGTTTGTATGTGTGAGTGTGTGTGTGGCAAACCACTATGTATGGCCTTTATAGACTATGAGAATGCTTTTGATTTTGTTGAAAAACGTTTAAAAGCAAATAATAGAGGAATTTTTTGTTAGAGCACTTGTCGATATCCATACGGTTAGTATAGCAATCTTATAACTACTCAATAATAGTGAGAAAATTCTGTTTGGAAAAGGAATTAGAAAAGGGATAATTGTTCACACCGTTCCCAGTAGTATTTAAGAACCTAGGTTGGTAAAATATAGAAATTATCATTAATGGGGAAACCCTTAAGATTAAAAGATGGCATAGTTCTATTTAGTGCATCCTCAGAGGACTTAAAAACAGTGATTAAAGGTTTGAATAGAGAACGCAGAAGTGTTGGTCTGGAAAGGAATATGAGCAAAATTGAGATAATGTTCAATGAAAATCTAGAGAGACAACAACTAAGTATTATGAACAAACCTCTAGAGATTGCTACTGAATATATGTACTTAAAACAGACAGTAAGAAAACTTGGAAATCCTGTGTTCCTGATTTTCTTTTTTTCATATATGAAAGTATGATTTGGCAACCCTCGAAAAACGGCGATAAGCTTAGTCATCATCAGAGTTCAAAACTTAGACTTATTAGTCCTAAGCCTGCATTACTTTACATATGTGTCTAAATTTTCATTAATATGTGAACTGTGAGCATTTTATTAATCTTGTATAATATTGTGAATAATTCATTAATCTTAAATATAGTAATTGTTATGTTTGCTGGCTATTATTTTCGTTAGCTATTACTGTTCTGCTGTTTTCTCTGCTAAATCCGTTTATAAAGGAATAAAACATTAAAGTAGATTTCATATAATATACATTTTGATATAGATGACCATGATAGAATTAGGGAACTGTTCGAAAGACTGAACTGTTGTTTTTTTTTTTTTTTTTTTTTTTTTGATTCAAACACGTACCGTGTTTCCTACACGCTCATTCTCTATAATGCTCATTTCATCTCTCACTCGCTCCCGCACTGATAACAGAAAAACCTGTTCAAGTTTGCCATGGCATGTTTTACATTGTTTATTTTTTTTTTCTTTGCAATTGTTGCCCTCAACTGTTTTAATATAAGCTCGTTATCTAGTTGAGTAAACTTACTTATATTCACCTCGCCTATCTGTTAATAATTAAAAGCTACCCACGCTGCCTTGAAACTTCAACCCTTCATCAGCAGAAAAGTGTTTGCCTGGTTCCAGTGCAATAAAGTTTAGTTTCGCTTCAAGGGGTGTTACACTGACAAACATTAAAGTATGTCCTCACGGCGATCCACATGGATACTTTAAAAGAAATCTCCGATTGGCTTTGATGTCCCACAGTAATGACTCCAACTGGTTTACTCACGGCCTGGATTTCTCAGCAGCTGAAAGGTGTATGGAAATCCCTTGTCATCCCTGCTGAATTTTTTACGTCTACAACCTCAGACAATCACCAGTGCCTACATCACATTGTGGGGGAAATTTTCTCCATGACGCAGGACTTGAATTCCTCCAGCAAAGCAACACACACCTATGGATTTAAACAACGCATTGCATTTCTTCTTGTGCACCAACACTAACTAGCCACCGCAGACACCCCCTTACACGAACCCTTTCCTCATGATCCATTGCAACCCCATGGCTTTCTTAATTAACATTCATGGCAAAGACGACTAGCTATATATCGATCGTCTAAAACCTGCATATCACCTACATGATGACACGCTTACAGTTCACCTCTCTAGAGTAGGCTACCCAATCTGGATTTTATTTAATTTTTAGGATTCTGTAATGTGAAGTTATTGTAAGAAATCAGATCACGCGGTGTCTACGCGCTTAAAGTTGAAAAAGAAAGAAGACTCTAATATTGTGGTTCTTACTCTAAGAAAGTCTCTCGATAATGTGCCACCAATAGAGGTTAACACTGTAGATGACCAGGATTTGGATGGGAAGCCTGTTGATTCCAGTGTTTGGTCCAGACCGGTTGATAAGGTTTTCTGACCATATTCTGCTAAGGGTTCTATTAAAGTTTTTAGTGGTTTTCCGTGCCATGCTTCTATCATGTGTGATACTGGTTGAGATCAGTCTCTAGTTTCGAGAAAAGTTGTCCCTGACACTGAGTATTCGTTTATTGGGGAGTATGCTCCTATTCATGGAGTTGGTGGCGCCATTTTAGTGTTCCATTGCATCGTATAGATCTTCATTGTAACTGTATATCAGGGCCTGGTGTCGTTGGTTTGATTTCCGAGTCGCCTATGAATGGCATTCAAGTTTTGCTGGGTAATGACTTAATAGATGAGAAAGTTGATGTCCGATCAAAGATAAATAAAGAGACATATTTTGATCGGGAGTTGGAGGTTCTCAGTACTTTTTTATCTACTAAGTTTTCTTAGTGTGCTGTATCTCATCAGAAGACTCAGAATTCTACCTACATGCCTGATAATGATGTGTCAATTTGTCATGATGTCTCCACTGTTTGTACTACCGGCTTGTTAACTTGGGGTGCTGTATCCACTAATGATTGTTCTATTGTTCTATCTCATGAAGTTATATGGGTTTATGATACTTATTCAACTGTGTTGGCTGTTCTACCAACACATCTGATCATATTCTATGCTGGTTCCTGCTAATGTTTCTACTGTCAACTGTTGCCATAATCCTGAGTCTCGTTGGTTTTAGATCAGTAGTCCGACCGTCCTATGGTTCAGATTATTATCCATGAAAATCTTATTATTGATGTTCACAGTCTCACTCATGAACAACCTATTACTGATCATTTCGGAGCGATTAAAACTTGAAGTTTGGATATCAGACATTTTATTGGTATGATGTTTGGCAGGACGTGCCTCAGTTTTGTTGTACTAGTCCTGTGTGTCAAGTTATTGGGAAGTCTAATCACACTTATCCTAGAGGCCCATTGATGTCAATATTTGCATTTAGTCGTGTCCTTGAAGATGGTGTTAGACAGTTGCCCAAAAAAGGAAATGATTAAGAATTATTTGTGAATTTCGATAACTTTTGAGAAGATACTTTTGAGTTTCTTCATGATTATTTCTATTGTTTTTTTCTTCTTTTTTTATGGTTGATTACCTACGTTCTATAAATTTGGAAATTTTTCTTGAAATGTGTAATGTAAATTTGCATTTTATATGTTTCGTAATAAAATCACTGTATTTGTAATCATGTATAGTAAGATAATCTTGTTAGGATAACGACCCCCAACCTTCCAATAGGAAGGGGGATTTGTTATATGTAGATTGAATTTACCTATGAATATATTATAAGACCTGTGAGTAAGACTTATTCTTAAATATAAAGTGTTAATGTTAAGATGAAAACATTGTAATATTCTTAAATTAAAGGTATTGTTGCATTTAGAATAAGAGCCTCTGGTAATTTCTCCAGCTTTGTTTGTTGAATGATATAGTCTGTCCTAAACTTTCTTGAGTCTTATAGAAAACATGTCTCGTGTATATATATATATATATATATATATATATATATATATATATATATATATATATATATGTGTGTGTGTGTGTGTGTGTGTGTGTGTGTGTGTGTGTGTGTAAAGAGTACAGCCAGACCATTTAGGCTATGACAGGCTTCATCAAGGGCTGAGTACTATTGTGGAGACATTTCTCTGACACCTTATGTGACATTGTACATTTTTACTTACATCTTTGCAATGCTGAAGATTTTAGAGAAAAATAGAAAATCTTGGAAGATTAGATATCAACAGAAACTGTGTTCCTGATTATCATCTTTTACATTTGAAACTATGTCCTGTGAAGTCTTTCGAAATTCAGTTCTTAGCTTCGTCCACGTTTGAGTCTCAAATCATAGAGACTTGTAAATCTCAGGCCTATATTACTTTATGACTTTGTGTGAATATTATTGATAGGTGAACTGTGCGTATTTTATGAATCTTGTATAATACTGTATTGTAAATGTTTCATTAATCTTAAATGTAGTAATTGTTTTGCTTGCTGGCAATTATTTTCTTTTGTTGCTACTGTTTTGCTATTTTCAATGCTAAATTAATTAATAAAGGTATAAAACATTAAAGTGGGTCTTATATAATCTATGTTTCGATATAGATAACTGTAACAGTAATCTATTTGATGATCTTAGTAAATCCCCAATTAACCGTTCTTTAAAAGTCAGTTACTTTTGTGTGAAATTTGAGGCTGTTCATTACAAAGGATATACTCGTGTATTATGAGAGGAAACTTTATACTTTTTAACGTTGGAATAGATATGGAAAATCGCAATATTCAGTCAGTTCCATAGGCATAGGACCCATGTAGCTCTCATCTAAAAGAAAATTATCTCAGACTAATCATCAGCTAGTATCTGATTGGTTGGCAACCACTCTCCAACTGGTTAACAATAAATTGGTTATTAATTTATATTAATTTATTCGATAATCTGTGACTCACTCTGTGTGCAATTAGTGACATATTAGTGAATAAGTAAACCTCTTAATGATGTCAGATTTTAAACCATGAAAACATGGTGACTTGATAACAAGTCTACAACAAGTTAAAACTTGGTTTACAGCTAGTTACTAACTAAATCTATATAGACGGGCAATCCAGAGAATTTTAGTAGCTCCAAAATTTTCCAATCGTTGGCAAAATTCCCCAACCACCCCCCCCCCCCCCTCGCCCCCTCTCAAAAAAAAAAAAAAAAAAAAAAAAAAAAAAAAAAAAAAAACCGATAACAAGGAAAATGGTATAATCTGTTCAAGGCATTAGACAACAATAGGTCAATTTCGCAATCTACAATAATTTGGCAGAGTTTCTGGCTGGTGAAATAGAAAGTTGCTATTCCTGATCCTCGCTTAACCCTTACGTAATGGCTAGCATCAGTAAACATGCATTTAGCTCCAAACGCGATAGCCAGATATCGTCCAATGACGTACAGGTCTTTCGTGTGATTCAGGAAGCAATAAATAAATTTGTTTTTGGTGTATATGGCAACAAAATAATCTAATCTACAAATAGACAAACTAAAGTTGAGGATATTATGATAACATGTAAGAAAAAGAAATGGACTTGAGAAGGACATATAAGGAGAATGACCAATTATAGGTGGACATTAAGAATAACAGGATGGTCACTAGAGATTGCAAAAGAAGCAAGTCAAGGAAGAGAAGACAACGGATTGACAAACTAAGAAAGTTTGCGGGTGGGGACTGACATAGAAAGGTCATCAGCAGACGCAAGTAGAACGACATGTCTGAGGCCTTTGTTCTGCAGTGGGCTACTAACAGCTGATGAAGATATCCTTAGTAGCAGCGACAATAACGGTGGGGAAGAGGTGAGCGCCTTTTATGTTTTACCAGGTGTTAATTCAAACACACAACTCCGATGTATGTCATTTGGTAGCCTCATGACAGATGCCTTACCAAATGTGGCGTCATAACAGCGGGGACTTAGTGAGGATGAAATACATTGTAATTGGAATAAGGACAGTTTCTGATGAAGTTACTGACTGTAATTCTAATGGGTTTAGTAATAATGAGAATTGGCTAATCATTGAAATGTTCTTGATTGAAAATATATTTATGAACCCTTCTGAGAAGACGGTCTTCATGAGGGCTAAGTGTTAGAAGGTGGATGTGAGAGTGATGATCCCAATGTTTTACGTTCAGTTTTATAAATAAAACTGAACCAGGGAGTAGAAGAGGCTGGCAGGGTAGAAGGAGTCGACCTTATTGGCAATTATGTCAATCTTCACTCGCTTAGCTCTATTGGGAGTGGTGATAGGAGGAGTCGAAGGCATTCGGTAAGAAACAATAAAGAGCTTTTTTATGATTCTGGTGGAGGATTTATTTTAACACAATATGATCTTCAGACTGAGGCATAATCACTAATAAATTTAATCTATCCTTTGATGCAAATATATGTGATTATTATGACTTTTTCATGGATGAGAATGCAGTATAGCCTACATCAGGGTTGAAGAGACAAATCGCTACCGTAAATTGATGGTAAGTGTGAGCAATTCAAACACAAAGGCTATATTCAAGTTTTGCCATATTTTTCTTGTCCTTTTTTTAATTAGTAAACACGATATGCATTTCAAAATGTCGATATATGTTCATTGGATAGAACGGCTCCTTTTCGTGTATATTGGGATTATAGTTTATCCTATATTTTGTTTGGAGAGAGAGAGAGAGAGAGAGAGAGAGAGAGAGAGAGAGAGAGAGAGAGAGAGAGAGAATAGGTATTACTATAAATTTCTCTATCATCATGGCAATATCCAGTATTATCTTGTTGGGTTAACTGATCAAAATTACTGAACGAAGATTTTATTAGATTAGTTTAAGGGGGCGGGGGAAGCGGTGATAGATTTTCTCTCCATTCACTGGCTGGAATATTTATATCGCATTTATTTCCCTTTCACAATTCCACGTTCTTAATTAATATGTTATCTGAAATAATCTTAGATAACAATGACTGAACTTTCCCCTGTATATCAGACTTAAGGCCCAGGCATGCCTAGAACATCACGAGAGCCATGTTGTGGGTCAATTCAAAGCCTTTGAATATAAATTACTTAATGCAGATATGCACCAGCCTTAATAGATATCATTTAAAGTAACTCACACATCATTATGAAAAAGCCTTGATAGCTATATTAGTTCGAATGACTAATATTATGTGCATATTTATACGAAAACGAAACCTGTGACCAATAAAGAATCTTTTTACCTGACAATGCCAGCAAATGGGGCTGGACTATAGGTCTAGTCACTCTAGTGAGTAATTCCCTCAATCTTTCACTCTTGACTATCATCAAATGTAGATATCAAAAGGCCTACCTTGAAAATAAAATGCATTATGTTACAAAAGATACTTAATGAGGTAGTTAAGGTAGTAGATATCATCGAGGCTATGCCTCTTTATTATCGAGTGTTTGCCTAATGTGTCACGAGATGGTGTCTATTCACAAAACTGCACTGATACATACAGCGGCACGTTGACTATCTTACGGTAAATTCTTTCACGTTTGTATGAATTGAGAAATGATATTGAAGTATTTATCAGAGAGCACTAATCTTCTTTGTCAACCTAGTTTATTGATGAAGTCTAGGTATGATATTTTACAGGTATAATTTTGGAATATAATGAGCTTAACTTATTATTACCTACTTCTGATATCTACATTTTGAATGTCTAAGAAAGAATTAAGTCCTTTCTTGTTAAGATCGAGTTTTGGGTCGGCTGAGTAAAGACACACTGTTTTCCAAATTTTCATCTGAAATGCCTCTGTGGTGAAAATAAAAATGGTCTCAGTTCCCAGACACAAGCTCCTCCATAACATTATATAGGATGAAAAAAATTATGCAGGTTATGTAATGAATTACATTTTATATAGATCCATGTACAGTATGTGTGATAAAGTGGGTTTCAATTTACGCTGCAAAAGCAAAAGGGTTCCATTGGTTAGAAAAATTTCAGAACCACTGTACCTAAGCTAAATACATGGGTAAGGGTCCAGGGAAGTATATTGCAAAG
>NC_090745.1:77359198-77361698 GCF_036898095.1 Palaemon carinicauda
TCTTCATCATCATCATCATCATCATCAACTCCTCCTACGCCTATTTTCTCAAAGGGCCTCGATCAGATTTCGCGAGTTGTCTCTATCTTGAGCTTTTAAATCAATACTTCTCGACTCATTATCTCCCACTTCATACTTCATAGTCTTCAGTCATATATTCCTGGATCTTCCAGCTCTTCTAGTGACTTATGGGGCCCAGTTAAGAGTTTGGTGAAGTCTCTATGTCGGTCCTCTGTTAAGTAATCTCTCTTGCTGAGTGCGAAGAGCAGGCCCAAACCATCTCCATCTATTCCTTACCATGATCTCATCTGCATATGGCACTTGCGTAATCTCTTATAGTTTCCTTTCTATTCCTGACGTGCCATTCAACTCCTAATATTCTTCTGTTGGATATTGTTTCATTATCATATCACGACTCGTCCACATTTTAACACTGATCTCACTAGAATGATATATAGCCTGATTTTATTATGTAATTCAATATCTAAATTTTACTTAATCTAGCCATTGTCTGATTTGCTTGTATTCAGTCTTCCATTAAATTCCATTTCTATTGACCCTGTATTAGAGATCATAGTTTCCAAATATTTAAAGGACTTTACTTCATTAATCCTTTCTCCTTCCAATGATATTTTATCTCCCCTTACATACTCCGTTCTCATCGTCTGTCTTTCTTTTATTTATCTTAAGCCCAGATATTTCATGTCTTGTAGTAAGCACGCATTGCAAATCCTGTGATGTTCTGATGATAAGGACAGCATCATCAGCAGACCCTATGTCAGCTAAGTTTCTATTACCAATCAAGTTCATTCCTTCTTCACCATCCCTAAATGTTATATTCATTACAAAATCTATGAGCAAGATAAACAATATAGTTGACAACACATTCCCTTAGAGTTATTCAATATTCACTGGAAATTCATTTGATATGGCTCCATAAAAATTAACTTTGTACTTGATATGCTCATAAACAGACTTAATAAAATTTACATATTTAAGAGGAACTCCATAATAACGGGGGAATCCCCACAAAATTGGCCGGTGAACTCTATCAAGGCTGCTTTATAGTTCAAAAATGTCATCCAACGTGGAGTTTCTATATTCTATAAATAGATGCAGAGCATGGCTTAAAACCGAAATTTGGTCATTACAGATTCTACCTTTTCTGAATTTTACTTGTTCATCTCTCAGCTTTTCATAACTTTTTTCTCTCTAATCTCCAAAAATAAGAATGATATACATTTTCATGACAACTGATGTATTTATGAGTCCTTTGTAATTACTGCAATCAGTCAGATCTGTTTTTTGGTCATTTTCACCAACACTCGTAGCTTCCATTCATAAGTTTTGCCTCTTCACCCCACATTCTGCAAAATAATCTTATATATATTATCTGAGTAGTTATTCCATCGAAACCAGTGGCTTTCCACCTCTTCAGTTCTTTATTTTTTTTTTTTCATTTTAGCTTCGAGTTCAAACAGACTGAATTCATTCAAGGGCACATCAAGGTCTTCCTCAGATTCATGTATATCAATCAAATTATTCCCTTCATATCTCCTACTCATGACCTCACTAAAGAGTTCCATCTAAATTGGCCTTTTTTTATTATTTTCTGTTGTTATAACAGAATAATTTTGATTGTATCTTAGTCATAGAATATTTGTGGGTAATTCGGGTACTTCTCGCTGAAAATGTATGTCTCAGTGATTGAGCTATATACCTTTAAGAATCAATTTTTATTACCTCGATGTCATATATTGATTAAGGTTTGTAATAAGGAAGGAGTGTTCTTGAAAAATAGCTAAAACAGTGGTAATTTATCAAATTTCACATTATTCAGTCCATTTATATGACTTTTTAATATCCTTTTACAGTAGCTTGTTATATTAAAGTTCATTTAGATTCAAATGTCACTGAACAAAACTTCATTAAGTAATTATACAAGATTTTAATTTCTTTTTCAAGTTAACAAGCTATCTACTATTTTCTCCGACTAGATTTACCGAGTTAGATTAACATGGTAATTTGTATAGTCTTGTTAACATCTTTCGAAAACTCTCTCTCTCTCTCTCTCTCTCTCTCTCTCTCTCTCTCTCTCTCTCTCTCTCTCTCTCTCTCTCTCTCTCTCTAAGTCAACTATTTACCTTCATTTTTGGTCGGCGCTAATGTTCGAATCCGTGGCCAGACGGATAATTTTAAAAAGTAAAGAAAGCGGAAAAATTAATAGATCGACTAAATCACATTGAGAAGATATATATAAATATTCCAAAAATATACAGAAGAGGGAGTGGTAATATCCTGGCGATAAGGGTTACCCCGATAGTTACACTTAGAAAACCACATTCATCCACAAATTGCCTGACCGGCGGGCTCTACTTTGTACTTGGGAAAGGGCGAGGGGGTGAAATGGTTTAATACGTATGACTGTGTGTTTGTGTGCATATCTGTCTGAATTTTTAGAAGACACTTTTGACCGCTTGGATACACTAGGACTAGGGTA
>NC_090745.1:77364198-77381698 GCF_036898095.1 Palaemon carinicauda
CCTTTATATGTAAAGAGATTTGCAAGCTATATAAGAAAACTTTAACCACTTAATGTAGAACTAAATATATTGTGAATAATTAACGTTATGTGAAATTAATATTTAGAACTAAGCTACCATTCACTGATGGGTATAATTATTTCATATATTATACATAAGTACGTTGGCACTATATATTGCTATGTTGGATATAAGTACTGATATATACGTAATTGTATGTTCATGGTAATGAGGTTATATGTGCATAATTATATATACATGTTAATCATGTGTAAAAACATGTATATGTAAGTCTATGTATTTGTCTGTATATGCATACCTGTTTGTGTACACGCATGTATATGTCTATGTATATATTATGCACGTGTGTATATGAATGCCTGTCTGTGTATACGTATGTATATGTCTATGTATGTATTCCTACGTATAGATGTGTTTTATATATACATATAATTTTGCTTATATATTTATATGGATAAGGCTACCGGTATTGATATAAAGAAATTGTATTGAAAGTCAAAACAAGAATTTACCGCGGTCCAGAAATGACCCTTTTTTGGCAGGTGCGTAATGAGGTTTGATCTCCGCCCAGTAAACTCCTGATAACACCTCAGGTAGTTGGTATGGGAGCGTCATTGTTCTATAAGTCTCTATATGTATGTTCGTACATTTATTATACCTATAAAATGTAAAGAAACCTCTCTCAATAAATCAGTCCTCTGAAGAAGTATCACGAAACTTGTCAGGACTTAATCTTATGTTTCATATTTTCATTTTCCCTGTGGTTCTTTTGCATATGAGCATCACGTTTCCTTGTGATTTTTACGTATATGTATATATATATATATATATATATATATATATATATATATATATATATATATATATATATATATATATATATATATATATACATATATATGCATATATATGTGTGTGTATATGTATATGTATATATATACGTATATATGTATATATAATTATATATATATATATATATATATAATACTGCATATATACTGTATATACTGTATATATATGTATATATATGTATATGTATATGTGTATATATATGTATATATATATATATATATATATATATATATATATATACTGTATATATATAGATAGATAGATAGATAGATAGATAGATAGATAGATATTATCCTTAATTTCATTTCGTTTGGCTTCATAACTACTTTTGTTTACAAAGGACATGTCTTCTTTTTTTATCTACACACTAGTGCTCTGGTACCTTATTTTGTAATGACAACGTCAGGTCGTGTTTGCTTTATATGACTGAATAAAATATAGGCTGCCCAACAATAATCGCAAAGGTATCAAATCACGAAATAGTATTTATTGGAATAGAATATTGGTGAAACAAATTTCTCTTTTTGTTAGGTTGGAGCGTAGGATTTATTGTCCGATGTAACATTCATTACTATAATATTATATTCGGTGATGATATATGAGGTTGAAGTAAAAACCTGAATATTTTTCAGCATTTCTATTTTATTGGTTTGGTTTAATATTTGTTTTTCCAGAAATATATTTTTAAACATCCTCTATGGGAAAATGCCATGAAAATCAGATAGGAATCTCATAAGAAAACTAATGGCATGAATTGAAAAATAATAGCTATGAAGGTATAATGCAAAATAAATCAAGAATTCCACAAAGATTGTATCCGGTAAAATAAGTTATGTAACAAAACATAAAAGAATGAAACAGATAAAATCGAATGCATGCCCATAAATATGCCATGTGGGTGAAAATGAATAAATAAATAAATGTTTGTTCATGATTTCCCTTCAGTTATCTTATAGTCAGGTGATAATTGCAATTGACGTTGAAAAAAACTACCTGATACAATATGATGCTATTCATTTGGGAAGTATATATATATATATATATATATATATATATATATATATATATATATATATATGTATATATATATACATATATATGCGTATTACCTACTCCCAAAGTATGTGGTGAATACTACTACCGTACTTGTGAAGTGCGTCACACAGACGACGCGCGTGACCAGCACGATAAAAGTGCGTCAGAAGTGCGTGTTGAGACAGATATGAATATCATAATAAAAGAAAATAAGGTAGGACACTTAAATACATCTTAGAAATACTAATAATGTGGCACTTTTCTGTCTAAAAAGAAGGCAAAATAAAACATAACATGGTATATAAAATGAATTTTCATATGAATAATCCAAACAATGTAATTGTCTTTAGTTTTAGATATATCCATGCACACTTATCCAACCATATGAGACTTCCTGGAAATCTAATAAAAGTATTTCTAGATGACCTTATTGGTTTTGCCAATGATAGGTGAAATCTGTGTCTTATATGACCAAGGAACCTGCTTGTAAATTAAAACTAAAGTTACATAGGAGGTGCAACAGAAGTGAATTTGGCCCACGGACTATATGTCGTTAGAAATAACATCAGACAGTATGAGACTACAGGGTAGGCACTTTTTGAGTACTAAATATATATTAGAATTCTCTGTTATATGCATTAAATGGGGAAAATATGAATACAAAATAGGGTGAATAGTGTAATAGTGTCGGGCAAGAGGGCTAATTACCAGAAATGTTAATTTTTTTTCCAGAATAAAAGGTTCATCTATTATTCACATTTTGAAAAAATAGACTTGGCATCAAATTTTGCGTTGTTCTTTTATAGTCACCTTACGTCAAGGAAAATGGCTTCATATACACACGCATACAAAACACACACACACACACACACACACACACATATATATATATATATATATATATATATATATATATATATATATATATATATATATATATATATATATATATAGCGTATGGTTTTATTGATTTCATACAAATCAATGTGATATACATTGTTCAATCACTTAATTTGCATTCACAAGTTATGAAAACAACCGAATCAATTCTTTAGGTGTATCCAGACATATTAGATAATATTTTTCTCATTGTGATATATTGAGCTTGTCAGTTAGAGTTGAATTTTATGGGTGATGAACATCTAGCTGTGATTTGTGATTTCCATAAACCTACTTTTTTATTTTCAAATCCCGGATTTCATCATTGTATATTATTGTGATTATCCGTGCGTTCTTCCAATTCGACGCTCGATTGTCTCACTTAACACTTCTGCGCTCCTTACGTTTCTTTTACGTTTCTCTTACTTCATAAGTACCATTTCTGAAAACGTACGCTTCACTTGAATTCACGCACGATTATCCCACTCATTGTGTGCTACAGAATTACATAACTTACGTGCTAAAACCACAGTTGGTAAGATCATTGCATTACCTTCATAGTACGCCTATCATAGACGATACTTGCACATTTAGAGGATACCACATAGGAAAATCCTTTTGCCTTTAAGCAGCACTTGTTGGGTTCTTATCCAGAGTAAATATTTTGGATAAAGACACGAGTGGAAAGCCTTATATGTGTATTTAACAATATTAACCCTTGGCCGTTTATAGACTATGGAAGTAAAGTAGATATTAAAGACGAATTTATGAATAATTAATTATCCATAACAAGTAAACAAATAATTCAAAGAATTTTACTTTACTCATTCAAAAACACGAAATACCAAATACCTTACATAGAAATAAACACTCAAAATACCACACAGTACAGTTTGAGAACATCAAATACTTATACCCATCACAAAAATGTAGTTCAGGGAACTACCACATTATTCATCAAAAATGCTCATCAATGTTAAATAGGATACATGTAGCTGACATATAAATATGTGATGATCTAATCAACATAAAATAATTGACATCATGAAAGTAGTTTTTTTTTATTAATCTATCGTACACCTCCATTATTCTGTTGTACGAATCTTAACTTATGTTTTTGGGAGGTGGAGTTTGGATATTCGATGTTGGTTCAAATATGAGGGAAGAATTATGCTGAGTTGTAGATGTCTAGAAAGAATGAGGTAGAAACTGTTTGGCAAGAAGTATGCTATAGCTATCTTCAAGGGCGATTGGTGATGGTAGAAATGACTATTTGTATACCGTAATGATTTTTTTAATATACTTTATAACTTGATTAATAACTACAAATATTGAGAATATATCTGTCAAATTGGGACCTTATGACGAACTTTAAAGATCTTTCTTGCTCACATATGAAGCTATGTTATAATTTCAAAAGCAAGTTGGTTCATATCTATCTCCATCCTAATCCGGTAGCATTAACATATAAACGGTAATACAATATATTTGGAATCTGATGAATAGATAATCTTGCAAAAATTAATAATAACAAATTAGTACAGCTTATTCCAACTTGTTTTGCTAAGAATAACCTAACTTGTTAACATTTGGGCCAGACACATTATAAGAAAATATAGAGTCCTTCCCACAATCCTTGTGGACCTCGGGAACAATTTGGGTTTAGCATATCTTCCTCGTCATTTCTAATATTTTCTCCTTGTAAAGAAATATCAGGGAATAAAGAAAATAAAAACGAAAGAAGGTCTGAGAGATGAATTCCATCCACTGAAAAAAATAATCGCAGAACAAATTTCCCCTGAGGGAAATTCGCTCGACCTCAGGAATGCCAAAACGTATGTCATGGTGTGAGATTCGTGGCTAAGTTGAATAATTTGAAGAGTGAAATAGAAATAAAACGTAATTCCAAGTAGTTCTAAATCAACTTTTCTGAGAGAGAGAGAGAGAGAGAGAGAGAGAGAGAGAGAGAGAGAGAGAGAGAGAGAGAGAGAGAGAGAGAGAGAGAGAGATTGCTATAATAAAGCAAGTCTTTCCAAGAAATATAATCCTTTTATCCATTCATAAAAGACGTGAAATTATAGTAGTTTTCACGTGAACTTTATTGCCCAAGTTTGTGCGGTGTTACTTTAGAAATATACTGATGTCTAAAATCTTTCAAAAGTTTAAAGTCAAAAACTTAAGTTATCCTAACTCTTCTGGAAACACGCAATAAATGTCTCATGAAAACTTATATTTCATAAAAGTTATTACTAACAACACATGGACATTTAAGATAGTTACCAGAAACTGTACAAAACTGAAACCTAATGATTTCGGAAAACTTTATCGTAGTAAATCTTATCTCAGCATCTAGATAAATTTCTAGGAAACTTCATTGGTATAGAGAATAATTATTTATAAAGCTAAATATTTGATAGTGATGAATACTCCATGTTTTGAAGCGTAATATTTTCTTAATATAAGGAAATCTTGCACAATTTGAACAATTATCAAATGTGATATAGCTACAGCAAACCGAACTAAAATTAATCAAGTATGTCACACTTAGTAGCAACCGTTTCCAAAGAAAACACGTTAATACATTTTCTACGTTAGAGAAATAGCTTCGAGAACAAGTGTCATTTTTGCTTAAACGCTTAATTACTCCATATCTCGCCATTCGATATCAGAGGTCAATCAATATCTCAAGCTCTGGCAGCTGCTAGGAAAAAATCAACATATTCAAGTAGGAAACCTTAATCTAGTGGATATGACTGTTTATTGGGGCCGATTAAAATACCCACAACTGCTATTGCCACGCTCACGTTTCTTTAAAGATATTAACATATCAGGTGTCACAGTATCATTGGAATCTCTGAGGCAGATTTCTAATAAATCATCAATTTGCCTTTAGAATCCCAATGAGTTTATTAATTTCTAAAGCTCTGTGAGCTGGGAAAAAATAAATACAGAGAAAATGTTTCACTACAATTGATGAAGCGAAATATATGAGCGTTTTCATTCAGTATCTTTTTTTTTTTTTATTTCATTTGCTGTTCGTAAATCTTTGAAGAATATCGTATGGTAGAACTTGTTAAAAATGTTTTGGAACATATTTGCCCAAATGTTTAGCCGTAGACATAATTACTTCCAATCAACTAGATTATATGAGCTCAACAAGAGTATGAATGATAGTATTTACAAAGGGGGGTAATTTCTTAATCTCCAAAATAAAACAAAATCAAATGAATGAAAGGATATATAGAGGAGATGAGCATCAAATATGTATTCGACAATAATCCTTACTTTGTGTCTCCAGAAATTTAATGTAAGAATTAGTACAATGTTAGTGCAAGTGAAAGGGGGTTTGATCATGTAGAAAAATGGAAGGCAATTGGTTAGTATAAAGTATGTTTCCGTTTATTATTATTATTATTATTATTATTATCATTATTATTATTATTATTATTATTATTATTATCATTATTATTATTATTATTATTATAATTATTATTATTATTATTATTATTATTATTATTATTATTATTATTATTATTATTATTATTATTACTAGCAAAGCTACAACCCTATTTGGAAAAGCTGGATGCTGTACGCCCAGGGGCTCCTACAGGGAAAATAGCCCAGTGAGGAAAAAAAGCAATGACATAAGGGAAGTAATTAACAATTAAAATATAATATTGTAAGAAGAGTAATAACATTAAAATTAATATTTCATATATAAACAATAAAATAAGATATAATAGTGTGCCAGAGTGTACCTTCAAGCAAGAGAACTCTAACCCCAAGACATTGGAAAACCATGGTACAGAGGTAATGGTACTACCCTAGTCTAAAGAACAACGGTTTGATTTTGGCGTGTCATTCTTCTAAAAGAGCTGCTTACCAGAGCTGAAGAGTCTCTTCTCCCCTTAGCAATTACAGTGCAGTATTTAACCCCTTGAGGGAAGAAGAATGCGAAAGAAGGCTTCTAAAGTTCTTGTAAGATGAATATGGATTTAGGCGAACTGTTGAAAAGCCTTCTATGTAGATAAAGGAAACCACTAATATATTGGTACTAGTCAATGGGTTCACACAATCGTAGCCTCCATGAATTTTGAGCTGGAAGAATTAGGCCTGTCTTCCAAATGCACTCATATCAATGTGCTATTCTGTGTTTTTCATGTGGATATACCACAGTAAAAACAATAGATTACTCTGCGCAACATCATAAGGATTATTCAGTACTGAAACATAAGCGCAACTGAATTGCAAAACATTGTACAACAGGAATGATTCCGTATGGATCATGGGAGCGTTTAAAATTAAAAAGTTGCCCTCCTCTTGGTCTTAAGCATGATTATGCACTGTGACACGACGATGACTACTGTAGTCATACTACATTCTAAAGGCAGCTAAACTACTGCCTTGTATCTTGGAGATATATAATTTAGTGTGTACTACTTTACGCCCCAATACATCATAGGAACAACCTGGATTCTCTGCCTTCCAGTAACACTTTCAGGCTCATTCATTTCCCACACTCGCCTCAATTTCCCATTGCTTTGGAAAAGACTCAAGGCATTGTTTTTCGTTTTTCAAATAAGCCATATATATTAATACATTAAAGTCTGGATTCTCTTAACGACCTCGAGATCAGAGCCCCAGGCGAAATCACTCAAAAACAACAGTATCTGATTGGCCGGGTATCGAACCCTGGTCCAGGATACTTGTATACCATTGACCATACCACTCAGCCACGAAGAAAGATAAAAGTCAAAGACAATTCTTCTGTACATATACCTGTCGAATTCAGGTTTTTTGTACTTAGAATTGAAATCAACCCAACTTCACCATCGTAGCTAATTGGTAGGTTTGGGACTTTGCATTCGATTAATGATATATTTTGCACATTTAAACGTGTTTTTCATATTTCAAATAAACCATATATATTGATACATTAAAGTCTGGATTCTCTTAACGACCTCGGAATGATAGAAAAAAAGAAAAGGAAAAGGTAATGAGAAATTTAAATGACTAAATGCAAGTGCTTCATTTTTCGATATAAACATGGAAAATTAGATTACATGAACGACTATTCATATCTATCACGGGCAGAGATAAATATTTTTTTGGTTTTAATCAAAATACAAAGTTCAAGTTTTAAGGCTGAAAAGCATGGCATATAAAATTTGATATTCAATTACCTGAACAATATCCTCTATTATAATAGAAACAATGAATCGGCAATCATAAAAGAAACCTTTAGCTTTATAATTAATTTAATCAGATCAAAGAGAAATAGTTTTTATTTTGAATTGCCCCTTGAATCCAATCAAGTTACTCATATGCTAACTCTAATGAAATATTGTGTTTATAATCCAATCATCTGACATATGGGTCCTTTTTGTAACCTTTGCCAAAAAAGTACATCCGTCAAGTAGCACAATTTCACTGATTAAAAAGGTAGAATATAAGTTCATTGTATGCCTATTATCAAAATGTTTAAATTTATAGGTAATCAAAATGTTTCATGTTGCAATATGTCCTCAGCTACCAATTGGAAAGCAATATGTACCAATTTCTTATCAAAATTTATTTTAACCTTATCATATTATCGTTTTTCTTTTGTATTCTCTATTATATACCCAACGTAAGGTAACAAAATTAAGTCCACTGTCTGATGTTGCATTCCATTTAAAATGCATGATCAGTAAAGGAGTGAATGAGAACACACGAATCAAGGCGATGATAGAGATGTACGGGCACCTCAGTTTATGAGGGAGAAATCAAAGCCTTTGGTCTCTTGTAACTTGCATCATGGCTTGCCTCTCGGAACAATTCTTCAAAATATTACATTTAGATCTGGTTGTAGTGACAAAACACTTTATTGATCTAAGCATAGTTTTGCTATGAATGTATCAACGGTTTTTACCTTATTTCTGTTCTTGTCTTGCATAACGTCGATTGCAATTATTTTTTACCCTTTCTTACTTAGTCTGTGAGCAAGGTTAGCTTCAATTGTCATTCCCTTTCTTGTTAGCAATATTGATACTTTTATTACCCTTTTCTTGTAGAGACACAACGTGTCCAACAAATAACTTCTTATAAAATATGCATTTGTATTCATCATCCATTGTAACGTGATAAGATATAATAGAAAACACAAAAATAAATATACTAACGATTAACTTTAAGTCACTAGTTGTAATAGGATGTACAGTATCTATTAGCAAAGTCCGTGAGTTTCTCATCCTACAAAAATGTATATTCTGGTATATCAAAAAATCAAAATGAATAAATAATGAGTATTTCATGTATCATGTATTATAATTTCAGTCATCTTAGCACCTATAACGAATACTATAAGTATAACCCCAAAACACTAAATGCTGATATGAATGGATTATCCATACACGAAAATATATATTTTGATATATTGCAATTTAATTTTAACATATGATAAGTTTTTTATATAAAAGGCATGTCTATGTGGCCATTTTTAATTTCACACCGTTATAATTGTTTTATTTTTTCATACTTATATGTTCATTAGGGCACAGAGATCTCTCATTTCTTTGTAATTAGTTTCATGTTAATCCATACATTAAATAGGCTATTACAGGCCCTTCATCTTAAGATAAAGCCTAATGAGATATAATCTTATCTTTACTACATTTACTCTCCTTTGTTTATACTGTACATATTTCTAATGCCATTGGTGCTTTGGTTACTATAATTATTCTAGCTTTTCTTCCTCGTCCTCTTTCCAGTGAAGATTTATGTCCTTATCAATGTGATGGTGAATTCAGCATTTCTCTTACTATCCCAATTGTTCATCCCCTTATTACTATCGATACTGCATTATTTCACTAAATGGGCTTTTTTACCTATTTTATTAATTATACTAATTATATTCAAATAAATTTATTGAGGATTGAATATCATTAATAGTTTTTATCATTACCTACACTGCTAATTTTTTTATCCCTTTTAGGGATCTCATGCTAAGTTAATTGTTCCACCGTAATGACAATTTACCAATATTGTTCACGATATTTATCCTCGATTTATCTGGTTGTTTAAAAGGTGAATTTCTTGTTAAAGCGTTTTTTATTGAAATAACAAAGATCACTATTTTCACTATATCCACCTCAATTACTATTAAAACTCTTTCATATTTTCCCAAGTTCTCGTAATTTTTCTTGTGTGCTGAATTTAGACATTACTTTATCATTACTAATGTTCATTTCTCCGAGAGTGTTCATCTATTTTAAGTTCTATTTCATTAAATAGATTATAATTTAGAATTACCACTGATGAATCATTCCAAAAAAATCATTCCAAAAGAATCGTTAACCTTAAATGTTTCTTAAAAGCACAAATTATTTAGTAAAAGCATTTTATCACAACATCTCCAACCAGAATCCTGTGATTTACTTGCAAGCATTTCATCTTCTATTTCAATGCTCCGTATTCTAACAAAAGTCTACAGTTCAATCGTGAATTTATACAACTATAAGTCAAACTTTGACATACATCCAGTATACAAATTTAGATTCATAATTAAATAGAAACACCCAAAGGCAAAGTGCAAGTTCACACTGCATTTTTATTGAGTTTTCTTCTCTGTAAACTGTTTTCTTTTATGCATATATATATATATATATATATATATATATATATATATATATATATATATATATATATATATGCAGTATATACATATATATATATATATATATACATATATATATATATATATACACACATATATATATACAAATATGTATATATGTATATATACACATATATATACATATATAGTATATATATATATATATATATATATATATATATATATATATATATATATATATATATATATATATATATATATATATATATATATAGTAGCGAATGATATCGAAATTCCCATTAAAAAGGCACTCTTCCTGAATTTTGGGAAACATCATGGTGAAATAAGGAGGCATCTTATAAGATATAACTAGTTCTGAATGTTGAGGCTTCTATTTCCATATCTACAAAGATCTAATGATTCCTATTCTATTTTAGTGTCATTATGCATGAAATATTATAGTTTCCAAAGTGAAATTAATATGCAAGTAGATAAGAATTAGTTTTGTCACTTATGGATATTACTTCCTGTAATGTGGAGTTGCTGAACGGGTCCTTAACTTATTGTTAATAAGACGGAAATTCATGTAGCCAAATGCACATCGAAAATCAAATCAAAGATTAATTAGTATTTTCATACAGGAGCTTGCATTAACTCCAATGTTAATTCCCAGATTATTTTTAAAGACGCGTGTCATTTTAGGGATTCCTAGAATTATTAATCAACCAAAGTAGTACTGCAGATAAGTGAAATATTTGGAAGAATTGTGGGTTTGGTGAAACAAGCATAAAATTTGGTGTGCAGGTAGACTATGCCTCAATGATGATATTTAGATATAGGGCCATCTAAGATTTGACCTGTGACGAAAATGCCGGCCATTTTCAAGATAGCCGCCATCGCTCATTTGAAATTCTTTGATATTGTAGGTTAAATCAATTCAAGGCGTGGGATTGTTTTTATTTTGTATTATAGATGATACATCAGTAATTATACTGTCTATATAACAGTTGAAATTACAAATCATTAGTAGTTTGAACTAAATAATAAAATTTTATCACCTTTACAGCATGTTACAATTTTTCTAGGTGTTGGCATGTTTCTATTTTTATTATAGCTTATTGTAGTCTAATTGTATATCAATTGGAATTGTGAAAAACAGTATTTAACTGTTCTGTGTAATATGTCAAGCTGAGCACTTCCCACGGCATTGACAGAGCAGTACACTGAAGAGCCGCTTTCTGGCATTTGCAGCATCCTCCTCAGTCATTCATGCAGCCGCATCGCAAAAGTTCCCTGCAAGCTTTTGGTGCTTCTGGTAGGGTTGTCCAGTTAATACTCCATCCACCACCAGGTTTCTTGCTCCAACCTCATTCACTTGGTGATGGAAGCACTGGAGCAGGGGTCATCATATGGGCCTGACAGTGACCAGCCTGGTAGGCAGCTTTCTTGGTGTGCCAGATGAGTACAGCATGTGAAGGAGGCAGACTATCAATAGATCTGCCTTTCTTGGTGAACAGGTGTTTCCTTGCCTGGTTCACACCCTCCTCTGTGCTGGTGCGATCATACTGCAGCATCATACATCCCTCCAGTAGATGCATCCACTTATTAATAGAATGTGTGTCTGGCATGGCAGGTGTCCCATGAAGTTTTCTTGCCTCTACCGCCAAAACAGGACACCGTGTCACAATCAGTGAAGGCGTGGAACATCGGCAAGGCCACACATCGGTTAGGACCAAGAGCTTTGGCGATTTCATGAGCAGGGATAAATCTAAAATTTTCCCCAACTCCAAAGGCAATCCACAGTTCAGAGATGTTGAGGCGATTGGCTGATGTTATGGACAAGACTACCACATCTGTATCAACTGTGCCTATTGACACTTTACTGTACCCCTGTTGGACGGCATCCTGTAGGTGAAGAATGATTCGAGTGTCAGCCTCCTCATGTGTGCATGGCACTAGAGCTGACATGTCCTGGCGATTTGAGCAAAGAATGCCAGTGCCTTGTGTGGTGATGAGATGTTTTTTGGGGTCGATTTCTGCCACATTAGAAGCCAAGAAGGAAAATAGCTCTGTCTTGTTGTCCTTAAGGCAGAGAAATATGCCAATTTCCAGGAACTGCACTTGATGGCTCAACTTGTCTCCTAACTCCCTTTCCTCTCTTGCTGTGAGTGTCTGCCTTCAAGCTGTCTGCTATGTATAAATCCCAGATAATGTCAAATCTGACTACATGCCGCAGCTGGGATGTGACATAATGCATGAAGATATCAGAGGCATAACTTTGGAATGTCTTTGCAGTCCCTGGTCGCAGCATGTTGATGATGCCAGCACCATCCATGATATTGACTTGTACTCTGGGGTTGGAGAGATCCTCTATCACTGGAAAAAAGTTTTCTAGGCAGGGCATCAAGTTAGACTTGTTGCCAGTTATAAATCCTCCTATCTGAGACAGGGACAGTGGATGGGCCTGGTTTTCGTATTGAAAAAACTCGTCCAAATCACCATGGCGTATCTGGGAGGCAATGAATAGCCTGGAGAAGAGCGAACAGTCATTCCTCAGAGATGACATCTGAAACTATTTCCTTGACTTTTCTCTGACTGATGGTCGACTGAAAAGATGAAAATTGTTCCACTTAATTGGATATGTGTTGGGCACTGTATGGTTCACAAGCCTCTCTTTAACAAAGGTCTTATACTGCTCAAGTCCAGCTTTCTCTATTTGCCGCACTGTGTCTGCCACTGCTGTATCCACAATGTCTCTGCTGTACACTGTACAAAACAATGAGATTACTGCTGTATTCAGCAAACAGGTTACCCATTTCTTTCATGGCTCGGCTCAGTGATCGTACATCTTGTGCAAATGCCATCTGTGCATGTTTCTTCTGTTTATGATGACGTACATTTGTGTCCTGCCTCTTCTCGGTAGATCCTTCAAATTCCTGAATTAAACTAGCCATCTCGTGACCAGATACCGTCGAGCGACAAAGAGCTGCAGGGTTCTCTGTCAGGCCCACAGCACCGCCGTCTCCTTTCACGGAAGCATTGTTTTGCTCATGGGCTTGGTCAATAGCAACAGCAGAGAATGCACGTTTTAACTTCTTGACTACAAATTTCCCCTTCAGAAACTCAGCATAGACATCATGATTGAGCTTCTTCAGTGACACCATGTCTCGTTTGTGCATCAGCACCCATCTCAAGTAGTGGTGTGTATGGTCCAGGACGAAAAACCAAGGGATGATCTTGGACAGGGCCTCTATGTATAGCATAAAATTGGCCTCACATATCGCTCTCACGTAGACCATCACTGCCAGCTCCAGCTGAAGGATCAAGTACCATAATTGGTATTAAAGACATGCCTCAGACCTTGCATCACACCAGTCTTCAAATGAAACCACTTCACTTGCATCTTCAAAGGTCTGGAGAGAAGTAGATACAGACTGCTGGTTGTGACTTGGTGAGCCCGTCTTGTTCGCATCATGTGGGATGCTTTCAAAAATGAATTTCCTGTTCCGCTGGAAGCAACCCCAGCCTGAACAAGTGCTCCTGTCCAGCTGCTGTCCTCCAGAGGATCTCCCAGGACCTTGGGGAATGCCATCTCAATGTGTAGGCCACCAAACATCACTGTGAATCGATCCTCGCCATAACTTGTAGGCCAGCTCCATTGGATCTGCTTTGCCAGAGTGTAGAGTGGCTGGTCACATGTGAGAACTGGGATCTGGCCAGGGTTTAGGATATCGACTGCCATCTTCACGATGTCATTCGAGTGGTGGATGATGGCTACGGAGTGTGCCTCATAATGGAAAAGGGGTAGCAAGAAAGTGAGAGCCACATTGTAAGTAACCAAAATGAGACTATCTTTTTTTATTTGTTAGCATAATTACTATTATTTCACTTTTAGTGATAAAATATTTTAAAATCTTGGTAGATTTGAATATCGATAGCTTTTCTATGTTAATGTCATTTAGAATGATTGTTTTTCACATAAATTTAGTTTTATGTAAATCCAAGAATATTTAGATAGTAAATAACATACTGAAATTGACATGCCCTTCCTCCATTACAAGTAGCAGACTTGGCTGCAAGAGTTAGTTTTATTTGGGGCCCTTTTGTAATATCTGACACTTACGCTAGCATAATTCCATTTATTTAAATTCTTTATAGAATTTAGGAATTCTTTTACATTTTATGCATAAAAAAAGGTATTCATGATAAGATATAATAAATTTCATACGAAAATTTCCATGACTTTTTTTTTTTAATAATTTCAAGTTTATAATTGCTAAATGATTTAAATACATTCAAGCCATCATAAAATTTTTATATAAATCAAGAAATAAGTAGATAAGTAAATAACACGTTGAAATTGGCATGCACTTCATCCATTTAAGGCAGCATATTTTGTAGTCATATCTGACAGGTAACTTGATATATTTTATGTTTTCCTATTTCGTATAGAAATTTGGCTAATTTGGTATATTTTCATGCATATATATGTCATTCATGAATAAACACAATGATTTTTCAAGGATATTGGTCATCATAAAAAAAAATTTAATTTGCCCTCCATATAACACTAATACCTTAGTGTATATTTTGTAATACATTTCCGTTTTCTCATAAGATAACCTTCTCAAATAAAAATAGCCACCGGCTATCCTATTTAGTGACCACAAAAACTGTTGACCTTTTAAAGAAATAATATTTGAAAATAATCTACACTTTTTCTCCTTTCAGGAAATTTGTTGTAAAAGTCCAGCCTCCATAGATCTCAATAAAGATGGCTAACAACTTCGAGAAACCTTACGTATATTTGTTTTTGTTTTTCTTTAAGATTAGATTATCGCTAAATATTTACGTGAATATTTTTCACACTCATTTATTTGATTTTTTTTTTTTTTTAATTGGCAGATTTTTTTTCTACTCCCTCAATGGCCTTTGATAATGTTTGAGTTACTTTTGGAAAGAAAAACTATAAAGATAGTGACTAACTATATCTTTTTTATAAATATTTTTGAACGCGTAGTCGAGCTCGAACAAAAATAAGTGTAGCAAAATAACGATACCTATCCAGGGTTAAAACACTAATATTATTTCATAAACTAAGCCTAGGCTATTTATATAGACGTTTACAATGATACACAGTAATTCACAACCGAATAGATTTGCAGTAATAATGTATACAATCGAGAATTAATGCTGTAAAAGAAATAACATGATTTTCGATAGTGTTTTATTTCTTATTTTTATTTAGGCCTAGTGTATTATCTAATTCAACTTATTTGTTTTTCCATTAAATCTCAGATTATCTTCCCTCCATGTAATTTATCTATCAAACAGATGCAAAAGAAGTTTGACACTATACCCTGAAAAATATTGTGGTTCAGGTTATTTGAAATAAAATATACGATAAAAGAAGCTGGTAAACAAATGCAGATTACTAATGCACGTGGGGAAAAAATCTGTTTTTTCTTATATGAGGAATTCATAAATCCTTTCAAGTCTGGCAATGCATCAGCAAACGCTTCTTACAATTGATTCTTTTGTCCCCCACCGGCACCGCCACCACCACCACACCTTTTTCATTCTTCCTTTTCATTAGGTTTCCTTCTTGTGGACTCAACTGATAACCTAGAAATCCCGATTGCTATGTTTTGATTCCATCGGTTCCTTTTTCTGCAAGTCCGCTCTGAGAATTGAATCTAAAAGCGGCATGGACCTAACTCGAGAGAGAGAGAGAGAGAGAGAGAGAGAGAGAGAGAGAGAGAGAGAGAGAGAGAGAGAGAGAGAGAGTTTAGAACAAAAATATGTGACTTCAAATTGCATAAAATTGTGTTTATGATAATCGGTAAATAGAATTTTGGTAATAGTTACTGCATACAATTTGGGAGTTTAAATATCAGGTAGGAGGGGAATTCAGAATTAAATCGAGATTTTTCAGCAAATGTTTGTATTATTACACCAGCCTTTGCTTAACTTTAAACAAATATGTTTCATGAATGAAAAATTCTTTAGCTGTGATTAGTGTATGAGGCTCATAACTTTCAAGCAGTTTTAACGATACTCTAACGTTGATATATTTAACTTGAAACATTGCGTTATCGCAACTATAGATTTTGGAGGAATACAGATCAGCATGAGATTAAGTAGCCATTATATCGCAGTCGATAACGGCATGATGTTGATTACTCCTACATAAATGCACATTGTCAATGACAGTAGTTTTACTATATATGAAGGGTTTAGTGTTTAAATAATGGGTTTTTGACTTTCTTATCAATGGTTATGATAATTTCGTTTACTTACTACATTTAAACTGTAACTATACGGTGACATTTTCCTCATTTGTCCTTTTACATGTGATAAAGTTCTGCCCCTGATAAATACTTTTTATCTAGATCATAAATATAGTAGTGGGCCATGACTTACTATTATAATGCGTGATTTGGATAAATGTATTTTTCTGTTCATGACAGAGCAAACAAGTGTATAATGAAATTGAAATTCTATTGGTATTTTAAGCTAATTCACAGATCCTCGACATCAGATTTTTGGACAAGTAAACTTAAAGTTTCATCAACGTACTAGAGAGATATTAGCTTGTCCATCTCTTTTAATACTGATATTGGGCTAGCCGTCCCTATCCAAAGAGATTCTTCAGAGCCAGAATGTTAAGGCTTATAAGTAAAACTACTGTACAGTATGTATAGTGATTTTATTCTTCGTGAAAAAAAAGATAATTCAATTGAAGCTCTAACAGAGTAAACAAGTTAAAGTCAAGTGACTATAGAATGGTGAAAAGTAAAGTTTGTCTAAATTTAAGCAAAGAAAGAAAACACTAATTTTAAGAAAGAAAACTAGCCCTTCTCTACAAAGAAAAATCTGACAGTTTTAGTTTAGCAATATAGAATAGGTACTCTCAGCTCCATGATGAAATGGAAGCATTTTAAGAAGAAATAAATAGTAATTCAAATTTGTATTAGAATTAGGACAAGAGATATGTAGAAATATTCTCAATCAAGATAAAGGAAAACTGTCAGAAAACACCAAAAACCTGATAAAGAGTAGATTGGAAATGAGGGTAAAATCCAAGAGGGATGAAAA
>NC_090745.1:77386698-77389198 GCF_036898095.1 Palaemon carinicauda
TTTTCGTCAAAATACGACTATTAGGTCTGCTTCAGTATCGGACACACATACACGATATTTTATGTAACCCATCGCCTTACCTGCAAATGTGTCAACATTTAAAGGTTTGCAGAACGGACGAGAGAATTATTGTTTAGAGAAAATAATATTGGATGCTATATCCAAATTATTAAATTTCTATTGAATAATGAAGAGAATTTAGAAATATTTCTATACATTCACATGATTCTCAGTTCAGCTTTCGAGCCGAAGACTTTGCTTATTGACCAGTTTTCGACCGTTTCAGCTGTTTGAGATCTCCAATCCGCCTGATTTGTTCGGATTGGCATTTGAATTACTGAAATCTTCACTCCACAGGCCGTGGATTTATATCCTGCCCATGTCGGTTTCATTCCTGGGATAATAGGAATAGACCGGGTGTATCCAACTCACCAACGCCACTACAAGAAACTATACAGGGATCCGACATGTGAAGGCAATCGCTGTGTAGACGACTATAACAACTATGGAGTCCAGCTGTTTACCAGGATATGCATCCAAAAGTACTAAATCGCTCAAGAAGACATATCTAACCACACCACGAGCTGTGGCTACTTAGAATGTGAGCTTGCATCGAACTTATGCCTGGACTACTACCGTAAACACAGAACCTTAGACCCCGAATTCAAGCCTTCTACACCAAGTTGCAAGCGTCAAAGCAACCCAGACCCTCTTTCTCTGGAGCCATCTGTTCCTCAACAAGCATCTGTTTCCACAGATCAGCAGTCAAACCCAGAATCCGAGACACTCTCTTTTGCCATGGAGATGGAAAATTTGCCTATGAAACCCATGCAGTCTCAGAGGAAAAATATCCCCTGGAGTGTAACTGCACTTACCGCTCTGACAGAGTTGCTGAATGAAGCCACTGCCACCGCACTCAACACCCAGACACCATCGGAACCAGCGCCCAAGAGAGATGAGAAGGCATCTCTCCCTAAATACAAAATTCTGGCGCAGGAAAACTCCACTTCTTATGCTGCAGTTGCCTCCCTGGCGCTTCTTGATCCCTCCACGAAGCAAATGAAGGCAATAATCGTCAATTATCCTGTGACCATGCCCCCCACCTTACTCACATTCTGCAGCAACATCGCTAGTGTTTAATGTTGCAAGAAAAGGTATGAAGCACCAACTAGCAAGACCATCGCTACTTACATAGGACCAATCCCACCTGCATTTGATCTTGGCAGGGAACCTTCCCCATCCAGGACTACACTCCAGAACCCTTACGATGTTATCGTTGTTAGTGGTATGGCCACCATCGAAAAGATTGTATGTGCCTTAACATCTGTGGCGTCTGCAGCCAATGGCACAATGCACAGGTATGCATCACCGCACAGAAGGAAGGCAAATAAACTCGATCTAGGTGTCCTAACGGTTCCCAATCCCGCCACACATGGAATAGGAGGTGTCTGGAGGGTTTAAAGAGGATTGTAGCCCCGAAAAATACCTTGCAATCAAACCTGTCTTAAGCACCGCCGAAGCAGCAGCAACACACCCACTCCTAGGATCTAAGGAGCTCCTTACCAGAGACCTCAGCAACCATCTACCACCTTGTCTGATTCAGGTGCTGGAGCTAGTACTGGGAGACCAGCGCCAGTGCCGGCACCGTCACCCACTCCTCATCCTCTTCTTTCCCAGCTTACCCAGAACCTCATCCAACAAATAGAATCTCTCTCTTGTGAAAACTTTATTCCTTTAGCCATCCAAAACCTTTCCAGTGTCCTATCTGTTTCCATAACCCAAAAATCCTTTTAACCTTCCCACAAATCACACTCCCATCCAAAAAGCAATGATAAGTTTCTATGCTTATAAAATTGCTCCCTTTTTTTATCCTACCCAAGTTCTTATCTCCTCAGCCAGTCTCATCTACACACTAGGACTTGTTGCTATTACGCGTTCTCTCTTACAGACGTACTCTATCAATCTCTCCTTTAGAGGACCTAAAGAAGAGTACCCTACCGGGTTCCTTCTCTTCCTTTCATGCCAGTCACACCTACGGGCTGCCAGGGCGGCAAGAGCCCGTGGTCTCCGTTAGTGCTGGCCAATCTATAAAAAATAAAATTATATTGTTTGTTTTTTCCATAGGAATATCATTTTGGTGTTACTATTAAAACAATGTTTCGATGGAGATTACTAGAGCCATCGACTAAACAAGATATTTATCACCATATCAAGACGACGGGACCCCCAGTGTTGGCCATATTCAGGCAACTGGTACCAGATCATTTAACAGCTGCTAAACAATCATTTCTGAAAATGGAAGAAATGTGCCTTTACCAAAAGGCATCCAGCCCACGGTCGTTGCCCTTGCACATCGTACTGATGAAGGATAGCTCCCTACGCCCTTGTGGGGATTACAGGTATCTAAACATGCAGACAAAAAGGGATAACTATTAGAGACATTGCTAACCGGATATCCTACTTGCAAAAAGAGAAGGTTTACTTCACGCTCGACCTCCCA
>NC_090745.1:77396698-77399198 GCF_036898095.1 Palaemon carinicauda
TTGCTAAGCTACAACCCTAGTTGGAAAAGCTGAATGCTATAAGCAACATTAAAATAAATATCTCCTATGTAAACCATAAAAACTTTAACAAAACAATAGGAAGGGAAATAAGATAGAATAGTGTGCCCAAGTGTAACCTCAAGCAAGAGAACTCTAATCCAAGACAGCGGAAGGACATGGTACAGAGTTTATGGCACTACCCAAGACTAGAGAGCAATGGTTTGATTATGGAATGTCCTTTTCCTAGAAGAGCTGCTTATAACTTTTTAGGACGAACCTTTAGAAACTGTTAATGAATATTACTTAGGACAGAAAGTGAGTGTTTCCTCAGGTCATGAGACCGAAGTTTAGAAATGAAAGAAAGATAAGCATGGGGTAGAGAGCTTCTGGTAAATAAAATCATATTCTGAAAAGTAAAATACAATTTTCTCTAAAATGAAAAGTATTTATTCATATGGTCTTACCAGTATTAACGTATGCATCACAAACTTGGAGCCTTACTAAAGTCTTAAAACAAAAACCAGTTACAAATTAAAGAGCTATAGAAGAATAATTATGGGTATAACACTAGGACACAGAAAAAAACAGCATGGATACGAGAGGAAACTAAAGTAGAGGATATCTCAACAACACGTAAGAAAAAAAATAGACCTGGGGAGGACATATAATGCGAATGACAGATAATAGGCGGACATTAGAGATGACAGAATTCGTCCATGGATATTCTAAAAGCAGAAGAAGAGAAAACTATTGATTGAAGACCTAAGAAAATTTATGGTTATAGAGTGGCAGAGAAATATTATAAACAGATTAGAGTGGAATAACGCATTATTATTATTATTATTATTATTATTATTATTATTATTATTATTATTTGCTAAGCTACAGTCCTAGTTGGAAAACCAGGATGCTATAAGGCCAGGGGCTGCAACAGGGAAAATAGCCCAGTAAGGAGAGGGAACAAGGAAAAATGGAATATTATAAGTACAGAAACAACATTAGAATACATATTACTTATATAAACTATAAAAATTTAACAAAACAAGAGGAAGAGAAATAAGATTGAATAGTGTGTAAGAGAACTCTAACCCAAGACAGTTGAAGACCATGGTACAGAGGCTATGGCACTACCCAAGACTAGAGAACAATGGTTTGATTTTGGAGTGTCCTTCTCCTAGAAGAACTGCTTACAATAGCTAAAGAGTCTCTTTTACCCTTACCAAGAAGAAAGTGGCCACTGAACATTTATTGTGCAGTAGTTAACCTCTTATAAGAAGAAGTATTGTTTGGTAATATGTAAAGAATAGGCCAGACGATTAGGTGTATGTGTATGCAAAGAGAAAAATAACCGTAAACAGAGAGAAGGATCCAATGTAATACTGTCTGGCCTGTTAAAAGACACCATAACTCTCTAGCGGTAGTATCTCAACACGTGGCTAGTGCCCTGGCCAACCTACTACACACATATGTATATATATATATATATCTATATATATATATATATATATATATATATATATATATATATGCATATATATATATATATATATATATATATGTGTGTGTGTGTGTGTGTATATGTATATATATATGTGTGTGTGTGTGTACATTCTTACGAAGCTGGTTTACATGAAAGTTGATTATTTTATTCACGTATTTCCTTTGTGCATTTAAGAGATGAATAACCAATAGGATTAAGTAGATGTATATAAATTACATAAGACTGTCGTCATTCATTTAGTTATGTTGTTATTCAGTTCCTTACATGTAAATTTGCATTATTTTAAAGAATTAATTTTTTTATTTCACGTAAAAATGTTACGAAGTCTTATGTAATTTTGTTAAAAGGTATACTGTATGACACACACGCTAGGGATTGCATCATGTTTCCACGTGGTCAGAAGTTCCATGAAAGTTCTATACTAAACTTGCTATTTTTTTAATGTTACAAGAGGAGGTGGGCAAAGATACCTGAGTGTGTTGACATCGTCAGGCGACGATAGAACCATACTTGAAACTGCCAAGTTGGCAACTGACGTCGCGAGAACCCGCCCAAGATCTAGTGCACACGTATCGAATGCATTGCTGGAATGGACTGGAAGGTTCTATAGTGACTTAGGACGACATATATAGGGCCTAGCAATGCATAGGAGGGAGAGATCCAGCCTGACATTCCAAAAGAGTCAACATCCAACAATCCTCTCAAAAGCACCTCTTCAGCCATAGGGTTTTCTCTCCAACGTATACCCTGTATATTGCCTGTTAAAACAGTGTGATATTTTTGTGGTTTTATTTGAAAGAAGTGAAGTGTATCTGTAAGTACACTTTATATTGTAAAATCAATTTTTTAGTTACTGGCGAAGCGCATATTTGCTTAACCGTTTTGTAACCTTGTGTGAGCCAAAAGGTCATAGGTTATGTAAACGTGAAATTATTGTTTATTTTCTATAATGTTAAAGTGTCTTTTTTCATTCATTGTCAAAATTATGTATTTTCATAA
>NC_090745.1:77401698-77406698 GCF_036898095.1 Palaemon carinicauda
GCTCATAAAATTATTAAGGAAATATCTACTGGGCCAAAGAAGAAGAAGCATATACCTATTAAAAAGACAGATGTATCTGTTATAACAACAGAAGATGAAGAAACGCAACGTGTGACATAGCACGTTTGTGAGGTTAAGAATAGGAGATATGAATGGAATAATTTGATTGATATACCTGAAACTGGAGAAGTCCTTGAAGTGTCCATGAATGAATTCAGTGTATTTGAAGTTAAATCTATCATTAAAAAACTAAAGAGATAGAAAGCCCTGGATACGATGGTATAACTACTAAGATGATATTGGCCGAAAATTAAGTGGCTCCCAGAATACTTACAAGATTATTTTGTTGAATGTGGCATGAAGAATCAAAATCTGATGAATGGGAGGGAGCTAGGAGTGTTGGTAAAATGCCTGAAAATAAAGAAACTGGAGAAAAAGATTGATGAAAAGTTGAGATTTGAACATGCAGGATTTAAAAAAGATAAAAGTATCACTGCTCAAAATTTCATTTTAAAACATTTAGTGCAGCAATGTGTAAAATATAGAAATCTCCTTTTGATGTCATTTGTGGACTATGAAAAAGCCTTTGATAGTGTGCACCGGCTAATTTTGTGAAAGGTCCTGCTTTTATAATGAAGTTCTTCTTATATATGTTAATTTGTTTAAATCTGTTCATGAGCATAGCCAGTGTAAAGTTAATGTTACTGGAGTTCTATCAAATTAATTTCCAGGGAACAGTGGAGTACTCCATAGGAATGTATTGTCACCTATGTTTTTTTATCCCTCTCTTGGATTTTGTAATGCATACAACAGTTGGGGACGGTGGAGAAGGATTGGACTGGATTGGTAATAGGAAATTAGCTGACCTAGAGTAGGCTTAAATCGCTGTCCTTATTAGAAGAACACCACAGGAATTGCAAAGCTTACTTACCAAAACGCAAGAAATATCACATGAGGTTAGACTCAAAATAAAGAGAAGAAAGACCGAGATGATGAGAACGGAATATGTAATGGAAGATGATATATCATTGGAAGGAGCAATAATTAATAAAGTGGAATTGTTTAGGTAACTGGGAACTATGATCTCTAATACAGGATATTAAAAATTTGAGTTTAATGAAATATTGAAAAATCAAATCAAACATTGTCAATGTTAAATAGAATTTGGAGATCAAAATCGCTTGATATTACATATAAAAATCAGGCTATATATCAGTTTAGTGAGATCGGTGTTACTATGTGAACATGAATCGTGGTATGACAATGAAACAATATCTAACAGACTTTGTAGATTTGAGAACAAAGCCCTCAGAAAAATATTGGGAATTAAATGGCAGGACAGGATTGGAAATGAAACTGTATGAGAGATTACCCGAGTGCCATTTGTGGATGAGATCTTAGTGAGGGATAGATGAAGATGTTTTGGACACGCAGTTCGCACTCCCCCAAGAGATATTAGTTCACTAAACTTTCAACTGGGCTACGCAAGGTACTAGAAGAGTTGGAAGACCCAAGCCTACATGGCTGAGGACTATGAAGCGTGAAGTAGGAGATGATGAATGGAAAAGTATTGACTTGAAAGCTCAAGATACAGACGACTGGTGAAATCTAACCTAGGCCCTTTGCGTTAATTGGCGTAGGAGGAGATGATGATCATTATGACGATGCTGATCCAAAAAAATCAATGACTTTAAAATGACTTTCTATTAGCATATATACATACATATATATATATATATATATATATATATATATATATATATATATATATATATATATATATATAATGTATATATACATATATATACATATGCATGTGTGTATATGCATCCATATATATATATATATATATATGTGTGTGTGTGTGTGTGTGTGTGTGTGTATATATATATATATATATATATATATATATATATATATATGTATATATATATATATATATATATACATATATACAGTACATACATATATAACTAGTTTAGCTTTTCGATCTCGCGAAATTAAGGCTCTCTTAGAAGATCTTGTTGATTAAGGTGTAGACCCAGATTGTATTTTTCATTTGATTTTTTTTTATAAAGACTGCAGATTTCTTAGCTCCAAAGTTATCTGTTATTTTGTGTAAGTTATCCGTGAGGAGGAGGTTTTATCCTTTGCTGGAGAATTGGTAATGTTCCTTCACTATGTAATTGCGTTTTTGATAGCTATAGTCCGACTGATTATTGCCCAATTTCCATAACGTCCATATCATCTAAAGTTTTTGAACGTCTTTTGGCAAAACGTGTTAATATGTTTGCTGAAGGTAATCAGCTGTTCTATAGTTTTCAATTGTTCTTTTTTTTCTATAAAGACTCTAGATTTCTTAGCTCCAAAGTTGTGTTATTTTGTGCAAGTAAGCCAGAAGAGAAGGTTTTATCCCTTGCTGTAGAATCTGCAATGTTCCTTCCATATGTAAATGTGTTTGTGGTAGCTCAAGTCCAACTGATTACTACCCAATTTCCATAACTTCCATATTATATAAAGTTTTTGAACGTCTATTGGCAAAACGTCTAAATACTTTTGCTGAAGGTAATCATCTGTTCTCTAGTTTGCAATTTGACTTTTATGAAGGCCTTAGACCATGGGATGCCCTTCTTACTATCTCAAATACTGTACAGTGTACAGGAACCCCGTGACTGTGCCCAGGAAATTCGTATAACTGATCTTGATTTTAGTGCTGCTTTAGACCGTGTTAATCCTGAGGCCCTTATTTTCAAACAAAATGTTGGGAGTTTGATGGGTTTTTTCTCAGCAGCATTATTGAATTTTTAAATGTTAGATCGCAAAGAGTTGTTGGCGATAGGCACCATAGTGAGTATAGGAATGTGTATCTGGTACTTCTCAGAGTAGTGTTGTTGTCCCATTACTCTTCATACTCTATACACATAACATAACAAGCTCGTTATATATGCAGATGATGCTACTCTCTTTGCATCAATTCCCTCTCCTGAATGTAGATCTTGGGTTGGTGAATCGCTTAATAGAGATCGAGCTAACATTAATGCATGGTGTAAATTATAGGGCATGAAACTGAATCCTATCAAAGCTCAAAGTATGATTGTAAGTAGCTCAAGCACAGTGGCTTCTCAAAATCCAGAACTCTGCATTAATAATATTTCTTCAACTCTGTATGACTTTTTTTGAAATTTCAGGTATTACTCTCGACACTATTTTTTTATAAGGATATTATGTGTGTCTTCTTTAATTGCACAAACAGATTGGCTTATTTAGGTCTTGCAAGATTTTCGGTGAGCTATCTATTCTGAAAATGGGTTTTAATTCTTTTATTCTACCTTGTTTCGAGTATTGTTCTCCTGTCTGGTCTTCAGCTGCTGATTCCCATCTTAATTTGTTAGACAATAACTAAGGGTTTATTAAATTTCTTGTTTCTGATCTAAATAATAATCTCAGGCACCGTCGTTCAATTAGTTCGTTATGCATGTTGCATAAAATTTTTCATAATTCTGACCATCCTTTACATTCAGATCTTCCCGAACAGTACAAACCTGTTCGTAATACTAGGTATGCAGTTAATACCAATATTCAGGCGTTCTCCATCATGAGGAGATAAACGACATAGTATTCTAGAAGTTTTATTCCAGATGTGACCAAGTTGTGGAATGATCTTCCTAATCGGATAGTTAAATCGGTAGAACTTCAAATGTTCAGATTTGCAGCAAATATTTTTATATTGAACACATTGACATAAGTCTCTTTTAATAGTTTATATATGAAAGATTTGTAATGAAGTTGTTACTGTGCTTGAAATATTCTATTTTAATTGTTTATTTCTTTCCATATTTCCTTTCCTCCTTTACGTATTTTTCCCTGTTGGAACCATTGGGCTAATTGCTTCCTGTTTTTCCTGGTAAAGTTGTAGCTTAGCTAGTAATAATAATAATAATAATAATAATAATAATAATAATAATAATAATAATAATAATAATAATAATGATAATAATAATAATAATAATAATAATAATAATAATAATAATACTATATCTATATGTGTGGGCATGTATGTGTGTATGCCTATATATATATATATATATATATATATATATATATATATATATATATATATATATATGTATATATATATATATATATATATATAAATGTATATATATGTATATATATACATATATATATGTATATATATACATATATATATACATATATATATAAATATATGTATATACATATATACACACATATATATATATATATATATATATATATAGATATATGTATATCATCATCATCATCATCATCATCATACGTTACTAGTTCACTGCAGAATTAAGGCTTCAGACATGTCGTTCCACTTACGTCTGTTTATGGTTTTCTGTGCCAGTCCACACCAGCAGACTTACTTAGTTCGTCAATCCATCGTTTTCTCTCCATTCACCTTTTTCTTTACAATCTCTAGGTACCCATTCTGTTAATCCTAATGTCTATTTATTTTCTGGCATTCTCATTATATGTCCTGCCCATGTCCATTTCTTTTTTCTTACACGTCGTGAGAATATCCTCTACTTCAGTTTCCTCCCGTATCCACGCTGCTCTTTTTTTTTTTTTTTTTTTTTTTTTTTTTTTTTTGTCTCTAATTGTTATAAGTATCATTAATCTTTCCATAACTCTTTGAGTTGTTACTAGATTGTGTTCTAAGGCGTTATTATTGCTCCAAGTCTTTTAGGCATGTTTAATATTTTATAATCCATTTTGCTTACCAAATTTTCTCTATCCAATTCTTTTACTTTAGGTCTTGTGTCCTGAGGAAATACTTACTGTCTGTCCTGATTACGTACAGTATATTCATTAATAATCTCTAGAGATTCGTCCATAACTCTTATTTTATTCTCTAGACTTTATTCTCAGTGAAATATTCAATTTAGTTAAAAATGTAATAGTGTTAAACAAGTGGAGTGGATTTTTTATTAATAAAATCGGGCAGGTAACAT
>NC_090745.1:77411698-77436698 GCF_036898095.1 Palaemon carinicauda
ATCAATAATAAGCAAAAGTTTCATCGAACCAAACTATATGATACAAGTGCATACATAAACATACATATTTATTCATGAAGACATATAAAACTATTATATTGCTATAGTGATTAATTCAGGTGAGGAACTGACCAAGAAATTTTGTAGACCCGTGAATGGAATAATCGAGAATAACCGATTATAAATGATAAGAAACAGCCCACTGCTCCCATTTAAATCTATATGAAGATAAAATATAATCAATTTTAGACCAGGATCGAAGCGTAAAGCACGTGCACTCGTTGGTAACCTGACCTTACTGAAAGAGTTCAGGTATCATCTGTTTTCTCCTAAACAATGCTTGAAGAAATTTCGTGATATCTCACTTGAATTAGTAATATGAAAAAAAAAAACGTAAATAAATCTCACATAAACACAATCACAAAAAATAAACATACGTTTAAATAGAGACACTTTATATATATATATATATATATATATATATATATATATATATATATATATGTATACATATTATATATATTGTAAAGGAATATGATTAATTGAGTATAAAATTGCAGAAAAGGTTGAAAATTGATATTTTCGTAAAAGGTGTACACTAGCCAACAGATGGCAGTACCGCTTGTCTGTAGTCGCCAAGGATAATGTACCGAAAAATTATATTTAGTACATGGATGTCTAGCGTGAGTTGAGTATATAAAGCCCCATAATGGTGATTTTCGGCGGAGTCGCAACAAACAAGTGATAAGTGTATCAAGTTTTTAAGGAATATATGGTAATGTATTGTTTATCCATTTGGACGTTTTCTTGTGTGATGTAACGTTGGTTGCCACTAACTGTTTGATGTTACTACAGTGTATTATATGTTGTGATTATGTAAAGCTTTGCGACTTGGGTATTATACGGTGAACTGCAGAAATTAGTGACTAGTAGTCTTGATGAAGTGCTATTGTGTAATGCGTTTGTAATTGGTTTATTGTTCTGTTTGTGACTTTAATTTCTTTACTAATTGTTATTAAAGTACATTTTAAGTTATTATGGGTAATCACTTTCCTGATATATTCTGCTCGTAAATCCTTAGTATAAGAGATTTTGTGTTTTCTTGTGTTACATGGGGGCCTGTCGAACGAAACCCGAACGTATCCCTATTAACTTATCCTCTGTGTTAGCTTATTCTGTCAACCGTTAATTGTTTTTTAGCACTTCCATATACTTTAAAGGGGGGGGGGAGAGTTGTGATAGTGTTAGCGCTATATTTGTCTTGCTGTGTTATTTTGAGCAGGTTATTAAAGGTGTTTGATTTGAAAGATTTCATACGTAGTCCTAGTGGTGAAAAGTTAGAAGGTATAACTAAAATAGACTGGATGGTTCTAGCTAGGTACTATGATGTAGAAGTATCAGAATCTGCAAGGAAGCAAGAAATCTCAAATAAAGTAAGTGAGGCGCTAATGACTTTAGGAATTTTGTCTGATAAGGAAGCGTTGTTACTAATGAATTGGGAAAAGGAAGAAGCTGATAGCCAGCAAAGTGCTAGTGATAATAATACAGAGGATAGTACAAGTGAAGAGGAAGGTGCTAAAGCCGTACGTGAAAAAACCAAGTCACTTAAAGTCAAACCAAAAAAGTCTAAACTTGTTTATGAAGGGATGAGTGTTGAGCAGATGCAGATTCATTTGCAAATAGTTAGATTAGGAAATGAGAAAGCTGTCGAACTTAAAAGATTAGAAGCTGAGGTTGAGCAAAAGAGGATAGAACTAGAGATAAAGAAAATTGAAGTAGAAGGAAAGTCCAAAGTAGCACTAAAGTCTTTTCAGGTAGACAACGCAGTAAAAAGTGTACCCATTTTTGTTGAGAATGAAGTAGATTCTTTTTTTTTTAAATTTGAGAAAGTAGCAGAACAGCGTGAATGGCCGAGAACGTCGTGGAGCACGTTGGTTCAAACTACTTTTCGAGGAAAGGCTAGGGAAGTATTTGCTGCCTTATCTTTGGATGATTCTAAGGATTATGAGAGAGTTAAATCTGAGGTTTTGAAAGCTTATGAATGGGTGCCTGAGAGGTATAGAGAGAAGTTCAGAAGCTGGATAAAAAGAGATGGTCACACTCATATGGAGTATGCACGGGAACAACGACTGTGGTATGATAGGTGGATAAATGCCAGAGAAGTTAATGGTGATTTCGGTAAACTTCAGGAACTTATCTTGCTTGAGCAGTTCAAGGATGGTATTAATCCACTTATTAAAACACATTTGGATGAACGTGATGTAGTTAATGTGGATGAAGCCACTAGGTTGTCTGATAATTACGCATTGACCCATAAGCTGTATCATACTGACGTCACTCCTAAAATTGGAAGGAACAGAGTGTGGGAAGAGCGTCAAAATTACAAGGCACAAGGTAAGACTACGAGTTCACAGGTATCATCAGGGGGAGTTTATAATAAATCTTTTAATAGAGGTTTTAGAGGGGCAAGTCAAAATAGTTATGGTCCTAGTGTTAGTGCTGGAAAAGCAGGATCCAGTGGAAATGATCAGTTTACACCCCGTTATCAAAATGTAGGCGAAAATTTTAGAGATTTTGTATGTTTCAGTTGTGGCAAACCAGGACACATCAGTAGGAGTTGTCCACATCGCACAGAAAACTGTCCAATTCAAGTGGTAAATAAAGTTAAAGATAAACCTGTACATTCTAAAAAGGATTATCATAAACCTGAAAATACTATTGCATTGTTAAATCAACCGCAAGCATGTGGTGACATTAGTCCTTGTTTGTTTGCTTCTCCCCTTAGGCCAGGTAAGAGTTACGGTAACAATAGCATTGATAATATATGTAATGTTGATGAGAATATTGGTTACAAAATGGGTAACAATAGTGTTCAAAATGTTAATAATGTTGGTTATGTTGAGACTAATGTAAAAGAAAATAGAATGGGACTACCTGAAGAGAGTACCAAATCCAAAGGTACTGAATTGTATGACCCTTTCATGGGAGAAGGTTGGTTACACCTCCCTTGTGTTGAAAAAAAGAAAGTAAGGTGGTTAAGAGATACCGGAGCGGTACAGTCTGTAATGGTAAGAAATATGTATGACCAGTGGAAGGATACTGGAGAGTATGTACTTCTGCGTGGGTTTGGTCCTGAATTCTCGGCTCCAATAGTGGAAGTAAAGTTGGAAACTCCGTTAATTTCGGGTTTTGTTAAAATTGCTTTGGTGAGAGAAATCCCAGTGTCGGGAGTAGAGTTAATTCTTGGAAATGATTTATGTGGAGACAAAGTTTTTGGTAGCAGTAATCCAATCTTGACAGAAAAACCCTCTAATTCTTCATCTATTACAGAAGTTGAATGTACATTTCCAAACATATTTCCTGCTTGTGCAGTTACTACAAGAAGTACCGAAGGAAAGGTAAAGCATGACGACGGTTTGGATTTACAAAACTTGTTTAAAGACAGTCCAGAAACACAAGTAAGTAAAGTCAGTACTCCTTTGCGAATGCTGAAAGTTAATAAGGAAGAATTTGTTAAATCTCAAATTGAAGATGAGAATTTGAAGGTAATAAGAGATAATGCCCTTGTTGATATAAATGATATCGAGAAGGAAGGAAAGTGTTACTTTGTTAAGGATGGAGTCCTAATGAGGAAGTTTAAGAGTAGAAATGTTAATGATGTTGTAGAACAAGTGATTATTCCAAATAGTTATAAGAATTTTGTTCTAGGTATTGCTCATGACAGTAGTTATTCTGGTCATTTAGGTATAAACAAAACTTATGAGAAATTGAGGTATTTTTATTGGCCTAAGATGCACAAAGATTGTAGTGAATATTGTAAAAATTGCGATCTATGTCAAAAAGTAGGCAAAGCTCAACATGACCCTTAAGTGGTGCCATTGCAACCCATTGAAGTTCCAGGTGAACCCTTTGAAAGACTGGTTTTGGATTGTGTGGGACCTCTTCCTAGGTCTAGCAAAGGCAACGAGTATTTGCTGACAATTGTGTAGTGCTACCAGATTTCCAGAAGTTATTCCTTTAAGAGCTGTTAGTGCTGATAAGATAATTGAAGCGCTTAACAAGTTCTTCTCGCTGGTTGGTTTGCCTAAAGAAGTACAAACTGACCAAGGAACCAACTTTACGTCAAAAAAGTTTACATCATTTTTAGCCTGTCAGAATATTAAGCATTGCTTATCATCTTATCACCCACAGAGCCAAAGAGTGGTCGAACGATTTCATAGAACCTTCAAAACCATGCTTCGCACGTACTGTTGTGAAAATGAAAAGGAATGGGATGTCTACATCCCAATGTTGCTATTTGCCGTTCGTGATAGCGTACATTCATCGTTGGGGTATTCTCCTTTTCAGTTAGTATATGTCCATCAGGTAAGGTCGCCCATGGAGGTGATAAAAAATCAATTGATTTCAGATGAAAAGGATTCTATCACTTTACAAGAAATGAAGGAAAAAATAAAGAAAATATGGAAAGTAGCACATGAGAATCTCTAAATGGTACAAGAAGGGATGAAAAGAAACTACGACAAAAAGGCTGCAAAACGTGAACTCGACATCGGAGACAAGGTTCTAGTGTATCTCCCTACATCTGGTAAGGTTTTTAACCAGAAGTATATAGGACCTTGCACGGTGAAAGAAAAAGTAAGTGATGTTAACTATCGAATTCAATTTCCTACAGGACGAAGGAAAGTTAAAACTTTCCATATTAACAAGTTGAAAAGGTATAATGAATCCAGTGGAGTGTTGTCAATTGCAAAAGAGTATGATGAAAAAGATGTTGAAGGAGAATTTGAAGTTAGGATAAAAAATACTGAGTATTTGAGGGATTATGAAAATTTTAGAAAATTATGTATTCATTTATCTGATGAACAGCAGCAGGATTTTAAAGTGCTTATTAAAAACTTTTCAGATCTGTTTTCAGACCATCCAAAAAGGATAAAAGGAGTACAGCATAAAATCAGGTTGAGAGAGGAGACTCCAATAAGTCAGCGTCCGTACAGAATGTCACAGAGGCAACAACAACAGTTAAAGACCGAAGTTGCTTATTTGCTGAAACACGGACTAGCAGAGGAAAGCCATAGTGAATGGGCTAGCCCATGTATTCTAGTCGACAAACCTGACGGAAGTGCAAGAATGTGTACAGACTATCGAAAGGTAAATAATGTAACTATAAAAGATTCATATCCCATGCCCAGAGTAGAAGATAAAAAAGGAAATAATTGATAATGTAGCAAAGTTTCCTTTTTTAAGTAAAATTGATTTATTGAAAGGATACTATCAAATTGAGTTAGACAAAAACAGTAGGAATATTGCTGCATTTGTTACACCCCATGGACTTTATAACTATAAGGTAATGCCATTTGGTTTATGTAATGCACCTCTGACATTTCAACGTCAAATGAATTGTATCTTAAAGGATCTCGAAGGTGTATTTGTTTATTTAGATGACATTATCATAGTTGGAGAAACCTGGGAAGATCACATAAAAAAAGTATATAATGTTTTTATAATGTTTTTAAGAGGGTATTAGAATTCAATGTCACGATAAACCTTGCAAAATGTGAATTTGGAAAAACTACTGTTCAATATTTAGGACATGAAATAGGAAGTGGCCACGTGAGACCTGTTGATTGTCATATTGAGGTCATAAAGAATTTGACCATACCTACATCTAAACGTGGCGTGATGAAATTTTTGGGGACAGTGGGGTATTACAGAAAATTTTGTAACTTTTCAGATGTAGCCTACCCATTAACAGAGTTGCTGAAAAAGGATGTGAAGTTTGTTTGGTCAAAGGAATGTGACGAAGCTTTTAGCAAACTTAAGCTTATGTTAATGTCTAAGCCAGTGCTGAAATCCCCAGACTTTAATCTACCATTCAAGTTACAGGTTGACTCCAGTGAAGCAGGAGCTGGCAGTGTATTATTACAGGAACATGATGGTATCTTACATCCTGTATCTTACTTTTCAAAGAAATTCAATAGCCACCAGTTAAATTATAGTATTGTTGAAAAAGAAGCTTTAAGTTTAATTTTGAGTTTAATGCACTTTGAGATATACTTGTTAAACAGTAATTTTGAAATTGACATATATACTGATAATAATCCATTAACCTTTATTAATAAATGTAAGCACAACAATAAGAGAATTTTAAGATGGGCTTTATTTTTGCAACCATTCAAAATAAATGTTCACCATATAGCAGGCAAGGAAAATGTCATTGCAGATTCTCTCTCTAGGTCTGTTGATTAATCTAAACCTTTTATTTTGAAAGGAAAGTGCTTGTTACCAACGACGTGGCAGTCTCCGATAGTTGCTGAATGGTGGAAGTGGCTAATGTTTAAGACTGTAAGAGTGAAAATTCAGCATGGACTGAGGAGAGAGCCGCGGAGTTTAAAGGGGGGGAATGTAAAGGAATATGATTAATTGAGTATAAAATTGCAGAAAAGGTTGAAAATTGATATTTTCGTAAAAGGTGTACACTAGCCAACAGATGGCAGTACCGCTTGTCTGTAGTCGCCAAGGATAATGTACCGAAAAATTATATTTAGTACATGGATGTCTAGCGTGAGTTGAGTATATAAAGCCCCATAATGGTTATTTTCGGCGGAGTCGCAACAAACGAGTGATAAGTGTATAAAGTTTTTAAGGAATATATGGTAATGTATTGTTTATCCATTTGGACGTTTTCTTGTGTGATGTAACGTTGGTTGCCACTAACTGTTTGATGTTACTACAGTGTATTATATGTTGTGATTATGTAAAGCTTTGCGACTTGGGTATTATACGGTGAACTGCAGAAATTAGTGATTAGTAGTCTTGATGAAGTGCTATTGTGTAATGCGTTTGTAATTGGTTTATTGTTCTGTTTGTGACTTTAATTTCTTTACTAATTGTTATTAAAGTACATTTTAAGTTATTATGGGTTATCACTGTTTCCTGATATATTCTGCTCGTAAATCCTTAGTATAAGAGATTTTGTGTTTTCTTATGTTACAATATGCATATATTGTATATATATATATATATATATATATATATATATATATATATAATAATGTATATATATATATATATGTATATATATACATATATATATACATATATATATATATATATATATATACATATATATATATACATATATATATATGTATATATATATATATATATATATATATATACATATATATATATATATACATATATATATATATATATACATATATATATATATATATATATATATATATATATATATATATATATATATATATATATATATATATATATATATATATATATAATATGTATATATATATATATATATATGTATATATATGTATATATATATGTATATATATATGTATATATATACATATATATATATATATATATATATAATATATATATATATATATATATATTTACACATAGTCTGTATATTATTTCTGGTATGTTAAATAGTAAAGGGACATTCAATAAAGGAAAAGCCTAATATTTGTTAATAACTAACATAGATGGCAGCATGTATCATCTGTAGATGATGAGAACCATTAATATCAGTAACAACGTTCAGGAAAAGCAATATATGAAGTGAGCAGGTAAAAACTCTACAACTGTAACGTGTTTGCCACTACGGTTCGCTTAGCAAGAGTGATTCTCTCGATTCAGATTTTAATATGGCGCAGGTATACTTCGAGGAAGTAATGAAAATGATGAGGTAGAGCATGCTAAGTATTGCAGTATTGACAATGAGGTCAAAATACCTGAGAAATTACTGGCCGATAAGTTTACTCTGAGTAATATATAAAACATTTACAAAGATCATATTAGGCCGAATTGAAAGACAGCTCGACTTTAGAAGTGGGTATTCAGTAACTAATCATATCCATAAAATTAACAATATTTTAATCATTCCAAAAATTTCAATTCTTTTATAATAATAATTTTAATAATTTTAACAATATTCGTAATTTCAATAAATATTCTAATACTACGACTTCGACAACGACGCCCTCGACGACAACGACTTCGACAACGTCGACTTTACCAAATTTGACGACGCCGACTTCAACGACGACGACAACTGCGGCGACAACGACGGTTGAGACTGAACCCCACTTGTTATGCCCAATGCCTAGCTTGCAGATGACAGCAGTTTACACAGGGCGACACCTGCAAGGAATGTCGGCCAATATATAAAGACAATAGCAGATATCATTAATTCATACAATCATGTACCATGAAAATGACACATTATTTATCAACGTTTGATTATAAAACGTGCAGCATCAGTGCTCACGAGCACTAAAATACCTATCCATGAAGAACAAGAGTCTACTCGTGAGTATCAAGTTGCCCACCTCTGCTCTAGGGCATTGTCCTGTCCCCTGCCTCTCTGCCATGCATGAGTAACCTTTAATAGCCAAATTTTCAAAGCTAGAATTGATTGGAAAGAATATTTAGACAAGAAAGCAGATGAGACTGACAAAGCTATGAATTCTGTGAGTGGCTATGGTGTAAGAATCGCTCATAGAATTATTAATTGAAATCTCTACAGAGCCGAAGAAGCATGTCCCCATCAAAAAGAGATGTATCTGTTATAACAACAAAAGATGAAGAAAGATATACCTGAAACTATGAAAGACCTTGATGTGCCCTTGAATGAATTCAGTGTGTTGCAGCCGAAGCTATCATTAAAAAAAACTAAAGAGCTGAATATGATGGAACAACTGCTGAGATGAAATTTGTCGAAAATAAAGTGACCCTCAGAATATTTATAAGATTATTTTGTGGAATGTTGACATTGGGAGGCAAAATCTGATGAATTGGAGCTAGGGGTGTTGGTAAAAATTGCTAAAAAGGGAGACCTGACAGATTGTAATTACAGAGGCATCACACTCACGCCAGTGGTCATAAAAATATATATTATGCTTATTCTAAAGAGACTAGAGAGAAAGATTAATGAAGAGTTGACATGAACAAGCAGGATTTCGAAAAGTTAGAAGTTTTACTGACCAAATTTCATTTTAAGACATGTACTGCATTTTGATAGCATATGTGGACTATGAAAAAGCATTTTGTGGAGAACCCTGAGTTATTGTGGAGTTCCTCTTAAATATGTAAATTTGTTTAAGTCTGTTCATAAGTATAGCAAGTGCAAGGTAATGTTAATGGAGTCCTATCAGATTCCTTTCCAGTGAACAGCGGAGTACTCCAAGGGAATCTGTTGTCATCTGTTGTCATCTATGTCATTTATCCTCCAAATCGATTTTGTAATACATAGAACAGCTGGGGATGATAGAGAAGGGTTGGACTGGATTGGTAATAGGAGATTACCTGACGTAGAGTATGCTGATGACACTGTCCTTAATAGCAGAACACCACTGAATATGCAATGCTTACTAACCAGAATGCCTGAAATATCGCAGAAAGTAATACTCATGATAAATAAAAGAATGACAAAGACGACAACATATTATGCAATGGGAGACGAAATATCATTGGAAGGTAAAAGGATTAATGAGGTACAATCATTCAAATATTTAGGAACTATGATACCTAACACAGGGTCTTTAGAATTGGAATTTGATAAAAGATTGAAAAAAGAAAATCAAACAATAGCAAGGTTAAATAGAATTTTAATATCAAATCGCCCGAAATCACATATAAATATCAGGCTATACATCAGTTTAGTGAGATCGGCGTTACAGCATAGGCATGAGTCATGGTATGACAATGGAACAATCTCCAATAGATTTGGTAGATTTGAGAACAAAGCCCTCAGAAGGATATTGGGAGTTAAATGTTGACAGTGCCATATGTGGATGAGATCATGGATGGTTTGGGCATGCTCTTCGTACTTTCTGAAATAGATTGGATCACCAAACGTTTAACTGGGCTCTAGTATATAAAAAAAACATCATCCCGATAATGTTATATACCTGGACTATACTATCTAACTGCGTGAAACCGAGGAGTTATCGGGAAAAAATCATATAAAGCTTGACATAAAATATAACTTTGTAGCAGCAATGTGAAACTTCTCCCTTAGAGAGAAATAAACTTATGAGTTTTATTCAGAGACGCGATATCCTTATATTAACATACAAAAATAACAGCTGTCTACAAAACTAATTTTATTTTATCGAATGATATACTTAGGATGCAAGATACACCAGTGTTGAGTGTTTTCACGTTGAGAACACTAAAGTAGAAATCTATGATTGAATTTCAAGGAATAATTGGTAAATAATCTACTCATTGGATACTTTAATAATACAGACTGATTCGAACTGATTGTGTTAAGAATGTGAAGCTGTCCCCTAGTTTTTATAAACTGAAGTAGGAAGGCACGAAAAATACTTTTCTTTTTCTAGTGGGAAAAAATATCTAATGTAACTAATGCCACAATAGCAAAGATGATAAACATTGTTACCGCTGATGCTAACTGTTTTGCGCAGAGAGAGAGAGAGAGAGAGAGAGAGAGAGAGAGAGAGAGAGAAAGCCTCATGATTAACACAGTTAAAGACAGCACCACGTGCATAAAGTATTTCTCCAAACATATATATATATACTATATATACATATTTTATATATAATACATATATATACATATATATATATGTATATATATATATATATATATATATATATATATATATATATATATGTACATGCATACATACATACAGTATATATATATATATATATATATATATATATATATATATATATATATATATACACACACACACAATGTATAGCAATCGTAAATAACTTACCCTGCTGTGTAAGGTTGGTATGAACCCTTCTCTTTTGATAGCAAGGACCCATCTCCGCCGAAGCTCTTCATCATGTGGAAATGTACAAGAATGCTTTTTTCAGTATTTTTATAGTTCCCATGTCACCTTTGCACACTACACTTATTTACCATTGTTGTTTTTCACAATTATTACGAAAAAGCACGCATTTACCTCGTCGGAGAAGTGTAACAACTTTCCTCACCAAAGCACGACCTAAACTGACCCAAAGGCCTGGCCTGATAGCCACGAAGACGTTGGCCTCTTTGTGATGACGGGGATTAAGATATCTGGGTGATCCACCAGGCCTGAATCTCTAGCTCCTTTCACCGAGATATGATTACTTGCTCCCCCTCTACCCAATGGACAGGGAAAGACCTAGTAGTTATTCGTTTGGCAATGCTGCTGAGCGTATCCTCCAAAAAGATTATATGCATATGTATATATATATATACACTGTATATATATATATATATATATATATATATATATATATATATATATATATAAGTACTGTATGTATATATACACACACACATATATATATATATATATATATATATATATATATATGTATATATATATATATATGTATATATATAAATATATATATATATATATATATATAATTATATATACATATATACATATATATATATATATATATATATATATATATATATATATATATATATATATATATATATATATATGCTGTATACCCAGACAATTGTTCTTCATTATATAGGGGAGATTTTCCCATTTCCTCATAGATAAGACAACACCAATCAAAGCAAATAATTCTTCTTCACTCAAGCTGTTAACTATAGTGATTGTTCATTACCTACTCTACACTTGGTATGGGCAAAAGAGACACTAAGTATGGTAAGCAGCTATTTTAGAAGGACACTGAGTTCCGGTTAGGGACATAGCCTCTGTACCATGGCCTCCCTCTATCAGTTAGAGTTCTCTTGCTTGAGGTTACACTCAGGGGCACTGATCTATCAGTTCCCTCTTTTCACTATTTTTATTTTTTAACAGTGTGTTGGGTGAACTTAATAAAAGGGTCAAGGATACCTGGTGTTTTATCAAGAGGTTGCCTTTTCCTTATCTGCTCCTCTTTTTTCATCTAATATATTCATTCGTATTGCTCTCACATCTTAGATTGAAGTGGCTATCTAAGAAGGTACTAAAAATAGCGTAGTGTGTCAGTTTCCCCGTGTTGATCAATTTTATCCAACCTTCTGTCTTTTGATGTGTCGGTTGCATTTTAATATCACTATTTAGTTATCCACATATTGCTTTTGTTATGGTTATTGTTTTTCTTTTCAAGTAGGCTGAGAACTTTTATTGTCTTTAATTCTTATCTTATCTGGAGATATTGAACAAAATCCTGTACCAGTGCGTTACAGAATTAACCATCGCCATACAGTGTATTGCAATATTTGTGGACTACAGAGAAATATTAAAGTCTTTACAGTTAACTTCCTAAAGTATGATATTTCCTTATGCTCAGAAACTGAGTTTTGTAAAAAGAGGAACTCACCTGAGCTACTTATCACAGATTTTAAGAAACCAATAATTCTGAAACTAAATTAGATGCCATTCTTGGAGCTAGAGGAATAACGATATATAAAAGAAATAAGTAAGTACCTTGGTTCTTATGTCATGCTATTTGTATTCCATCTATCGGAATCCAGACTGGGAAGATCCTATATTTGGTTTTCCTCTAACTACTAATGCTATGATAGAAAAAAATAGAAAGGTCTTTTTTCGTGCTTGTTGGTGATTTCAATACGCACCCACTGATCGAAATGGTTTACGAGCTTTTGCCTTGGGTTTAGAATCAGTCATGTTAGGCTACTCACAAGGCTGGATATTGCTTGGATCTAGTGTCCTGTGAACCCCCTGGTGTTATAACAAGCAAGGTTGGTGTTTTCTCAAGCCTTGATTTTGTTGATAATAAGGATTGAGAAGTCTTTCCCTTTTGTGCCATACTCAACATAATGGATAGGCGTAATCCTTCTTTTGTATAAATATACCAAAATGAAGGACAACATCTGGTTCAGTGATGATATTAGGTGAGCTTATTTTGAGAAACAAAAGGACAGTAGCTCCTCAACATTCAGGTCTTTGCATTGACAATTTCTTTTTAACCATATACAAAAATTCTAATAATGAGTCTTGATTACAAATATAATTTTGAGAAACATATTCAGTCTGTTACATTTTAGTTGCACAAGATATTTTCATATTGAGAGTGTTTTAAGATTTTCGATAACCAATGTATCCTGAGGAACTGTTTTAATTTTTTCATTCTATCATGGGAGGTAAATCAGTTGTTGTTTGCGGATGATACTGTACTGGTAGCAGACACAGAAGAGAAGCTTGACCGACTAGTGACAGAATTTGGAAGGGTGTGTGAGAGAAGGAAGTTGAGAGTTAATGTGGGTAAGAGTAAGGTTATGAGATGTACGAGAAGGGAAGGTGGTGCAAGGTTGAATGTCATGTTGAATGGAGAGTTACTTGAGGAGGTGGATCAGTTTAAGTACTTGGGGTCTGTTGTTGCAGCAAATGGTGGAGTGGAAGCAGATGTACGTCAGAGAGTGAATGAAGGTTGCAAAGTGTTGGGGGCAGTTAAGGGAGTAGTAAAAAATAGAGGGTTGGGCATGAATGTAAAGAGATTTCTGTATGAGAAAGTGATTGTACCAACTGTGATGTATGGATCGGAGTTGTGGGGAATGAAAGTGATGGAGAGACAGAAATTGAATGTGTTTGAGATGAAGTGTCTAAGGAGTATGGCTGGTGTATCTCGAGTAGATAGGGTTAGGAACGAAGTGGTGAGGGAGAGAACGGGTGTAAGAAATGAGTTAGCGGTTAGAGTGGATATGAATGTGTTGAGGTGGTTTGGCCATGTTGAGAGAATGGAAAATGGTTGTCTGCTAAAGAAAGTGATGAATGCAAGAGTTGATGGGAGAAGTACAAGAGGAAGGCCAAGGTTTGGGTGGATGGATGGTGTGAAGAAAGCTCTGCGTGATAGGAGGTTAGATGCGAGAGAGGCAAGAGAGCGTGCTAGAAATAGGAATGAATGGCGAGCGATTGTGACGCAGTTCCGGTAGGCCCTGCTGCTTCCTCCGGTGCCTTAGATGACCGCGGAGGTAGCAGCAGTAGGGGATTCAGCATTATGAAGCTTCATCTGTGGTGGATAATGTGGGAGGTTGGGCTGTGGCACCCTAGCAGTACCAGCTGAACTCGGTTGAGTCCCTGGTTAGGCTGAAGGAACGTAGAGAGTAGAGGTCCCCTTTTTGTTTTGTTTCATTGTTGATGTCGGCTACCCCCCAAAATTGGGGGAAGTGCCTTTGGTATATGTATGTATGTATGATCATGTTTTAAGTATTTTTTTTTCACTCTGTGGTCTTTTGCTGCTGGCTGGAAAAAAAACCCTGCAGCCTATCAAATTCCATACTCCAGATCTAAATATTAATATATGTCACCGTCATACTGTTACATCTTTGAGCATATTGTATAAGATTTTTCATAATTCAGACGATCCTTTGCATTCCAATTTTCCCATTTTGTACCATTCACATATTTCGTTTGCAGTTATTTCTTACATTCTTGCCTTCTCCATCATAAGTTTCTCATCATTCTAGAAAGTTTATTTTAGGTGTGACCGAATTATGGAACAATCTTCCTAATATGGCTGTTGAATCGGTGGAACTTCAGAAGTTCAAACTTGTTGCAACTGTTTTTCTGTGAAACAAGCAGATCAAGACTCGTTTCGCAATATAGATGTGACTGATATATTTTAAAGTTGTTAATGATCTTAGAATATTCTAAGCCTATATTGTTATTTTTCTTATTTACAGTTTATTTGTTACAAATTTTTATTTCCTTATTGGGCTGCGTTCCCTGTTGGAGTCTTTGGGGGTAGTAGCACCCTGCTTTTCTAATTATGTTTCGGTAATATTAAACTAGTGGTTAATGTGGGTGTTATTAAAAGTATTCATTGGGATAAAATTATAATTTCTGTAATGAAGGATAATAGCGATAGAATAATATTCTATCTTATATTCCTGTGATATCGAAAGGAGTCTGAAACAAACTGTTTTTCAGGCAACGATTATTAACTTAAAAACGATTTATTCTTATTTCCTTTAAAGTTCATATTATTGTTTTTTTTTTTAAATGGAGTTCATATTTTTTTTCTGTTTCCCACCGAGAGATGGGAAAGGGGTCTTGTTTTTTATAACTCTCTTTGTCTCTGTGTGTTGGTCTTTTTTTTTCTTTTGTTTATTTGTTTCATTGTTCGCAACTTTACGGGAAAGTGACTAGACCGATTCCCTTGATTCTTTTTTTTTCCCGGAGAGATGCTCTTTCTAACTTGATAGATCCCATTAAAATTTGGACCTCATAGGTTCAAAGACAAGGTCACAATGACCCATAAGGTTAGAAATCACTTGAAACCAAGACCAAAATTCACATTTAATTCTATATACAGAAATAGTGGAAATGCAATGTTTTGAAGATTGAAGTTTCAAGGTTTAGATGGGTCGAATATTCTCGGTCATCGAAATTTAGAGGGTCTAAACTCTCAATAAGTACAGATACAGACTCTGTTAATATTATTGACATATGTAAAACCACATATGGGTTTTAAAATGACACCATGATCTTTGACCTTCTGTATCCTTGAAAGATCAAATACAACATCACCTGATTTCATCAAGTTCAGATTCACACTCGTTTAATATTATTGACGGATAAAAAAAAGAGAAGAAAAGAAAAAAACGTCTAGAGCAATGGTAGCACTTTTGTTAAGGTTCACGTACGAGGGGTGGGTTTGCCGTGTTTGACGCCGCCATTTGTTATTTACTATGGTATTCTTCTAGTAGTGGAGCAGCCAAAGTGTAATTTTGACTAGAATCATTCATTTGGTGATACAAGCATGAAATTTGGTGTGAATGTGCTATGTAGGTCATGTTTTAAGAAAAAAGTGCTAGCCATCAAGAATTCCAAGATGGCGGCCATTATTTCCAAGATGGCCACCAGTTAATGGAAAAACAATGTTAAAACATAAAAGCGCTCAATGTTTCACATCTTGGTGCAAAACTATTGATATATTTGCCTTCTTTGGTGCATCTCTGGTGAATAAGGTAGATTTCCTGCACAAATAAATACTATTTATACCCTTACAGCATCAAGAAGCATTAATAAACAGTCATAAATACCATTGCTTTCTGCCTATAAGTCCTCAGTTGATAAATAGAGTAGAAGATTAATAAATGTTAGTAAAAATTATAAATTAATAAAGTATAATAATAATAAATAGTAGATAAATAATCCATTGTTGCCCCTTAAAAGGACTGCTAATGCCGGGGTGGTAAAAAGGATGAGCTCTCTTCCAATGTACAGTGGCGATTCTAGGACTCTGAAAGTGGGGGGGCCACTTCAGGGCCAATATAAATTTTGGGGGGGCATTTATTGTTGGTGGCTAGGTGGCACTCTGAAGACAATATTATGTCATTAATGAAATAACAAATGACAATAATAACACCTCATTACTTTCATAACTTGCATTTGTAAAACATATACATGTATGCCTACACAAACATTATGATAATGGAGGTTATTCGTATTACTTAAAAAAAAATATATATGTATTTCTTGCAATATATTTTTAACAAAATCGCAAAAATATGGCAAAAATATCTTCAAAACAAAAATGAATCATGAGTTATGAATGTAATGTAAATATTATGTTGATATTAAAACCCCATGCAAGCATGCATGAAGTAATGCAGTGTTGCCAACAGGGCGAGTTTCCCTTTCCTGAGGTGAAGTAGATTATAGTACGTATATTTAGTGCAGCTTAATTCTACGATTATCATGCCGGCTATCAAATTCATCAACAAAACAGTCTAAATCAATTCCCTCGGCACGTGCACTTTCAATGGACAGTAATGCGATATTACTCAATCTAGCACTGGTCATGGAATTTCTGAGAAATGTTTTCACTAATTTCATTTTTGAAAAACTTCTCTCACAAGAAGCACTGGTAACAGGAAGAGTGACAGATATTAACAATAGTTTGTACAAACAGTCAAATGCAGCCTTATAAGGACTAAGGAATGACAGGAATTGTGTAATGGATGTAGGCTGTATTGGCTCTTTCGTGAGTAATTTCTTCACCAGAGGGATCTCATATTGTAAATCATTTTGACTGACCGAGTATGCCATTGCATATGCCTTCAAGTCTTCTTCTAACAAGAATGTCTGTCCTCCAGGACAGAGAGCTGAAATACCACAGAAAATTGCATTTGACTCTTTGGAGAAACGACGGTCTAATTCACTAATTAAGCAGTCTAGGACTTCATAGAAAATCCTGATGTGTTGCACATGACATGGAACAGAAGATCCTTGACCACTTGTTTCAAACACGATAAATCCATCAAGCTTACGAGGTTTCTTTACCCGTTTTCTTGTTGTTGTTGGTGTAATGCAGCATTTCCTGCAGAGTTCATTAACCTTCTCAGAGTAATGGTCATTCAAGTCAGAGTTGCGTACATTAACTAAATGTTCATGGAGTGACGAAATTAGATTTGCTGCTTTTCCTAGGTCTGCTTGTTTATCCTGTAGCTGTGTAGACACTTTATTAACTTTTCCAAGAATATCTGTGAAAAATTGCAATAAGTAAACAAACTCTGCATCAATCTGGGCAAGCAAACCGCGAGCGGATACAGCTCGGGCACCAATGTCATCTTCAGAAATTTCCTTCAAAAGTGTCATTATGCATTGCAGACGGAGTAGAGCATTTTCACACGAAGTGGCCCGACACCACCACCTTGTGTCACTGAGATGCTGCAGTTCTCGTACTTGTTCTTTAGGCAACATTTCACGCTGTATCAAAATGAATTTCTCATGAACTACCGAGTTACTAGCAAAGATATAGAGTTCTTCAAGCAAACTAAAGAATTCAGCAGCTTCGGGTACATACTTTGCAACATTTATCAACACTAAATTGAGCCTGTGTCCATAGCAGTGTATATAATATGCAAAAGGAGCTTTATCACGAATTCGTTTCTGAACACCACTAATCCCTCCACTCATCACTGATGCCCCATCAAATCCTAATCCTACAAGAGAAGATTTGTAATCCAACCCCAGTTTATCCAAACTCTTCAAAATAATATCTGTGATAGAGGCAGCATCCAACAAGTCCATCTGAGTGAAAGAAATGAAGCACTCCTGAATACAATTTGCTATTTCATCATAAAATCTAATAACTAATGCCAACTGCTCTGCCTTACTAACATCCTTGGCTTCATCAGCTTGTACAGAAAAGTAATGACATGACCTAACTTTTTCTGCAATTTCTTCCTTCACCATACATGCAAGTGTGTCAATCATCTCATTCTGTATTGCAGAACAAGTGTATTTTTCATTTTTTGGACCACTTTCTACTCTATCAGCTATAATAGGATCACGTTTAGCAGTGAATCTGAGAATCTTACGAACATTTCCTGGATTCAGTTCATCATCACCTTCTCTATGTCCTCTCTGCGAAATGTCTTGTGTTACAGTCAACAGGATTATTTCACCTAATGTCTTTATGTAATGACGATTTTCAAGAACTTTCTTCTGGTATGCCTCACTTATACACTGAGCAATTGATGTTTTATCAGCTTTATTTCGTTGATAGTCCGCCCATGCAATACAAGAAGTTTTGTGGCACTGAGAGGAAATGTGCTTTTCGATGGCACCATCTTTTCCATGTGCTTTCTTCCATCGTCTAAAGCCACTCTTTATGAATGCTTCATCTGCATTGCCATATGTTGGTGGAGCAAAGTGCCTGCATGCAAAACAGAACATTGCATCTCGTTCTTTAGAATATTCAGCCCATTCATATTTGTCGAACCAAGCCCCCACAAAAGACCGAGCATGAGACTTTCCTTCACTATGCCTTGGATACTCTTTTAATCGTACCTGAATAGGATTCTCAGAAGCAGATTGAGAAATGTCAGCTGGTGCAGAATCTTCCTTTTTCTGTTTCTTTGTTGGATGATCATGTGAACTTGATCTTGCAGGATTGCCAATACTTTCACGATCACAGTCTCCCTCTGACTTCTTAGCAGGTTTATCAGATTCAAGGTTTACTGTCAATGGTGTATCACATTCACTGCGTTTTTTAATTACAAATTTATCCATGATTGTCTATAGTACAATAAAATTATCTGTGATAGTAAGTTCTGAAAAAAAAAATAAATTAAATCAAATAATCACACGTAATTCACAATTAACACAACACACATGTCACCACAGAAAAATGTGATAAAATTTGCGGTTTTGCCGACTACCGACTGGAAGAATAGAAGATGATGACAGCACGCACACACACACACTGTCACACACACACACACACACACACACACACACACACACACACCCACACCCACACCCACATATATATATATATATATATATATATATATATATATATATATATATATATATATATATATATATGTGTGTGTGTGTGTGTGTGGGTGTGTGTGTGTGTGTGTGTGTATAACATGTATACAGTATAATAAATATATGCACATATAGGCCTACACTATCACTGCCAACATTCACGAATCACAAAAATTATGATACAATTAGGCCTAGACGATTTTTATTATTATAGGAATTGTTTTCTATGTAAAAATAAAATGGGGTTAATTGTCACCGACTCGCCAGCTACTTGTATTTTGGCCTATTTAGTTATTTTCTTTCAAATATGGCTAACGACAATATTTATATTTGGCTTTTGTCAGATCTGTTTGTGAAAAGGTTAACACTGGGTTGAAGGGTTAAAACTTGAGTTGGGATATAGACCTACATCATATAACAAAAAAATTAGTGTACATTGTTTGCTACTTTACACCCGCCTGTCAGATTCTTCTCATTCTTTTTCTAAGATTTCGTATAATTATTTTTTTACTCTATTTTCGTATCCGCTTCTTATGTGAAACACCCACATACTGTACATAAAGATCGAATATCTCATAGCCACTAGTCTACTCCCACTTTGTATGAGACGAAATAATGAATACCACTTATGCTCAAATGCACTTATGCACAAATAATTATGCTTTAGACACTCAATAAGACACTAATCGGGTAAAAACTGACTTGACCGGCTCACAGTCTCACAGAAACGGACTACATGTACTGATCACATCATCACATCATACATGGAAGAAACATACGCGTCTGATTCGCGTCACACAAACACAAGCGGGCGAGGAGGACGGAGGTGTAAAAAAAATTCCAATAATTTTAATCTAGCAACGTTACCATCTTTTTTTTTTTTTTTTGTGATTACGTCTAGTTATTGTGATAGGATGGGATATTTGAGTGTATATATAGTATACTGTATAATTTATAAGGTATATATTTATATTATATATTATATTATATTATTATATATGCCTAAACTAAGCTTATTTAGAATTAGGATATGGAAACAAAAACTGGGGGGGGGGCCAAGCTGGGGGCCAGCCAAAAAACTGGGGGGGCCATGGCCCCCCCCTGGCCCCCCCCCCCCTAGAATCGTCACTGCCAATGTATCATGGACAGCTCATCATGCAAGCCAGCAAAGGACAAATGATTTTGAGACCAGCATCAGTTCTCTACTACCACTCATCCGAGATCAAGCTCACAGTGTTGCTACTATCAAGCACACAATGGACAAAGTTAGGGAAGCTGTGGCATTTCTAAACCCCGGACAAACCCCAGTGTTAACAGCTGATCAGCCACTTTACACACTGGCTAAACAAATTCAGTGGAGTTGGCCAGATAAATATGGAGAGGACAAGTTTGTAATCATGTTTGGTGGACTGCATATCGAGATGACTGCATTGAAGTCTATTGGGTCAATGCTAGAAGACAGTGGATGGACTGGTGCTCTTGTTGAAGCAGAGGTGGCCTCTTCTGGCACAGCAGATTCGTTTCTGACCGCTTCTAACGTCACTAAGACTCGGCAAGCCCACCAGATTACAGCATGCAGTTTGTACACACTTTTGAAGAAAGCCTACAGCAAATACCTTGATGAACACACAGACGATGAGGGCAAAGCCATCATATTGGAAGAATGGTGTGATGCACAAAAGAATAAGAGCCCACAGTTTAAGTTTTGGTTCTTGATTCTCAACAAGGAGCTGACCATTTTCACACTTATACGAGCGTTTAGAGAAGCAAACTTTAACCTCTATCGTGAATCACTGTCAGAACTGATGCCATACTTCTTTGCAAACAACAATATTAATTACGCACGATGGGTTTCAGTTCATCTTCGTGATATGCTAAGCCTAGAGAGGCAACACCCAGAGGTTGCCAGAGAATCCCATGAGGGGAATTTCGTTGTTCACAAATCAGAGAGGAGTGTCTCAACAATGGCTATTGACCAAGCCCATGAACAAAATAATGCACTCATCAAAGGAGACAGGGGAGCTATTGGCCTGACAGAGGATCCGTCTGCTCTTCGAAGATGGATGGTTGCTGGACCAGAAATAAGCCGATTGGTATCAAATTACGAAACAGCATCCGGGAGTAAAGATGTAAAGAAATCAAGTCGTCACAATGATCAGTCGCCAAGTACTCAGAAGACGTTCCTGGAAAAAGTACACAAACTCACCCTAGTGCTAGAGGAAATGGGCAATCCATTTGCAGAAGAGACAGATGATCTTTTAAAGCTGGATACAAATGACATAGTAGATCCTTCTGCTGCTCAACTAGTTGCAACGCATCATGAGAGAGGAAAAGAACAGTTCGAAACATTCATGGAGAAGTTGCAGTCTGATAGAGATTTCTTCTACAAGCCAATCAAAAAGAACAATACTGGCTTCTTCAAAACTGGGCCAGAGTCATCCAAAGTATCTGAGACTAAAGTACTTAAGGAAGACTGTCAACTGTTTTCTCGCCTGTTTATCTCCTGTCAAACAAGAGGATGTGACCTACAAGAATTTTTCAGACATGAGAACCAGCCTTACCCTCCTTCACTCAGCAAGAAAGGTAACCTACGCGCATGTACTAAGGCTGATTTGGTGGATGTTCTCCAGGTGAAAGTGAGACTACCTGAGTCAAAGCCAGACTCGGATGTCCTCATTGTGGATGGTTCATCACTGGTAAATGCAGTTGTACCAAAGACATCAAAGACGTTTGAAGAATATGCCACGAAGGACATCCTCCCCAAAATAGGAATGTACAGTAGAAAACACAAGAGAACAGACATCATCTTTGATGTATATCATAAGTCAAGTCTGAAGTCAGAAGCTAGATCAAAAAGAGGAAAAGCTATCAGGAGGAGAGTTACTGAAAAGAGTAAAACGGCTACAAACTGGAAGAGTTTCCTCCGCAACACTGCTAACAAGACAGAGCTCTTCCACTTTCTTGCTGATGCAGTAGCTAAAATGACTACGGAAAATGTAGTCATTGTGACGAAGGAAGAAGATGCCCTTACGAGTGCCAGTTACACCAACATGAGCCTAGAGGAATTGGCTCCCTGTACACACGAGGAGGCTGACACACGTATATTCTTACATGCCTGGCATGCAGCTACGGAAGGCTACAAATCTGTTATGATCGACGCAAACGACACAGACGTCATTGTGATTGCCATATCACAGATGCCTTCTCTCAAAGCAATCGGCCTGGAGCAAATGTGGATTAGATTTGGAAAAGGTGAGCACACTAGATGGATTCCTATTCATGACCTGGTGTCCATCTTAGGATCAGAGAAGACCAACGGGATGCTATTCTTCCATGCCTTTACTGGGTGTGACGTTGTGTCAGGTTTCAATGACAAAGGAAAAAGACAGCATGGCAGACATGGGATGTCTTCAATGATGCCTCTGCCACCTTTGCAAAACTTAGCCGCAGGCCATCTGAGATTGAGGAGTCTGATCTACATGTTCTGGAGAAATATGTGGTTCTTATGAATGACCGGTCGAGTACAACATCTTCTGTAGACGAGGCAAGGCTTGATCTCTTTGCGCGAAAGCAGAGGTCATATGACATGATTCCACCAACAAAAAGTGTACTGAAGGAACATGCCAAACGAGCAGCCTACCAAGCAGGTCATATTTGGGGGCAGTGTGTTAATCATCAGCCAGAACCTCAGTGTCCTTCCAAGTGGGGATGGTCAAAAAACGGTGATGACTGGGAAGTTGTATGGACAATGCTGGAACCCATTTCCAAGAGCTGCCGTGAACTGACAAAGTGTGGATGCAAGACAGTGTGTGGTGGAAGGTGCAAGTGTGTAAAGAATGGACTATTCTGTACTCTACTCTGTAGTTGCCCTTGCCAGAATTCCTAGGAAAAAAAACTGATGAACAATGAATGGACCTTTGGACAGAGTAGGTTGAGTATTATTTGAAATATGGACTCTTAGACATTGGCATATGTAGCAAATGACGTCATTTGGCGGCCATCTTGTAAAATGGCTGCCATATTGGACCCTCAGAATGATTAGTGGTGTTCCCACATCAAACCCAGACAAAGAGAACTCATCAAGTATCTGAGTAAGAACTTTAATGGCACGTAGTACTGCAATATTCTGCCTTATAAAGGACCATATGGCGGCCATCTTGGAAAATGGCCGCCATATTGGAATTTCAAGTGGCTAGCACTTTTTTTTCAAAATCTAATGCAATATAAATAATTATGCCAAATTTCATGCTTGTATCATCAAATGAACGATTGTTTCACTTATCTGCCCCACTATAGTAGGAGTTGCTCTGTCGATTTCGATGCATTACAAAACCAATTTGATTTTTCCTTATAAGTTTTTTCAATCTGCATACCTGACTATTTCTCTAAAAAAAAATAGATGCATGTATTTGTTCTTCAAACTATTTCTTGCTCTTGTTGAAAGGTTTTCACTAATTAATGGTAAATAGTGCGGCGTTGGATTATTATATGAAAATTAACAAGTTTGACTGGTCATGGAACTCTCGCTAAATATAGTGAGAATGTTACTCAACAGGCAAATAGTTTTACGGCGTTACGCAGAAAAACAGACATGTCTTATATCAGATTGATCTTTCCTAATTCCGATCGCGCAGAGTGGTCCAGAGCTGCAATGGCGTATATATACATATATATGTGTATATATATACATATATATACATATATATATATATATATATATATATATATATATATATATATATATATATATATATATATATATATATATATTCGTGCACACTATTCTATAGTTTATACATGGAAGATTTATTTCAATGTTGATACAGTCCTAATAATATTTTATTTTTAATTGTTCATTACTTGTCTTGTAGTTATTCTATTTCCTTTCCTCAATTGATTATTTTTCCTTGTTGGAGCCATTGGTTTTTAGCATCGTGCTTTTCCAGCTAGGGTTCTAGCTTAGCTAATAATAATAATAATAATAATAATAATAATAATAATAATAATAATAATAATAATAATAATGATGATGATGATAATAATGTCATCAGCTATGGGTGCGTCAATAAAACAGTGTAATTTCGATTGAACAAGAGAAATGAAAACCTTTGACTTTGCCTAATGCAAAGAAAAGAAAATTGTGCTGGAAGTAGGGGTCAGGAGATGTACATACAGGTCGTAAGGTCAAAGATACTTGGGATGGTGAACTAAAAAAGCGTGAAGATACTAGCAGACAGTAGTCAAATTATCTCAAAGAAGAGACCAAGAAATGCTCCTCACTCTAGTCAGTGGGTTACTAACAACGAAATAATGGACAATATAAATCTTCCAAGCGGAAGTGGGATGTGCATAATTTATTGCCTTATTTTTATATCGAGTGAATTATGCAATTTTATGGTGTAGTATGTTGAGTGTGTATATATGAATTTTTCAATGTAGAATGTATATCTGTTTGGTTATGAAATGTCACAGACAAGTGTTCCCCTGGTAATCTAAGACAAATTAACATAAAACAAGAGGAAACTACAAAACACCTACGGACACATACTTCCAAAGAAAATCATTATTTATTTACACCAAATCTCCCTTGTCATATGCCTTTCAGTCCAGTTTTTGAATGAATACGAATATTCTACAAACATCTCTTGATGCTGAAAATACTGATGCACAAATCGACTGAAACTGTTAAGAACATTTTTGCTAACACAAGCAAATTTTTGAAATTCAAA
>NC_090745.1:77441698-77586698 GCF_036898095.1 Palaemon carinicauda
TTGCCATGTGTATGATGACAGAGGAAAATGTGGAAAGAATATGCCAGGCTATTCAGTGTATGTGTAGGCAAAGAAAAAATGAGCCGTAACCCGAGAGAGAGAGAGAGAGAGAGAGAGAGAGAGAGAGAGAGAGATCCAATGTGGTACTGTCTGGCCACTCAGAGGACCTAATAACTCTTTAGTGGTAGTATCTCAACGGGAAGCTGGTGGCAATGATTGTTGACATGATAATTTACTATTATATTTGGTTGTACAATACCATCGGAATAATATTTTTTCATTTGATGACCTTTTCACGCAAATCAAATTTACTAAAATTATCCAATCAGAATTTCCAGTTGTTGATGCTTATTTGACTACGAAAAAATATCTTTTGATCATATCACTTTTCCATTGCAACCCCTCTTATGTTTTCTAGAATAATGTATTACTATATACTGTTAAAAGGGCAATTCTGCTAAAAGGATAACTGATTCAGAGACTTACATACGATCAACTTAGGTTGCAGAGTATCGAACTTAACACTCAAATATTCATGATATTGCTAAAATAGGCAAATCCAATATCGACTGCTATGATTTTGGCCTTTATAAGACAATAATAAAATCACCACGACTTATCCACTGTTATGTTACAAAGTTCTCAAACTTCCTTCAGACATTTTTTTTTTTTTTCGTTTCATTTTTTGTATTCCTTTGTGTGATTCAGCATTTATTACACTACTACGAGGATATTTAATCAATATAATGCTATTTTATAATCTATACATAGATATAATGATAGATAGATAGATAGATAATATAAATAACGAATGAATATTTAAATAAAAGCGCGGAGAGAGAGTGAAAAGAATTGCGCTGATCGTATTTTCTTAGGCTCAAGTTATGGAACACGTAAACTCTACCTACTGTATACTGACAGAATTCTACTAAACAATCATTTCTTCACAGTACCTTACCCATGGGAATCATTATATTTACGAGTGGATGCAATTAATTCTTAACTGCTAATGTAAAGCTTCAAAAATTTCAAATGGACGGAGGTAAAAGGTTTTTTATTAAGTCAAATTCTATATTAGGAGAAAAATGGGGAGAATATATTATTATTATTTTAGCAATGTCAGTAGAAGTGATATTGTATCTTGATTAACATGAACAAATTATATTATCATAATCCATCGTTGACAAATCATGTGCTGCTACTTCAAAATAAACAACAGGAAAGGTAAACCTACCTTCTGACTCTGAAGTAAAGTACAGTATAAGGCCTACATCAGCGAATGAAGAATGGGACTCAGTTGAAAAAGTCAAGTGGATGGATTATGGAAGATGGAGAGAAAAATCATTTTTTCAGGAGGAATTATCGTTTGATTCAGGATGTATAAGACCTACATCTTCAGATAAAGGATGGAAACGGTTAAAAGGATAAAGTAGACGGACTGAAATATGCAAAAAAAATTAATTTTCTTGAAAAAGAAATATCCTATGATGAAGGAGATAAAAGGCCTACATCTTTGAATGAAGAGTGAACTCAGTTGAAAGGATCAAGTGGATGGATTATGGAAAATGGAGAGAAAAATCATTTTTTTTTTTTTTTACGAGGAATAATCCTTTGATTCAGGATGTATAAATCCTACATCTTTGGAGAAAGGATGGAATCAGTTGAAAGGATCAAGTAGATGGACTATGAAATATGGAAAGAAAAGGGGATTTTCTTGAAAAAGAAATATCCTTTGATGAAGGAGATAAAAGCCCTACATCATTGAATGAAGAATGGACTCAGTTGAAAGGATCAAGTGGATAGATTATGGAAGATGGAGAGAAAATTAATTTTTTTCTTAGCAGGAACTATCCTTTGATACGGGATGTATAAAACCTACATCGGCTTTAATTTTATCCTTAGTCTTGTGAATACTTTTGCCATTAATTACAAAACCTAAGTATTCCACTGAATCAACTTCTAAAATATATTTCCTCTTATTTACTCTAACATTATGTTCCTTCAACTTCTTCAGAACTGACCGTAATCTTTCTCTATATTCTCTTTTATCTTTGCCAGAGACTAAAATATCATCTATGAAAATAAATACTCCTTGCATTCCTGAAAAAAATCTAATCCATAGTTTATTGCCATATAGCTGGACTGCTTGCTACTCCATAAAACAATCTCTTTTGGCCTATACAAACCTATGGATGTATTCAATGTACATAGTTCTTGTGAATTTTAATCCATGGGAAACTCTTGAAATGCTTGTCTAAGACCTAACTTAGAAAATACAGTATATCCTGATATAATTGCAAACATGCCTTTTGGATTTGGTAATGGATGTTGAGCTACCTGAAGCTATGAAGAATTTTTCTTCACTCTTATTCTTCCCTTTGTAGTTCCCCTTAAACTTTCGCTCCCACACTTACTTTACATTTTCTTTACCGAAACATCGGGAAAACTATTTTAAATCAACTGAACTCGTGACAATAGCGAGTGACATCACATCATAGAAACGCACAGCAAAAGCCTTACGCCGGCGTACGATGGTTCTTTCCCCAAACTACGTGTGTCAAAATTAACTATTACACTGGTTTTTAATATACTTTTGGTACTGCTGACTTGAATGAAGCTTTTATTTCTGTAAGCCAATTCAGGCTTGTTAATTTCAAGATGTATGCCCATCGCACCAGCCTATTGCTAATTTCATATTTAAACTATTAATTTTTAGCTACCAAGAATAGGTTGGATTATTGTATATATATATATATATATATATATATATATTATATATATATATATATATATATATATATATATATATATATATATATATATATATATTCCCTTAGAGCAGCAAGATTTTTTCAAGTATTTTGTACAAAATCCTCACCTGTTTTGGAAGGTGAAGGCAGGTGAACCCACGAGACCTAAGGGTCACCCCATTCACGCACGAGCTATAGTTGTGACCAACTGACCAATCTGGTCAGTCAATCTATGCATCTCTGGCTTACCCCACAACTGGACTCCCACCTAACATAGGACCGGGCAGTTTTTGTGTCCCAGGGGTGATAGGGAAGAAGACACTCCTGGGAATTGTTCCGGCGAGGCTCTATGTACCAAAAAGCGGGAATTCCAGGGGTGGGCCAGTCAACGGCAAACTACAAGCAACAAGCTATAACAGTCATTTAAGGACGAGGGCTGTCTTTCTGTAAGGAGTGCAGGTAAAACACGTGGCCACTAGTTTTCCCCCATTTTTAGCTTAGATTAACTTTTACTTGATTTAGGTTTAGCTGGGTTTTACATTTTTCGGGCTGAGTGCGTGTGATTGTGTGTACAGATTTTGCATATAACTTCTGCTTTAGAGACTAGTCCAGTCTCTGGGTCACAGGGTGGTGTGTCCGACTCCATTTCAATCATTAATCATTGCAAGAGACCTCGAGTCATGCCTATTTTCATTGCCTTTTGATTTCCATTTCTTTTATTAAATTTTGTTTGTTAGAACCTTTTTACTTGATGTCAAAATGTCCGTTGGTTTCTAAGTAAATTTGTGTAATAAAGCAAGATTAGGTTAATTACACCTCTTCATATTTTTGCTCCTTCATTTTTTATATTATGTCTTTTATGAATATATAATCTCGGGACAGTATACCCGATATATTGGAAGGAGTACGTAAGTCTAAATAACTTAAGAGTAATAGTGTGCTAGCGAGTGACTTAGTATTGAATCTATATGCTTCGAAGGTAAAGATCCTCATCTTTAACTTTTACTTTCATTGCATCACTGCTCCCATCCATTGTCATTGTTTCAATAATTACGTAACAAAATTCCTGTCCAGCATCTCACTGGGGTCCATGGGACGGAGCCAAAACAGAGCCTAAGAGTGTAGATGACCTTAGACCTGACAAAGATAGAGTAGGCCATCAAATTACTTTTATTTCACGTGTGTAGTTTTCAGGCCTCTGGAGAGAGTACATTTTTTTTTTTTTTTTGCATTTAGAGTGAAGGTATGTGAACTATGTCATCAAACGGATTTTGAGCAAAGCGAAAAATCTATTTTTGGGTGAGAGTTCCATGTCGTCCTGATGGAAGGTTCCTTTAGGTAGTCTTTCTAAGGGATATTTGCTACACTGATACTCCAAGAGAAATAAACCGAAGGTCTCCAGGATTCTAACTCCTGGCGCGAGTATCCGACCTAGGATATCGCTAGGGATTAGGGACGTATTTTTTAGATACGACACATAGCAATCTTCACCCCGAATAGATTTAACTCTTTGATGTGAGGAGAAAGAATGGCAAAAGAAAAGAGGTGCCGTTCTTGGTACCCCGGTGGACCTCCTATCCGTACTACTACCAGCCGCCATTCCTTTCACTTGTCTTTAAGCAGGAATAGCCGCAGATAGAGTAGTTTCGGGTGGGGTCAGCAAAAGGGTGGCTCCATCAGGATGACATGGCACTCTCACCCAAAAATAGATTTTTTGCTTTGCTCAAAATCCGTTTTTTTGGGCTCGGCCATGTCGTCCTGATGGAAGCATACCAGAGAAATTACTTGAAAGTACTATATCTGTGGGTTTGTGTGTGTGCCTTTTACCTTGAATGGATTCCTTACCTGGTCTCCTAGACCTATATATGAAATTCCAGTTAACTGTCTTTTCCACTAAGCCTGGAAGAGGCTTAGTGCTTCCTGCCCCCTGCAGGGAAAGTGTCGACTTCGACAGGAAGGATTCAAGGTTTGTATTTCTTTAGGAACAAAAGGAAAACTTTTTTAGAGGTTACCTCTGGTTACCTTAGAAATCTGTACTTGGTTCAAGTAATTTTTATCTATAAAGATACAAATAAAACTCTAGCATGCTTTATTTAAAAGCAACTGAGGAGTAAAATTTTTAGACGCATATAAATTTTTGTATTTATTTTGCAATTACATTATTAAATGTGGTTGCAACAAGATAAGAATCTGATCCAGAAATCAATCACATCCGGGTTCATATATTGACCTGTAAAGGAAGAATATATGTAATTTTCATTATTGGAATAATGCCACTCGTTGTAGATGTGAAACCAAAATCTGTCTGACTTGCTCAGATTTCAGATATGCGTGAACACTATGGTGCAAATGTCAATACGGCACTGGTGTTATTGGTCAGATTATGCACCTGCATAGAACAGTCTAATAATCATCGTAATGATTTGCACTAGAAGGTATGAGTACCTATTCACCCGATACACTGTTAGATCCCAAAAAAAGTCCACTGTTCATCGCAGCACTAGACGACGGGTTTTATGACACTACCCGCCGCCACCACAAAGTTTTTTATTTCATATACTTGCTTCCCATAGTGTTTATAGAAGACTCTGGATGATTTCCACCCAGTATATGAGCGGAGTCTCTCAAATTCCATGTGCTGAAAGAAATTCAACGAGGAAGCAACTTTTCTTTGACCGAGACCTGCGGGTGTGCTGCAGGATCCGCTCTGCGAATAAATTAGGTGAGCTTCGATCTCAGTTGTCTTAAGGATAGGTTTGATCCTAAAGTTTCGCCTCTGAAGAGCTATCCTCCCTTGAAGTCTGACGTTCTTCGAAAATAGACCTTTAGATACTCTACTGGACATAGAGAGACATCTTCCTTCAGTGGGCAGATTTTTCAAGGGCCCCATCTCTTAGTGGGTAGCTCATTCTTGGCCAGAAAGGTAGGATCAGGAAAAAGGTTCAGTTCTCCTGTGTCTAGGAACTGAATATGGCCTTCGTCTCTGGATAAGGCCACTATTTCACTAACTCTAGCCCCTGAGGCTATTGCAAACAGAGAGATGGCTTTCTGTATTAGATCCTTTAGAGTACAATCGTCATTGTTTACGTTCGAAGCATAGTGCAAGACTTTGTCCAAAGACCACTTGATGGGTTTTGGTGGGGTTGCCAGCTTCAGTATAGCGCATGCTTTTGGGATCTTATTGAAGATTTTACTAGTGAGGTCCACCTTAAATGCGTACAGAAGTGGTCTAGTCAGGGCCGACTTACACGCAGTAATCGTGGTGGAAGCCAGGCCTTGTTCGTGTAGGTGTATAAAGAAAGCGAGACAGAAATCTATCGATATTTCTGTTGGATTCCTTGTTTTTACAAAGGACACCCATTTCTTCCAAGATGACTCATATTGTCTCCTAGTCGAACTTGACTTATACTCTTCAATGAAGTCAACTTTATCCTTCGAGATTCCAAACTTTTTATTTGCTGATAGGCCGAGAAAATCATGAGATGTAGGTTGCTGGTTCTCGAGGATGAAGCGTAGATAGTCGACTTCTAGACCAGTTGGGATAAAACTGGATTCGGTAGAGGAAACAGCTTCAGTTCCAACTCTAGAACTAGAGGGAACCAATTGCTTTTGAGCCATTTGGGGGCCACTACTGCTGCTGTCCCTCTGAAGGATCTCAGCTTGTCGAGGACTCTTAGCAGGAGATTGGTTGGTGGAAACAAGTAAATGCGATTCCACCTGTTCCAGTCGAGGGACATGGCGTCTATCACTTCTGCTTGAGGGTCCGTATAAGGGGCTACGTAATGAGGTAGCTTCTTGTTGTCGCTCGTTGCGAAGAGGTCGCTCTGCAGTTATGGAACTTTTTCCGAGATAAAGGAGAATGAGTCTGCATCTAGGGACCATTCTGTCTCTATCGGCTTTTGCCTAGATAGAGCATCCACCGTCATGTTGCGGAACCCTTGTAGGTGAACTGCTGATAAGTGCCATCCCTTCTTCCTTGCCAGGTAGAAGATGGCTAGTATCACATGGTTGATGTGAGATGATCTCGAGCCTTGTCGGTTTAGACATTTTATTATCGCTTCGTTGTCCAGGACCAATCTGATGTGGATTGCTCTGCAAGGGGATAGTTTCCTCAACGTCAGGAAAACTGCCATAGCCTCCAGGATGTTGATGTGAAAGGATTTGAACTGATGCGACCAATTCCCCTGCACTTTCCTCTCGTGAGAATGGCCTCCCCATCCTTCCAAGGAAGCGTCCGTGTAAATCACGACTGATGGTTGTGGTGGTTGCAGGGGAACTGTCCGTGCTAGGCTCTTGGCTGTTGACCACGTTCTTAATAGCATGCGCAATTGGGTCGGGGTCAACTTTAGTTGATCTCTTCGAGCGTTTGATGCGTATCTTCTCCAGACTCCTGACGCATCTTTTAGACATGCTTTTAGCACCGGGTCTCGTCACTGATGCAAACTGGAGAGAGCCCAATATTCTTTCCTGTTGGCGTCTTGAAATCCTCTTGTGACGAATTAGTCTCTTGACAGCTCCCACTATCTCTCTCCTCTTCTTGGATGGATTGGAGAGGTGGTGTGACTATAAGTTCCATTGGATTCCTAACCATTGAAACTTTTGAGCTGGAGAAAGGCGAGATTTCTTGAGGTTGATCTTGAAGCCCAGGTGTTCCAAGAACTGGATCACCTTTTTGGCTGCTTGCAGACAAGTAGTCTTGGTGCTGCCCACACCAGCCAATCGTCTAGATATGCTACCACTTGAACTCCTTGGGAGCGTAGCTGTTGGACGATTGTGTCTGCTAGTTTTGTGAATATCCTTGGGGCTGTATTCAGTCCGAAAGGCATAGCTCTGAAGACGAATTTCTTCTTCTGTAGCTTGAATCCTAGGTAGGAGGAGAAGGGGCTGCTGATTGGGAGATGCCAATAGGCGTCTGCCAGGTCTATTGAGACTGTGTACACCCCTTTTGGTAGGAGGGTCCTTATGTGTTACAAGGTAAGCATTCTGAACTTGTTGTTCTTGATGAACTTGTTGAGTGGAGACAGGTCTAGAATTACTCTGAGTTTGTCTGAGTCTCTCTTGGGAACACAAAACAGCCTTCCCTGGAATTTGATGGACTTCGCTTTCCATATTACCTTCTTGTTCAAGAGTTCTGAGGTATATTCTTCTAATAAGGGGGTGGAGTGTTGGAAGAATTCTGGAAAACGGGGTGGAGTTCTGTTCCATCTCCACCCGAGTCCATTCGTAATTAGGCTGTGGGCCCAGGGATCGAAGGTCCAACGATCCCGAAACTGGTATAATCTGCCTCCTACCTGGAACCCCTCAGTGCTTGGGGGGTTCTTAGGACTTGTGTCCGTGACTGCGTCCTCCTCTGCCCCGTTCAGGGTTTCCGGAGGAACTTCTTCTTTGGCCTTTTCCTTTATAAGGATGAAAGGTGGTCGACTGCCTCTTAAAACCAGGATTAAATGCTGGCGACTGGGCTACCAGCTGTTAAGAGACCATCTGGATGGTGGTTTAGGGCTGTGCTACCAGTTGAGGCACCGTAGCCATGGTCACGGCCAGAAGTTGCGCAGGTTTACGTGGTCTCCTTGCCTGTTTGTTCTTAGGTTAGGGACCTCTGTCTGAGGAAGCTTTTGTTAAGTAGGTTGTAAATCATTTGGTGATTTCAGCCTATTACTCACCTGAAAATGAGTGAATAATTATTAGTAATTATCCATGAGTTAGTGATATTGTTTGTCCCTTCCGATGTCGCCAATTTTTCTCGGTGGGGTTTAATGATACGTTGGTATTCTTAAAATACATTTAATGGACTGGTGATTACATTGCTCTGCGACTCTGCTAACAATCAACTCCTAACAACTAAGCGTCGAGCGTCTCATAAATAATCTCACAAACCAAAACATTGCTAACCAACATAAGAGCATCGCTCTCAAAAGACTTAAATCCTACTCCAGTACAAAAGTAAAAGGAATCACATCCTATCTTTGAGGTAATCAATAAATGCTTGAACCCTAATATCAAAATACATTATTTCAGTTATGTACAAAGCATAACATGTTTCATCAATGCAATATGGTGCAATGTTGCGCAATACACGTAACATTTGAGGTAATACGGTACATTATTACAATAATACATAACAGCTTTCCTCTTAGATGTCATTCCCCTATTCTCCGTGGCTGCTTTGGCTATGACTTCTCGGACCACTTCCTGTGGGAAAAGGTCCTTGCCCCAGATACATGATGAGATCAGTTTCCTGGATTCGTGTTTCACTGTTGCCGAGGCAAACACGTGCTCTCTACAGGTCCTTCTTGACTTGATGAAAGCATATAAGTCTTTCATAAGGGTACCCATGTGAGACTTAGCAAAGAAAAGAAACATTTCTAGGGCGTTATGTAGGCCTGCACACATTTCCAGGCAGTTCTAATGAGAAAGGGAGGCTGCTAGTCTCTTTCGTCTCCTGTTCTCTCCTCAGAAGATAGTCTGGCAACTTCGGGAGGTTCTCATTGAACTGCTTGCCTGCTATCTCTGGATCCAATTTCGAGACGGAGAAGGTTAGATGGACGTCTTTCCACTTCTTCTCGCAGGTAGGTACTGATAGAGAGAATGGTTTACGTTCCTCTAGAGATGAGCAGGGTTTGCCCTCTACGATCGCCTAAATAACAAATTCTAGAGCTTTCTCCGAAAAGGGGAAAGAGATGGAGGAAGGAGCAACAAAGGTGGGATGCCTCTTGCTCAGCGTTGAGACTTTGGAGTTGGTGTATCCGGCTCCTTTCAAGGACTTTACAAGGATAGCTTGTGCCTTGTCATGCTCGAAGACAATGACTTCCTTCGGTACCATTTCCTCACGGGACGCGAGTTCATCCCACAATCTCACGTAACAGTCGGGGTAGGCTGAAAAGCTAGACCAGACTCAAGATCTTCAAACAGTTTGGCCCCAAACTTCTCTGAAACAAATAGTTTCCCATTCATCATGGGCATGTGCTCCGCATACCTCCAGGGGTTGGTTTCGTAGCAGTGAGGGAGGTCTCATACTCTAAGGGGCTTAATAGAGCCCCTAGAAGTTCTAGGACGATCCATTTCCTGTATCTGTTTCTTATTCTGCTGGATGGATTGTTTCATTTCTTCTTGTTCCTTCCGGAACAATTCCAACATCTGCTGGATCGGTGTAAAGAGTGCTTCGCTCTTGTCGACCTGTGTTGTTGATTGAGGAGTTGGGGTTGAAGGGGTTGACAGCATAGGTTGAAATGCTATCACGGCGAACTGGGGGTCATCAGTTACCATCGAAACAGATCCTTCTTCCTCCGTGCGTGGTAGAACCACGTCTTCTTCAGGGCCTTCTTGCAGTAGGTCCTGTTCTGTGTCGGTGGAAACTTCTGACATCCGTTCTTGGTGGATGTCCATGCCTTCTAGTGCCTTATGAATGTTCGCGTCGATCTTCAGCTGTATAAGAGGAGGCTGGACCTGTTCCTGGGGCACTACTGCATCTGCTAGCGCCTTAGGGAACAGAAGGCATCTTAAAGATTCATTAGGAAGGTAAAGTCCCGGAGAGTTCTTTTGGAACCCTCTTACCCACTTCCGAAGGATTTCCCTTGCTGTGTCCCTAGTCTCCACAGTAACTGGGATGGCTTCTCTGAAGCCGTTGGTCAGCAGGATTGAGCAGGTAGAGTAACCCTTCGGGTCCCAATACCTCAGGGATCTGGATAAGATACAGCAGGGGGCATGAGACCTGCCCATTGTATGCCCACAAAAGTTCTTAACTTTGTGGTTGCAGAATATAGTTGCACACTTCACCATTGGCTCCTCCTGTAAAGGAAAAATGGTTAAATGAGTATTGTGGATTTTATATCATTGATATAAATGCATACATTTTATTTGCAATAGTAATCACTATTGTAAAGAGTATCTTAGGATAGTAAGCTGTAAAGGAAATAGGAAAGACCCATATCTGTGTTTCCTCTCCCAGACAATTGCCGAGACCTCCGTCAGTAATAATATTTTAGATTCCCTGTTAGGGAGAATCCAGTGTGGAAGAAACTCTAGTACTTAGAGTTAGGGTTAGTAAGTGTTTATACTAACCTATCCACCTGTATTATATTAATACTGGTCGGTGATTTATTAGGGTCCCGATGATCAAAGGATTCATCTGGGTGTTGAGGGAATACTTCAACCTCAACATTATATTGTGGTCCCAACAATAGACTGTGAAAGTAAACACAACGTATGTTAGAAATTAATTGTACTACTGTATTTTTTGTATGCTGTAGTTCAGCCGGTGTACTACCGGGGTTAGGTTAGTACCTGGCGGCACTAACTGATAGAGAGAGAGAAAGCATTAGGGAAGGAGAGTTTCCTATTATTATAGTTTAGCACAACAATTGGAAGTGTAGGAGGACTATCATGCCGCCTACTGTCTCCTTGCAAGAATGAGAGTTCTAATGGAAGGGGTAAGAATCTTTCTGATTCTAGCTTCCATCCATCCACAAAAGGCCTGCCGCCAGCTGTACTGCCGACGAAAGTAATTGTGGGTGGCAGACCAAGAGAGGATTGAAGACTTCTCAAAATTATGTTGGGTTTCCCACCGACAGCCGTCAGGGCCGGCTCAATCTTCCCCCTGTGACATTCACTTCCGGTGAAGGAAGGATATAAGGAGGAATGTGGCTGAGGCGGCTGGGCTAACTGCCGCCGGTAGGGTCCCGGCCGGCAACGCAGACAACCTGGCATGCCAGGATGACAGTCAGAATACCGGCGAAAGAATGTTGTGTCAGCTCTGCCGACACTAAAGGACAGAAGGGGGTAGGGAAAGAGTCTTATAGTTCACTGGAAGAGAGGTGGTGGCAGGTATGCCGTCTACCTCCGACCGTGGACTGGGGAAGCGCGGCTTCCTGTGCCAACAACGTCGGCGGCGGCAGAGGAATCATGATTCCTTTGCTGGCGACATCGTCTGCAGCAAGACAATGGAACCCTGAGTTCATTACCATCTATCCCAAAGCTGAAATACTTCGACAGTAATGAAGAATGACGGTGTTTGGTTACTATCTAACCCAAAGCCGGAATTCTACTTGACGGCAATGAGGAAAGACAGTGGTTGCCGCCTGTAATGGTGGCAGTACTCAGGGAGGAAGGAAGTGTTTAGTTTCTTTTCTCTAAAAGAAAATATCGAACATTATTCGTAATTCCAGAGGAAGTAAATCCTCACCTGAATTAATAATGAACGATAGGGTGAAGCTAAACGTGGGAGGTTATTTTATTAACGTATATATAAACGAGGCTAGCCTAGCTCTGGAAGGAACCACAGCCATGTTGGTACCTCCCGGGTTCATGGCAAGGTTGGTACGGCCGGGGCTCCCACCAAATACGAAAAGTAAAGTTACATAATCGGAAGAGGAATAATAATTTTCATGTATACACTATCTTCACATGTATAATTTGCCTAATTAGCTGATATTATAGCTAAATGCCTGGAATTGTCGCCTTACTAACTAAATAACATTTAATGATATTCGGCGACAGCGGTCGTAAAATGGCCGCCTCCCGTCATGGCAACGCTCAACCAAACACACTTGAATTATACGAATTTAACTGTGAGAAGGGAGCCTAAAATTATACACAGAAAAGAATTAATATTCAACTTTCCAGAGGATGAAGATTCTGGAGATTGCATGATAAATTCCAATAAACTTGCGAGAAAACACTGGCAACACTTTGGGAGAACACCTAGCTTATCGCTATAAGTTAAAGGAATGGCGGCTGGTAGTGGTACGGATAGGAGGTCCACCGGGGTACCTAGAACGGCACCTCTATTCTCTCACCACTCTTTCCCCTTACATCAATGAGTTAAATCTATTCGGGGTGAAGATTGCTAAAGTTCTTTCAATGATTGTTGTCAGTATAAATGTAACTCAGGATTAAAGGTCAGCAGAAACAAAACACTCAATAAAACTTCACAATATTTATTACTTAATACTAACAAAAATTTAGGTCAACCTTGTCTGACATATCAAATATCACAACCAGATGACCAGAAATAACCATTACACATAATTTGAATCAGTATGGATTCCCTAAAACTAATAAACTAAATCCTTACCAAGATATAAGAAATAAACATTATAAATATTTAACTAGTTTGGATCCCACAACTTAGCTGGCCAGACCAGACATTACTATAAAACTAAATTCAAGAAAACAATTATAAATCCTACCTACAAACACGTCTGAACACACAAAAAACCTTCACCAATATGTATATATATATATATATATATATATATATATATATATATATATATATATATATATAATTATCTTAGCTTACACACAAAAGACATAGTTCTCCTCACTTTAAAATAATAATATAGAGGAGACAAAAATTAAGGCCGTTATCCACTCCTACCAGCAAGCAGGGCAGGAACAGTACGCCAGGGTAGAACCTGCCAGGTATATCAATCTCTACTCGTTAAACAGAGATACAAGGTCTTACCTGGCAACGGCCTCCCTACAGGCCACCTCACGAGCTAGCAAGCTCCCAACACCGCTGCAGCTGACACAAGACGACAGGGCCAGTAAGCCAGAGACGAAGCCAACTCCCTGGGTGCTCCTTAGCGTCAGGGAACGGCAGAGCAGACTCAAGTCGCAAGTGACAGGAGCACCTGCGAGTCTCTCTCCAAAGTACACTGAACTGGCGTAGATGCAAGGAACTACTCGAATTGCAGGTGACAAGAGCACCTGCACACTATAAACCAAGGCGAGGATCAACAAAAAAAGCGTAGTCCAAATCACAAGCCTAATTGTCGTCATCCAATGTTTCAATTTCGTTAGCAGCTTAGGGTATGTTGTTGGGGGAGTGCTCAAGCCCGAACTGTCTTCTGTCCGAGCACCCACCTCCGACATCAACACTTTCGTCATCACTCGGGCAAACAAAATACAAACATTAACACAATAGTTTAAAACAAGGTAATTGAGCGGGGAGTAGGCGAGAAACAATCAACAACACAACACTTTCAAACTACTTTAAGCTATAGTTGAAACCACTTAAAACTAGAACAAGGTTGAAGTAAATAACTCAGAAAATTTACTTTGATAGAAAATTTACTTTACTCTAATAGTGTCGTATCTAAAAATACGTCCCTGATCCCTAGCGATATCCTTGGTCGGATACTCGCGCCAGGAGTTAGAATCCTGGAGACCTTCAGTTTATTTCTCTTGGAGTATCACTGTAGCAAATATCCCTTAGAAAGGCTACCTAAAGGAACCTTCCATCAGGACGACATGGCCGAGCCCAAAAAAGTTATTAACACGGTGTTTGTGCTTTGAGTGATAGTACTCATTTTCCTCCCCTGCTGATCTTTGCCCACTGACATAGGAAAACTTTCCCGGAATAACAAGTTCCCACTCAACAATTAAGTAAAAACACATTTTCTCCACAGAAGCTGTGGATTCAATGTTACCTTATAATCTCCACATAACCTAACCTGACCATTTTTCTTCACAATAGGAACTAATGGAGTATCCCAATCTGAGTATGTAACTTTTTCCCAAGAACCTTCACTTTCTAACCTTTTGATTTCTGTTTCAACTGCACTTTTCAATGCTTATGGTACTGGTCTTGGAGCAAAAAATCTAAGAGTACTATCTGATTTTATAACTAAAATTGCCTTTGCGTTCTTTACTGTACCTACTATATCTTCAAATACGTCTTGAAACTCTGATAGAATATTATCCACAGACACTTCATTCTTATGTTCATTTTGTGTACCTGTAACCTTCAAAATACTAGGTCAATCTAATTTTAAATAATGTAACCAATCCAAACCTAGTAAAGTTTGTCCTTTACCTTTAAATACCGTTAATGGCATTCTGTCTAACTTCTGATCTTTATACTGTACTTCTATGTTCGAAGCACCAATTACCTGAATATCAAAACCATTATAACCTTTCAAAACTCTATTTTTACCTTCTAATAACAAATTAGGAATGGTTTTAGCTGTTTTCTTAGACATAATTGATACATCAGCTGCTGTGTCAACTTGCATTACAATTGGTTTACCATTTATGATCACTTTTAGCAATATATATTTCTTTGCACCTTTGTTGACAGAATTAATGCAACCTATCCTGATTATCATGAACAATTTCCGCATTATATTCTTGCCCTATAGTACCAACTGCTGCATTTTTTTTTTCTTTGCGTACTGTTTAGGGAATCTACAAACATTCAAAAAATGTCCTATCTTTCTACAATTCTGGTATGTTTGTCCTGTAGCAGGACATTTCCTTGCTTCATATGCAAGATGATCAGTTTTACCATACCTATAGCATTTGGGTTTTTCCTTTTGCCTCTGTGTATAGGTCTGATTCTGATATTTGTGAGCATTAGAGTTCGGCAATTTCCTATGACTAGGCTTTGACGTAGTCTTCCTCTGATTCTCATTGTCTTTCAACTTTGAGCCTATCTTGCTAGTTTTGGAATTTTCCATTCTATTGCATGTAGAATTATCTATTATATTACTTTGCCTATATGATGCTTCTAGAGCTCTACCTATAATCAATAACTTCTCTAGTGTTAAATCTTTATCTTGCAATATCTTTTTTCTTAGCTCTTGCAATGTGCAATAACTTGAAATATGATAACATTTTCTAACTCTAGAAATTCACATGAAACAGCTAAATTTTTAGGTCTAGTCACAAATGCATCTAGGCTCTTGTGGTCTTTCTGATATGCCTGTGCTGTAAATTGATACCTCTCAAAAAATCTATTGACCCAAGGAGCATAATATGTGGTTAGAGCCTTAATCCCAGCTTCACTAGTGTCATCAGTAGGTTGTGGCGTCTTAAACACTTCCCGAACCTCTCTACCGGCTGTGTGCAGTAATAACGCCTTCTATGCATCTTTCATACTGCCTAAAGCTTCAAATGTAAATCTTAAATTCCTCACACCATTATTGCCATTGTGTTGCAACAGAATTGGGTTCAGCAATAATACTGAATTTCTCTGGATGTTCGATGTCAAGAGGCATTTAACCTCTTACCTGAATTAGGTTAGGCAAATGAAATCTACAAAATGACTATGAGTTAATTCTAACCTAATCTCTATGTTAATTGCACCTTTTGTGTGTTTGTGCAACCAATTACAGTAGCTCTACACCTTTTGTTTTATATAACTACCATTGTCTTATGGGGAAATTTTACTACCTAATGCCTACTGGTAACAAATTTCAATCCTACCTTACCTGGTCCTACCAAATAAAATTATATATGATGTTTGCTTCTTTCTTGACATTGAACTTGAATGTAGAAATGTGTTGTGGCATTCCTCATGTTTACTGCATACTGTAGTTGTCTTCCTGCTGGTGCTTTTTCTCTGCATGGGTTTCGTCTCAAGTGTAGTCGCCAATTATGTGACGTTTGACCTACATCACACTTACTTAGTGTCAGCTCACTCACCTGGAATAATAATACAGTAGTTAGATAAGAATGAATCCTTTTATCACAGCATCTTCGTCGGCTTGTCTTCTAGGTGGATGGGATATAATCAGAGACCTCTTATTAAAATATGTTTAATTTCTCTCAGGCTTACATCTCTTATCTTCTTTAACAACTTGTGAGTTTCGAGTGAGAATGTGAAAACAAAACTCGTACACAACAATACAAAAATAACAAATGAGCATCACTCTATTAAAGATTGAATCCTACTGCAATACAAAAGCAAGAAGAATCACATCCTAACTCAGGACAATTAACTAATGATCAAATCCTTCATAACATACGCTACTACACTTATTTTGTATGTCTAAACATGTTCTATCAATGCAATACTGTGCAACATTACTCTTAATACACATAATGCATATAGTATTGCAGTACAAAATACATAACAATTCTGTATTTCAGAAGCACATAAATAAAGTCCTCTGTAGTTCCTACCAACAAATTGCTCAAAATCATTCAAGTACACAGCAAATAGAAGAGGTGACAGGTTTTCTCCTTGTCTTACACCAATATTACATGGGAAAAATTCCGAGATTGAATTATCTACCTTGACACAGGATTTAGCATTCCATACATATCATATATAAAAGTGATGACCTTACCATTAATGCCAGAAGAAATTATCTTACACCAAAGAGATGATCTATCCACCAAATCAAATGTTTTTTTGTAATCTACAAAGGCACAATAAACTCGCTTGTGTTTGAACCGGTATAAATCGATGGGAGAATGCAGAACAAATATATGGTCGAGTTGCTGTAGCCTTCTCTGAATCCTGCCTGTTCTGCTTTGATAATACTAGTATATCTCGCACCAGGAAATACAGAAGAAGATAAAAAAAAAAGATTAAGAATTAAAAGCAGAACGTGAAAGGTTAATACAGAAGGCAGGAGAAACATCTCCTTACCGGTATTAGAGGATTTTAACGACCACGTGGGATTTCTGGGACATCAACAAGTTGACAGAAATGGGGAGATGGTGCTCGATTGGTTGAATAACCAAAACCTAATATTATTAAATGGAGATGAAAGGTGTTCAGGATTATACACGTGGATAGACAAGATCAGTATAGTGCTATTGATTTTTTTTTTTTTTTTTTTTGCAAATAATATGTTATATAAACATTTTAAATGCATGGAAATAGATGAAGATAAAACAGTATGAGACATATCAGATCATAATTCAATAACAGTTGAAATAGAAGTAAAAACAAATAGACAAAATAATACAATAAAAGGAAGTGGGAAGAAATTACATATTATAGCAAGGACACAAAAGATATAGACGAATACGTGAAATCCATAAAGAGAAAACTTGTTAACAAGGATGTAAAAAAAAAAAAAATATTGTAGAGCTAAACATAATAATTACAGAAATGAACCAAGAGCAATTGGGTAAAACGTATAGGAGAAGGGTAACAAATGATAGGAAGACTAAAGAATAGCCTTGGGTAACGAGGAAATAAGGAGAAAGATTACGGAAAGAAAGGAACTTAATAAAAAAAAGAGAAATTAAAATATTAGGTTAAAAAATAATTAGAAGAAAATACAATCATAAGAAGAAAGAAGTACAAATATTGGTGAAAGATAGTAGCCTATAATCTCATATGAGAAAAGAAGACCAGGGAGATAAAGATGATAAGAATAATAAACTGAGGAAAATATAAACAAGTTAAGAAATAACAATAAAATAAAAAGCGAGGCAATACAATTATATGGTGATAGAGGAAACTATCAGATGAAGAGCTCAAGGAGAATTAGCAAAATTCTGGAAAAAAAATCTACAATACACATGAAAATAGGATATCAGAGATCTGGAATGAGGAAAAGGAGAGTGAATACCAGGATAATTTGAGAAGAGAAGACAACATTATAATAGTCAACGAATGTAGTATACTTGAACACCTAAGGGAGCATTGTGATGCTGTAATAAATGTTGAAGGAGTAATTAAACCTATGCCTGCCCCAGAAATAAACAAAGGTAAATATGAAAAATGCCTAAAACACGTAAAAAAAAAGGTGATGCAGCTGGGCCAGATGGACTAAAGCCAGACTATTATAAAGCATGATGAGAAGTGGTATATGTAAGAATACACTAGTGAACTTTTACAAAGAGGAATTAGCTAGGAAAGAGAAGGCCAAAAGCTGGAAAGAATGCAGAACAAAAATGTTAAAAAAGAAAAATAAACCAACAGCTAAGGAAATAAGACCAATAGCACTCACAAATGTAGCATATAAAATATACAAGACTTTTATCAAGGATGAAATAGAAGGACATCTAAAAAGTAACAATGCCATAGAGGATAGTCAAGCTGGATTTACAGAGAGAGGAGGGATTAAGGATAATATATTCATTTTACGGTATGTGGTCGAAGAAACTTTCAAAAATAAGAAAAAAAACCTCATAGTGGCCTCTTTAGATTTCAAAAAAGCTTTTGACTCCATGAAAAGAGAAGCACTGATAGAAATATAAAAAAAAATACAAAGTACATGCCAGTTTAATAAACTCTATAGCTGGAGTATATGTGGGAGACTCTACTACATTAGACATAGAGGAAAAGTAGAACAAAGAAGTGAGCGTGAGTAGTGGAATAAAGCAAGGCTGTGCTGGCTCTACATTGTTCAAATTAATTACTTATCTGAATATAAAACACGTAGAAAAGGAAGTTAATGGTTTTCAAACCGCTAGAGGGTTATGGGGGTCCTTTAACTGGCCAGACAGTATTACATAGGACCCTTCTCTCTGGTTACGGTTCTTTCTCTTTGCCTACACAGACACCGAATAGTCTGGTCTATTCTTTACAGATTCTCCTCTGTCCTCGTACACCTGACAACACTGAGATTGCCAAACAATTCTTCTTCACCCAAGATGTTAACTAATATGCTGTAATTTTTCAGTGGCTACTTTCCTCTTGGTAAGGGTAGAGGAGACTCTTCAGCTATGGTAAGCAGCTCTTCTAGGAGAAGGATACTCCAAAATCAAACCATTGTTCTCTAGTCTTGGGTAGTGCCATAGCCTCTATACCATGGTCTTCCACTGTCTTGGGTTAGAGTTCTCTTGCTTGAGGGTACACTCGGGCACACTTCTATCTAGTTTCTCTTCCTCCTGTTTTGTTAAAGTTTTTATAGTTTTTATAGGAAATGTTTATTTTAATGTTACTATAATAAAAATATTTTATTTTTCTTTATTTCCTTTCCTCACTGGGCTATTTTCCCTGTTGGGGCCCCTGGGCTTATAACGTCCTGTTTTTCCAACTATGGTTGTTGCTTAGCATAATTAATAATAATAATAATAATAATAATAATAATAATAAAAGGATATTATAAAGTTAGTGTCATCTTTTGCTGATGACGTCCTAGTGTTTGCTGAGAGTATAGAGGATGCTGAATCGAACTTAAGGAAAGTGATAGATATAGGAAATCAATGTGGTTTAGACATAAATAGAGATAACAGGAGCTTACGTATATATAATATGAAGGAGAAACCAGATAAAATAGAGGGAATAAGAATAGAAAACAATATTAAATACCTAGGTATCAAGGTAGATGAGAGTAGAAACATGCTCAAAACACAAAAAAGTGAAATGGTTGTTAAGGCACAAAGATTATAGTAAATCTTACATACTATACTCAATCATAGAAAAAAGTTGCAATAAAATACTGATTATTATTATTATTATTATTATTATTATTATTATTATTATTATTATTATTATTATTATTATTAAGCTACAACCCTAGTTGGAAAAACAGGATGCTATAAGCCCAGGGGCCCCAACAGGGAAAATAGCCCAGTGAGGAAAGGAAACAAAGAAACATAAGATATTTTAAGAACAGTAGCAACATTTGAATAAATATTTCCTATATAAATTAAAAAAAAAACTATCAAAACACGAGGAAGAGAAATTAGATAGAATAGTGTGCCCGAGTGTACCACCAAGCATGAGAACTCTAACCCGAGACAGTGGAAGACCTTGGTACAGAGGCTATGGCACTACCCAAGACTAGAGATTGATGGTTTGATTTTGGAGTGTCCTTCTCCTAGAAGAGCTGCTTACCATAGCTAAAGAGTCTCTTTTACCCTTAACAAGAGGAAAGTAGCCACTGAACAATTACAGTGCAGTGGTTAACCCCTTGAATGAAGAAGAATTGTTTGGTAATCTCAGTGTTGTCAGGTGTATGAGGACAGAGGAGAATCTGTAAAGAATATGCCACACTATTCGGTGTATTTGTAGGTAAAGGGAAAGAGCCGTAACCAGAGAGAAGGATCTAATGTAGTACTGTCTGGCCAGTCAAAGGACCCCATAACTCTCCATCAGTAGTATCTCAACGGACGACTGGTGCCCTGGCCAACCTACCAACCTAGGGAAAACATACTGGAAAATTGTAGCACTACCTTCTATATTGCATGGAACAAATGTAATGAACATAACGGAAATTTAAATTGAAAAGGAGGAGGAGAACAAGAGAATGGGTCACAAACAAATGGAGGGGTGAAATGGAGTGCAAGGAGTCTAATATTTTATAAAAACTGGAAGAGTGAAATCAAAGAGGAGGAAATGTATAACATGTTTGCGTCAATTATATTATTCAGAACAAGAACAAACACATTGGGCTTCAATATAAAAAAAACAGACACCATGGTAGAAATATAAACTGTGTATTCTGTGATTTAGAAGAGAATGATAACCCCTTCATATTATGTTGTCCACAGTATAATGATAAACAAAGTGAAGCAATAGAGCTCCAACAAGCATACGAAGAAAACAGTGCACAAACAGTTGTAAAATTCCTTTTCTGTGAAGAAAACATTGAAAATAAGAAAATTGTACTACAACAAATGTGAATGAAATGAGAAAAAAACTAGTGAAAATAAGGAACACATAAAACTAAAAGACACAAGAGGTGCAGATTCAAAGGCGAAGCCTCGACCTAAGGATTTTAAGGATTTGGGATTTAAGGATTTTAATAGTTAGCACCTGGACCTAAACCCGAGACCACCCAGAGTTTCCAAAGGCGTATGGAATTTATGTGTGTAGGTTTACTTGCACTTCGTAAGTACATTGAGTTTTCACAACGCCCTCGTGAACTTTATAGCAAGGCCAATGTTATCTAAGGTCAAAGAAAGAACAAAAAGTATGCAGAGAGCAAGAAAAAAGAACCAAGAAGAGAGGGAAACATAATAAAGAGCACAAGGCATGAACATTCTAACTAAAACTCTGGCAGCAATAACAGACCGCTGGCAACTCATGACTTACTTTACTTTACTTTGATGGCTGCTTTTCTGGTCCCATACAGCAGGGGAACCCCACTCACAGGACCTCCACCGACTCGTTTTACCTTGTTCGTTCAGAGTATTTAACGTTTCATATCGCGTATTGTCAAAAGACTGATGAATTAAGAAAGTCTTCAGTTTCCTCTTGAAAGTCTTAATGTCTTCAATCATTCGAATGTTTCGTAGGAGCATGTTATATAGTCTCAGGGCCGCATATTTAAAGGCCCTAGAGCCTAAAGTAGACATAAATCTAGGTTCCAACAGTTTGAAGCCATCTGTAACTATTCTCGTGTCGACACGATTTGTCGGCTGCGCAATATGTAGCAAGTAAGTATTTTGGACGCCCGGTTCTGATAACTTGGTGGGTTATTGTACATATTTTAAATTCAATTCTCGGTTTAATCGGCAGCCATTGTAAATCGATTAGTATAGGGGTGATCCTTTCTCTAAGTGGGACACCTTTTATCAGTCTTGCTCCTCTGTTTATTATGTTTTGTAATTTCTTAAGTTGTACTTTTGGTAAATTGTAATAGAGTCCTGGTAATAACAGTTTATCACAAGTTTCTTTACAGAATTTTCGTCCAGGTACTTTTTTATAAACGCAATATTTCTTAGATGATAACCAGCAGTTTTTATTACATTATTTATTTGGGCATTTAGAGACAGGTTACAGTCAAGAAATACACTAGATCTCAAACTTTACTGGATATCGGCATCGAGTCATTATTTATGTTCATTTGAATATCACCTAAGTTTCTCACGCTGTTTCTCTTGCCCACCACCATGAATTCCGTTTTGTTCTCGTTTAATTTTAGTTGTTTAAATGTCATCCATTCTCTAACACTATCAAGGATTCGGTTTAGAGTTTTAGTAGTGTCATGTATATCATTTTTGGAGAAGTAAAATTGTGTGTTATCTGCAAATAGTTTAAACTTCACGCCATGCCTATGTAGCATTTTCGATAGACCAATAGTATAGATGCAGAATAAGATTGGGCCAAGTAGGCTACACTCCCATGGGGTACCCCTCTGTTTAAAATGTTCATATGATGAATAAGAGTTTCCAATTTGTTCACAGTAATTTCTACCAACTAAGTAGTCTTTTAGGTATTCGAATGCTTGATCTTCAACGCCGATGGACCGTAGATCATTTAGTAGCAGTTCGTGCATCACTGTATCAAAAGCAGCACTGAGATCGAGCAGTATTAAGATACCACATTTATTTTCATCTATCATTTCTGGCATATCATTTACAACAGAACAGATGGCTGTCTCCGTAGAGTATAGTTTTCTGTAAGCAGATTGGTTGTCAGGCAAAGCTTCTATTACTTCTAAGTGGCTGACTAGTTGTTCAAGAATTACATATTCAAGCACTTTTGAGACAAAGGATAGATTTGAAACAGGTCTATATGAGCTTAATTCCTGGTAGTCCAGTGCATTTTACAGAACTGGTGTGACTATAGCCATTTTCTCAGATTTAGGAAACTTACATTCATCAATGCTTGCATTTGCTATTTTCATTATTATTTCGGCTAGACTAGAAAAGTCTCTCTCTCTCCCCAATTACTTCAGATATTGGTTTAAATACCTTATGGTTTAAATACCTCGTTTAGGGAGCCTTCGTGTAGTAATAAACAATAAAAAAGTACAAAGTAAAGTTTTTATAATAATGTTATTGTGATTTTTCTACAAAAAACAAAAATTTAATGCAAATCTTTGTGAGCTCATAAACTAAAAACATGCTTATTCACACGGTACATTTGTATCATTTATTGTTCAATTTTAGAGAAAGATATAATTGAAAAGAGGAATAAAAATCCCATAATTCCCTGTGACAGAATTTTTATTTTCTGTTTACTTCTTTTACAATTATTTTGCGTCTATACGAGCAAAAGAAAATCATAAAAAGGGAAAACTAATATTATGTCACACAGAATTAGTCGTTTTATAAAGTAGTTTTTAGGGTATGATTTTCTATACAATTGGTGTCATAATAGTGGAGAAAAATTTACCATTTTTTTGTTAATAAACCAAAAAGCTTTTGATCAAATGACTTGAAAATTTTATATGATGAAGGTATTATATATGTCTAAACCATATAGAGAAATACTGTATTTTGAATAATTAGAAACAAATATGCAGGACATATCGGACGTTCGTCCCCCTAAGGAAAAGTTAGACGTTTGTCAGCTCGACGAAAGAAATGGAAAGAGCCCTACACTATCGCTAAACTTCATTAGTAGAAGATAGGGCCTATTTAACATGAACCACATAATTGTGATTGGGTAATATGCTATACCAAGAACTGAAATGTCCAAGACATTCCGTGAATAAAGAGCAACCGGTTGGTTGGGTATAAAATTTTCAAAACGCTTTTTGCCCTCTTCCTGTTTATCTTATCCTATCACAGCTTTCATACACATATAACCTAACTTTAAAGAGAGCTATCAAATAGATGCAAGTCTTCCTACTAACCTGTGTCACTGTAGGCTATATGGACATGGACCATGTTACCCTAAATCCTTGTAGTGAGGAAATTAAAAAGTAAGTATGATTTTAGTTAAAAAACGAACAAAGTCTAGACACACGCACGAGGAATCAAAGTAGCTTAATGTAACAAAGATCCTATACTGTTTTTTCTACTGTAATAATTGACAGAACGTGTATTTAAGAAAGTCTTATAGAATAGAATATAGTCTTTGGATTCAGCTTTACAAAGCTAACGTTTACAGGAATAAAATAAACAATATAATAGATTATATTTTGATCTGTGTATCTAAGCCGCAATTTCCGTAATAGCAAACCAAATCAAATGGATATTTAGGGGGACCAGAATCCTTTAGTTGGCTGACTGACGTTGAAAATATTTCGGAGTTTCATAGTGAATTGGTGACTAGTCATGATAGTCTTCTGAATTCAGTAGTCCTGAGCAAAGTTCCAATATTTCTTCGTAACAGAAAAGTAGAGCATAAACATGAGTGTAGAATAATATGTATTATTCTAAACATATCAAGCTCATTTGTTTTGTGCACATTGAAGGGTGGTGTGGATAAATGAACAACATTGTTATGCCAATGAGACTTTGGTGTATACGTTTCAAAAGGTGACTGAATTACCCACTTGACTGTGAGTCTGTGACTTGACATTTTTGACGACAATAACCACACCACTTGGCATCCCCAAGAATAGGCCGAAGCCATTTTCTGTAACCTGTCGATTATACTGTGACACTTCGTATTCTTTGTCGAATGTCATATTCTACTACATTTTCTTGATACTGACTGTTTAATTTTGTTTTGTTGTACACCAGTTTGTTTCATTTTTATTATGAAGTGTAAAACTAGCATGCTGCCTACCACGGTACGCGGTAGTATCCTTAACCGGCATGATATTCCTGTGGAAGATGCTTGAAAGCTGTCTCTGCTGGTCACTTCTGTTTCGTTTAGGTAAGTATTTGTGTGCACATTAGGTATTACCTCATTTTTACTATTGCGTATTGTGAATGAAATAAATGTAGCCTACCATAGTCCTGTTTCGTTATGGTAGTCAAAGGTAAATGCTGTATGTTGAATGACAGGTAATTTTCAAAGAAAACGTGATTTTTTGGTTAAGACTCCACCCGTGCGTTTGTGAATGGAAAAAAAAATGTTAGAATTTTTGTTGATTTATTGTATTGTGGTCTTGTTATCTTCTTAAACTTTTTCCTATTACCACCACACGTATCCAAACACCAAATGTCGTTCACCGGCGTACGTAGTTGGTGGGTAAAATTATAGAATAATACATTAAACGGTTTTTAGATTATAAGAGGTATGTGGTGTATATTGTGGTCTTTTGAACGTTACAGATAATGATTTCGGTAAATATATGATACCTGTTAGCCAAATAGCCTACATGAGCCATATATTTTTCCTACTCGTTATCTTCTGTTCTATCCATTTCTGACCTTGATTGTTGGGCCATACCATCCATTCATGAGATTCTGGACCCCCTTATATAAAGACAATTATGGCGGACAGCAGTGATAAACCGTGATTTTTTCGGTTGGGGAAATGTCATTAACGAGTGATTTAGAGCAATAATAATGGTCAAAAAATGCTAGATAAGGAGGTATTATTTTACTGTATTACAGGGCAATGTAACCTAGGAAAAAAATTACTTTTTCCTATAGAAAAAATAACGCTCTTCGAAAATGACACTCGTTTCTGTCGCCGCAAATGAATACTGTAGTTTCAGAAATATATATATATCTATATCCTACAATTATGGGGGATCCCCAGTGGGAACTTGGGGGTTTTGGGTAGGGAAAAAATACTGGGGAAACGATGTATAATGGTAAAACAAGCCTTTTCTTTATACATTACCTTCTTGGATGTATAATAAATGGAAGAAAAGACAAAACAGTTTAACTGGATAAGCTTTGGAGGCGCCGTTGCGAAGGCTATGACGCGTGAAAAAATACGGTAACCAGAGCTGCCAACGTGTGATGTAGAATTCCGGCAATGTTAGCGTAATATGCTAACATTAGCAGTGTTTTTCATTTATTTTTGTCATTCTATTTGTCGATTGTAGTTGCTCCCGTTCATTCGTTTGTACATACCAGGTTTCAACCTTCTGCGCAAAAACCCGCGCATAGGCTCCTCCTCCTCCACCAATAGGATTTCTCCTTCCCTAACTGTGAAATGTAACTATTCGACTTCACTTGCGTTATTCAAGTATATGACTTGATCCAGTACAACTATACCATTCCTTTTATGTAATACCCTCGTATACATATTACGTTTGACCCCAGTATAACTTATTTTATTATCCAATACCTTATAAAATCACCCTATTTTATATTCCCATTTAATATTATTTATCATACATTCCATTTTATCTTGCTATATTACTTTTATACAGTTTATTACCTTGTCACGCCCTGATTCCACATAAATACTTGCTCTGCACAAGTTTCACATTCTAGTTCATTCATGTTTACTCTCTAGACTCTTGTTTTTCCGTTAACCAATCACAAACCCATAGGTATGGAAAGTTTGCACAGGGGGTGGGGGTTAATATTTCCCTACCCCCTTCCCGTATCTCTTTACGTGGTCTCTTCATACCCCTCCCAACAGATCCTTTTCCGTGGAAACCTTTTTCCTAGTCAGGTGTTTGTTATATCAAGTGAGGTTTTTTGCGTATTTTGCGATGGAGGAAGTTATAGAAACTTGTAACAGCTGCAGTATTCCATACTTAAAGCATTTGCTAAATTTCATGGTGATTTTTTTATACGAAATCCAATGTTGATAATTTCCTTAAATCACACAATGTAATACCTCATCGTTTACAGTGCCCCAAGTGCCGTTTCTTCCTATCTTACAGGAAAGACATTCACGTATATTACTGCAATACCTAAACTAAGGTATCTAAAACCAAGAAGAGACTCCGATCTGGGTCATAAAAGTAAGTCATTCATTTCTTTAACCCTGGATAGGTACGGTGGGTCGTTTGCGACCCCGAGCGTCAAAAAAAAACAGGTTTTTCTCACGTGACTCACCCCTGTGACTGAATTTGTGGGTGATCGACCTGCAGGAGGTGTCTCCCCTACACGCTCTAGTAGTGTCCAGATGTGCATTGCTGTAGCTGTACTCCTTCCCCGATTTCTGAGACGTGTCGGGGTCGTTCGCGTCCGAGTTTACCCTTCTGAGGTAGTTTGCATAATTATCAAAGTTATTACGTATTATGAAATTGTCGTAGAATGGTGCAACTTGTATAGGTTATCAGTTGTGGAAAGTCTTGGTGGATTGTTTGGCTACCATGTGCATGTTTTTTTTTTTAGTTAAAATGTCGTTCATCACCACGAGGACCATTTTACCGCGAGTGCCCCTTTTTCATTTTTTTTCATTTTTTTGCCAAGTAATTTTTCCGTAAGATATTGCCAAATAGTGTCGTAAAACTTTTGCTTGTTTAGTGTTGGAAAGTGTGTCTAGATGATCTGGCTACCCATGCATGACTTTGTTTTTGTCAGATACGACGTAGTTATTGGTATATTGGGTATTTAACTGCGGTTACCAATTTCTGTTTTTTTTTCAATATTTGTAAAAATTACTACGTAGTAAGGAATTGCCGTATATTATTCATTTTTTTTTCATGTTTATGTGTTAGAAAGTGTGCCTTGATGGTTGGGCTAACACGTGCATGTCTTTTTTTTTATCTGAGATGTCGTATATTAGAATGTCGGGCATTTTACCGCGAGTGTCCCTTTTTAATTTTTTTTAATTTTTTTGCCAAGTCATTTTTCCGTAAGATATTGCGAAATAGTGTCGTAAAACTTTTGCTTTTTTAATGTTGGAAAGTGTGTCTAGATGATCTGGCTACCCATGCGTGATTTTGTTTTTGTCAGATACGACGTAGTTATTGGTATATTGGGTATTTAACTGCGGTTGCCAATTTCTGTTTTTTTTTCAATATTTGTAAAAATTTACTACGTAGTAAGGAATTGCCGTATATTATTGATTTTTTTTTCATGTTTATGTGTTAGAAAGTGTGCCTTGATGGTTGGGCTAACACGTGCATGTCTTTTTTTTTATCTGAGATGCCGTATATTAGAATGTTGGGCGTTTTTCCGCGAGTGCCCCTTTTTATTTGTTTTGCATTTTTTTGCTTAGTCATGTTACCGTAAGGAATTGGCAAGTAGTGTCGCAAAACTTATATTTTTATAGTGTTGGAAAGTGTTTCTAGATGATCTGGCTACCCATGCCTATTTTTTTTTAGCCAGATATGGCGTATATATAAGTATGTGTTCGATTTTCCTGTGATTGCCATTTTTTCGTTTTTTCCCATTTCTTTCAAAATTACTACGTACTAAGGAACTATCACAGAGTAATATTTCATTTATATGTTTATTTGTCGGAAAATATGCCTTGATGGTTTGCCTAGCACGTGGCTGAAATTTTTTTTTTCTGAAATGCCGTATATTAGAATGGCCATTTTTCCACGAGTGCCCCTTTTTATTTGTTTTGCATTTTTTTGCTTAGTCATGTTACCGTAAGGAATTGGCAAGTAGTGTCGCAAAACTTATATTTTTATAGTGTTGGAAAGTGTTTCTAGATGATCTGGCTACCCATGCCTATCTTTTTTTTAGCCAGATATGGCGTATATATAGGTATGTGTTCGATTTTCCGGTGATTGCCATTTTTTCGTTTTTTCCCAATTCTTTCAAAATTACTACGTACTAAGGAACTATCACAGAGTAATGATTCCTCTAGATGTTTATTTGTCGGAAAATTTTGTTTACTTTTTTTTTGATTGAATATCATCAAATTTTTTTAGCTAAAATATTGTTTTACATTTTTTTTTTTCGATTTTATTTCCCTTCAAAAAAATTTTTTTGGGTCAGAATTTTAATTTTATAGTCGTAAAATAATCGACAATTATCCAGCAACCCACCATACAATTTTTATGCATATCCAATAATAATTAGATTAGTAAATAACACCTTGAAATTGACATACCCTTCCTACATTTCAAGTGGCAGATTAGGGAGTCTGAGTCAGTGTGGTTGGCGGCCATTTTGTGGACATATCCGAAGCGTAAGCTGCCCTATCTATATATATTCTTGTTCCCTATAGAATTTGTGATATTTTGGTATATTTTTACCTGCATAAATATCATATTATATATTAAATATATGTATTTTTTTACGAAATTTCCAAGTACTCAAAAAATTACCTTTAGATATGGCCCCTGATATAAATGTAATTTACAAAATAATGAAGATTTTTTTACATATTTCTATTTTAGGATAACATATGTTTATTCCCTAAAAAAATTAGCCACTTCCTATTTCATTTGGGTACCCAAAAAAATTCATGAAATTTGGACAATTTTTTTTGGCCAAAAAAAGTTACCCTTTTTTTCTCATTTCAGATCTTCACCTCCATGGGTCTGACTTCATCCAAAATACATCAAGATGTGTCCTAAACATTCAAGAATCAATTCCTAAAAGGATTTGTGTATATATGTATAAACTTTTTTTTTATGAATTTTTATGTCAGGTCTTTTTTTTTTCTACTTAATTTTTTAAAATATTTATAATAAATAGTTTTTCTGCAGATGAGTAGTATTTATCTTTACAGTTGTTTTAAGCATTCATTGAAGTTTTTTTTGGCAAAAGAAAAAAGGAGGTTACTGCAAAAACTGATTTTTCAAGAATTTTTTTTGGCGTCGGGGTCGTTCGCGTCCGAGTATACCCTTAAAGGGGTGTCCGAGGACCGTACCTATCCAGGGTTAATTTTAATTTGTTCCGTAACCGAAATACAAACCACGCTATTTACATAGGGTATTACTTTCGGCATAGCTGAAATGACGAGCCAATAGATTTTTAACGAGGGTTAACTACCCTCTTGCTAGCTAGCGAGGGGGTAGGGGAGGGGTAGCTTGCTACCCCTCCTCCCCCACACACCGGTGAACTGCTTCACTTCGCTTTTGGCTCGGACGGCGAGCTGACGTTTCTGTTCCCGCCCTCGCATGGCAGCCATTAATGTTTTGTCTTTACTTAATTACTTACTTTTCTTATGCTTAATATATATATAAACGTTCTTTGTTTATGTATATATTTGAGTATAGAAATACAGTAAGTTTTCCTTTCAGTGTTTGTGCTGTGTGTGTGTAGTGTACGACAATGTCACCGTGTAGTTCCAGGCCACCTCGGTGACATTTCGTGGGTCGCGATCTCTCCTGGTCCTTCGGTCCTTCCTTCGGCTTCCGATTATCGGGCGCCATGGGGAATGGTCCTTGCTGGACTTTTTTTAAATATAAAACTTACCCGCTGGTTATATAATGGCTAAAGTCCCCGACGCCCTCGGCAGAAAATTCAAAATCTCTTGCGCATCTTAGCGCATATAAGCAAGTGTACCCCAGCGCCCTCGTGGTACCACAGGTAGAACTATACTCAACCAATTCAGATTTTCTCTGCCGTCATAGCCGGCTGAGCTATTGGAAATTCTCTCTCGTTTTCTTACTCTGTTTGGACGTTACTTGGTGATGTATTAACGTTTTTGAGTTTTGGCTTTCGCATATTTGTTTTATTTGATCTGTGATTACGTATTTATAACTTAAAAGGTAGGGTTGGAAGGTTTTTCAACCTATTTTAAACCTCACGAAAGCATAGGGGCGAAATGTAAACATTTTGACCATTCATGACGTCACAGCCTCTTCCGTAGGCTAAAAGTCTGTCTAGCCTTTTACAAAGAATATAATTGATTATGCTTTTAGAGTTTTAAGTTATAAATTAAATTAAAGGAATTATTTTGAGAAAATTTTATCCTTTTAATATTTTTCTTTAGATAATCTTCGATCTGTTTGCAAAGATTAACTACCGTTCAGTTTATTTTTGTTACGCAGTAATCAGTATCTGTTACATATATTGTAGCGATTTCATGAATAGTACTTTCTTCTTACTTCCCAAGTCATTAATTGTACTTTATAAAATGAACATTTTATTTTGCTATTAATTGGTCCTTTCAGTATTTTTCCTTAGTCAGAGATTAAAGGAAGTTACAGTTCATTTTATTTTATACGATGCAGTATTCTTTACATTCGTCGTAGCGCACGATCCTTGTATCGTTGTTGCTTTGGTGGTTTTCGGAATACTAAATTGTTCGTATATTATTTGTAGAAGTTCCAGTGATGCGAGTGATGATTCATCTTTTATTGGAACCCTTTAACTTAAGGGTTTATTTTAATCTATAAATATATCTATTAAGGTAATATTTGATATTTGATATTTTGTTACATTTATATGGGATTCGGTACTTTTGCTTTCCCATTCAAACAATTGTCCAGTGACAGAATTATAAGTCTCTCCTTACGGAGTTCATTTCCTTTGAGAGAGTGTATAGTGTATACTTTGGCTTTCAGGTAGTTATGAAACTATCTTTGTGCCAAAGAGTAAAGTGCAAATTTTTTAGTGATAAATTGTGCAGTGAATTTTATTCAGTGGAGAGTGCTTCTATTCGGACCTGTCATTATCCTAGCCTTAGACCTCTGTCAAGCTCCCGGACCCAGGGGAGAAGTTAAGTCAAACGGCGAAAGGAATCGAGAGGGTAACCAGGCGTTACAGTCTTTTAGACCCGAACTGAAGTCCTCTCGACCGTTTTCTGTCGATCACCAGAACGCTCACCCTCGCTATAGATAAAGCGAGGTATTAGTGTTTTCAAAGGTGCTAAGCTGAAAACAAAATTAGATTCGTTCTGCGTGTGTAAAGTTTCATGGGGCGCAGACGCAGTGCCGCCACCCCACCTGATGGGTGTCGGCTCTCGACAGTGGCCAGCGCTATGGATCGACGAAGATAATGCTGAATACGTTTCGCCTAAGGTTGATCCTTGATCTTTGTAGTTGGGCATGAAACGGCATCTTTCTTCGTTTATGCAGTCTTTTCAGCCTGCCGTTAACAGTGCGGTTGGGTGTCTCGATTCCGGTCTTTCACACAGACGCACAGGCGTCGTGTCTTTAACGGTGAGGACTCGTTGTCGCACAGGCGGCCTACCAACCGCAATGTTCAATGGTGGGGGAAAGTGTATGCTTTACTTCGATTACCTGCTCAACGCAAACCGACGGCTCATAGCACCTAGTATCAGTCTATACAGACGCGCCGACGTTCGCCAGGCAGCAGAGCTGGCGAAGCGTCATCGGAACGGTGCGGCAACGGAAACGGAACGTCGACGGAATGGAGCGAATCGCCACGTCATAGTGGACGCTTCAGCGTCAGTGTGGACGCTTCAGCGTCAGTGTGGACGCTTCAGCGTCAGTGTAGACACTTTCAGTGTCAGTATGGACACTTCAGCGCCAGTGTGGACGCTTCAGCGCTGGTGTGGGCGCTTCAGCGTCGGGGTGGACGCTTCGCTACCTATGACTATAGACTTTGATGTCTACCTGACCATGGATGTCTAGTGTTAAGTTATTGTTGCTCCAGGCGCTATATTAAGAAATAAATCTTAACTAGAAAGATATATTCTCGGACCAAGGCCTGCTGGGCTAACTCTTGGTTGTGAGAACTATAATTAAAACCTCTTAAGTATTGAGGTCTGAATTCAGAATCATAAGGAGTGGATTCCTAAGAATCAAGACTTCTCTTCCTAGGATAAAGATTGTAAAAGGAAGGGAATAACTTTCAGAAATTCATGAGAATTTTTCTAAAGAGTTTCCCTCATATTTTTTACCTGCTGCTCCTCGTTTCGACTTCAGAGTTTTCGCTAGTTGAGTTGATGGTGTCGCTATTTATTTTATTTTATTTGTATTACATGCCAGCTACAACCCTTGTTGGGAAAGCAAGATGCTTTAACCCAAAGGGCTCCTTTAGGGAACGATGGCCTAGTAAACTAATGGTAAAATAAAATAATGAATTAACATTAAATCATTCTCAGGAAAATAACGAACCTTACTGTAGAGATTGATACAGCGCTTACAGCTGCTACAACAGAAAGGGGATTAAGGCCTTTTATGAGAATAGAACGTAAAAGTATATCTCCCACCACGGACAGATCTTTTATGATTTGATGTTTTGTTTTTAAACCGCTTAAACATAGCGCAGTGCTCTGGAGGAGGTGTTGTTTGTTTTCACCTTTCCCCTAGTCCTATATCTCTAACTTATGTTTCAACCTTTGGGAGAAGGAAGGTCGGTAGGCTGAGGTTCTTCGCGGACCTTGTGCATTAACCGTCTGTTCCGCCGAGCGATATTGTTGATGCAGTCCAAGACGGTCTCTCTCCACTTTGGAATGATGAAGTAATGCTCTTTTCTTCGCCTATGATTGGCGAGCTATGACATCACAACCATGTGACATAGTATCTTGAAAAGAGCGGAGTTGAAATGTCTTGAAGCGATCAGTTCGTCATCACTTTCGTATCATGGATCTTGTAACTGTTTTCTGCATATTTGAATGCAGTTCCCTGACGAGAATAACATTCTACGTTTTCCCTGTCTACCAGACTAGGTAGTTACTCGTCATGTATGCACGCGAACAGAACTTACCTTCGCAGCAGTCGTGTTTTGATGCTTGAACAGGAAGCAATCGAGTTTGTTTTTTCTTTCGCGAGAGAAGCGGAAGTCAGACAAGTCACGTACAATCCTAGCTCTTCCTCTGGATTCTAACTCACTTTCAGGGAGGAAGGCCTTTGTCCTCATTGAAGGACGCATAACCTAGAATTGGTAGTCACCAATCAATTTGTCCAAGACCTTTCAGGAGTCGTATGTTTTCTATTAACTTATCCTGCAGTATCTAACGTTCGCCGGAAGTTTTCCTTTTCGGAAGAAGGTGACGTGTCAGCACCAGAATCGTGTAAGACACACAGTTCTTCGGGAGAAAAGGTGCTCAGTTCGCTTCTGTTCACACTTTTTCTCCTTCCCCAGTTTGGAGAAAGGTCTATTACTTTCTTCTGAGGTCTAGCGACTACTGTTGACGGTATCTCACAGCATTGGATACGTTCAGTTCGCGCACAAGGCGCGCGTGAAATGTCATAGGGACTCCCAGGTCGGTCACAGGACTGCGTTTGATGTTCTCTCCCGGCCTTCGCCCATGCTTGAGTTGGTGCACTCGCTACCCCGCGAGTGTAGATTTGGTCTGAGCTAAAAGAGGTCTATTTCATGTGTGTTTAGCGTTTACAATTCTCGGGGGGAGAAAATTTTCTCCTAGAGAGTCTAAGGACTACCATAGATCAAAGAAATGGTTTTCTGATTAGTGTCAGAAGGCATAGTTCTCCTATGCTTAGTAACGCTTCCTCGCAGAGATATGCTCGTGTTACGAAAAGCGTTAGAGCGGGTGCTTGTAGCAGTCTGGTCTCTCTCTTACGGCAGACGTCATGCAGACACAGACGCAAGTTCTGGTCTCTCCCTCACGCAGTCCCAGACGCAGACACCAGTCTGGTCGTATGTTGGACGCTAACAGTCAAAGTTGATCCTTTCAACAAGTTGTCCCATTTCAACAAGTTGTTCCATTTTCGCGGTCTGCGGGACACGTGACTATCACTCGTGCGGACACATCCTACACGTGGACAATTCTCTGCAATCAGTTCCGTCTTTCCGTCAGTGACCGGACGCGATGCTGTCGCCTCCACGCAGCACGCTGTAGATTTACAACAAGCGGGGCACACACACACCGCTGTACCCACACAACAAGGTGAACGCATACAGCACGCTGACACCTTACGGAAATGCAACCACATGCGACATTATGGTCGCATGCTAGACGCATACAGTCAAGTCTTTTTCTCACAGCAGTTTAACCAGACTATTGTCTCTCCTTCGCGTCTCTGGCCTCGCAGCTAACGCTCCCTCTTGCCAAGCTTTGGCTTTAAGTTTGTTGAACACTCGCTGATTACACACGAATCAGGTCTTAACCTCATAGCATGAAGTTCACGTGGTTGACACTTCTTTTCAACAAGCCTAGCTTTAATATCGGTTTCTTGCGACCGATATGGACGAGGTTTGGGAGGCGGTTCTAGATCCCGATTCTCTCACGACATGTTGAGCGTAGGCAGCATGCTGGAACCGTTCTGGACTCATGCTGGGACCATGCTGGGTGCATGCTGGAAGCATGTCTTTAGTCCTTTTCCCCGTGTCAGGATCACGAACGTTTTATGTTAAACCATCAAGCTTTAGGTCTAGCTGCCTCCAGTATTTCGGAAAACCCCTAAGATCTAGAGGGTTGTTCGAAGGAGACAGCTGAGGCTTTTGCTTGTACTAAGGACATTTGCCTCAAGGTTTTCCAACCCAATTAGAGTGCTTTATGGAGTGGTGTAAAGCTAGAGCCGGCTCTTCATTAGGTGACTCTAACACAAGTGGCCTATTTTTTCTTAGACTTTAGAAGAAAACACATTTTCTTCCCTCCTCGACCATCAAAGGGTACAGGAGTATGCGGGCATCTGTCTTCAGACGCAGAAGATTGGTTCTATCAAATAAAGACTTTATAGATCATCTCAGATCTTTTGAGAGGACTTGGAGGCATCAGCAAGATGCTCCAGCCTGAAATTTAGGGTTCGTTTCTGGAGCTTCGCGGTAGTGATAGATCCGACCCTTTACACTTGGTTTCTTTTTAACCCTGGATAGGTACGGTCCTCGGACACCCCTTTAAGGGTATACTCGGACGCGAACGACCCCGACGCCAAAAAAAATTCTTGAAAAATCAGTTTTTGCAGTAACCTCCTTTTTTCTTTTGCCAAAAAAAACTTCAATGAATGCTTAAAACAACTGTAAAGATAAATACTACTCATCTGCAGAAAAACTATTTATTATAAATATTTTAAAAAATTAAGTAGAAAAAAAAAAAGACCTGACATAAAAATTCATAAAAAAAAAGTTTATACATATATACACAAATCCTTTTAGGAATTGATTCTTGAATGTTTAGGACACATCTTGATGTATTTTGGATGAAGTCAGACCCATGGAGGTGAAGATCTGAAATGAGAAAAAAAGGGTAACTTTTTTTGGCCAAAAAAAATTGTCCAAATTTCATGAATTTTTTTGGGTACCCAAATGAAATAGGAAGTGGCTAATTTTTTTAGGGAATAAACATATGTTATCCTAAAATAGAAATATGTAAAAAAATCTTCATTATTTTGTAAATTACATTTATATCAGGGGCCATATCTAAAGGTAATTTTTTGAGTACTTGGAAATTTCGTAAAAAAATACATATATTTAATATATAATATGATATTTATGCAGGTAAAAATATACCAAAATATCACAAATTCTATAGGGAACAAGAATATATATAGATAGGGCAGCTTACGCTTCGGATATGTCCACAAAATGGCCGCCAACCACACTGACTCAGACTCCCTAATCTGCCACTTGAAATGTAGGAAGGGTATGTCAATTTCAAGGTGTTATTTACTAATCCAATTATTATTGGATATGCATAAAAATTGTATGGTGGGTTGCTGGATAATTGTCGATTATTTTACGACTGTAAAATTAAAATTCTGACCCAAAAATTTTTTTTTGAAGGGAAATAAAATCGAAAAAAAAAAATGTAAAACAATATTTTAGCTAAAAAAATTTGATGATATTCAATAAAAAAAAAAAGTAAACAAAATTTTCCGACAAATAAACATCTAGAGGAATCATTACTCTGTGATAGTTCCTTAGTACGTAGTAATTTTGAAAGAATTGGGAAAAAACGAAAAAATGGCAATCAGCGGAAAATCGAACACATACCTATATATACGCCATATCTGGCTAAAAAAAAAGATAGGCATGGGTAGCCAGATCATCTAGAAACACTTTCCAACACTATAAAAATATAAGTTTTGCGACACTACTTGCCAATTCCTTACGGTAACATGACTAAGCAAAAAAATGCAAAACAAATAAAAAGGGGCACTCGTGGAAAAATGGCCATTCTAATATACGGCATTTCAGAAAAAAAAAATTTCAGCCACGTGCTAGGCAAACCATCAAGGCATATTTTCCGACAAATAAACATATAAATGAAATATTACTCTGTGATAGTTCCTTAGTACGTAGTAATTTTGAAAGAAATGGGAAAAAACGAAAAAATGGCAATCACAGGAAAATCGAACACATACTTATATATACGCCATATCTGGCTAAAAAAAAAATAGGCATGGGTAGCCAGATCATCTAGAAACACTTTCCAACACTATAAAAATATAAGTTTTGCGACACTACTTGCCAATTCCTTACGGTAACATGACTAAGCAAAAAAATGCAAAACAAATAAAAAGGGGCACTCGCGGAAAAATGCCCAACATTCTAATATACGGCATCTCAGATAAAAAAAAAAGACATGCACGTGTTAGCCCAACCATCAAGGCACACTTTCTAACACATAAACATGAAAAAAAAAATCAATAATATACGGCAATTCCTTACTACGTAGTAAATTTTTACAAATATTGAAAAAAAACAGAAATTGGCAACCGGAGTTAAATACCCAATATACCAATAACTACGTCGTATCTGACAAAAACAAAATCACGCATGGGTAGCCAGATCATCTAGACACACTTTCCAACATTAAAAAAGCAAAAGTTTTACGACACTATTTCGCAATATCTTACGGAAAAATGACTTGGCAAAAAAATTAAAAAAAATTAAAAAGGGACACTCGCGGTAAAATGCCCGACATTCTAATATACGACATCTCAGATAAAAAAAAAGACATGCACGTGTTAGCCCAACCATCAAGGCACACTTTCTAACACATAAACAGGAAAAAAAATGAATAATATACGGCAATTCCTTACTACGTAGTAATTTTTACAAATATTGAAAAAAAAAACAGAAATTGGTAACCGCAGTTAAATACCCAATATACCAATAACTACGTCGTATCTGACAAAAACAAAGTCATGCATGGGTAGCCAGATCATCTAGACACACTTTCCAACACTAAACAAGCAAAAGTTTTACGACACTATTTGGCAATATCTTACGGAAAAATGACTTGGCAAAAAAATGAAAAAAAATGAAAAAGGGGCACTCGCGGTAAAATGGTCCTCGTGGTGATGAACGACATTTTAACTAAAAAAAAAAACATGCACATGGTAGCCAAACAATCCACCAAGACTTTCCACAACTGATAACCTATACAAGTTGCACCATTCTACGACAATTTCATAATACGTAATAACTTTGATAATTATGCAAACTACCTCAGAAGGGTAAACTCGGACGCGAACGACCCCGACGCGTCTCAAAAATCGGGGAAGGAGTACAGCTACAGCAATGCACATCTGGACACTACTAGAGCGTGTAGGGGAGACACCTCCTGCAGGTCGATCACCCACAAATTCAGTCACAGGGGTGAGTCACGTGAGAAAAACCTGTTTTTTTTTGACGCTCGGGGTCGCAAACGACCCACCGTACCTATCCAGGGTTAAGGCCTAACCTTGGAGACTTTCTGAGTAAGTCTACCATAGTTGAGAGTCAGTGAAGTTCACTCTTTTAGCAAGAACACGGACTTCACATTGGTTAAGCCATAGGTACCTTGCAACCTTGATTCTTGGTCATTAATAAACATCTTTCTCATCCATAGCCTAAATCTTTCGGGATCACTATTCTCTCGAATTTGGTTTGTGATGGGCTGAGAAGAGTTTTTGCCCGATTAAAACGAAGTTTTATTGGGATTGGGACAAGAACAAAGAAGTTAAGAGTCTATTCAAAACTCGTAGGTGCATGGTCAAGAAGCCTGCGCTATTCATGTCTAAACATTCTCTCATCTCGTATAGACTTTGATTACAAAGGTTCTTCCACATGGTTGGGTGACAGATCATAATATGTTGAAAGAGTAAAGACTCACGAAGTTAGAGCTGTAGAAACTTCTGTAATTTTTAAACTAAACTGTGTTCTGCGAAGCATCGCGTATACAGTCTTGTGAAGGGGTAATCCTGTATTCGCCTTGCATTACTTTTACCGTGTCCTGTCTCTATGAAGACGTCTACGTTTTGGGATCACTTGCAACAACGAGTGCAGTAGTAGGCGAAACATTCTCCACTACATTTCCCTAAATTCCTAGTACCCCTGTTCTTCTCTTGGAACTGTTATATATATTTTTAAATATTTAACTTAGCCGGTGAATATATAGCTGCAACTCTGTTGCTCGACAGACAAAAAACTGTACAAAAAAACTCGCCAGCGATCGCTATACAGGTTGCGGGTGTGCCCATCAGCGCCAACTGTCGGCCAGATACCAAACTCCATGTAAACAAAGACTCAATTTTCTCTCTGTCGACGTGTCGACAAGACGTACTTTACTCGCTGTTGAAACCTGGAGTTTTTCCCATCATCTTTGGTGAAGTACTATATTCTGGTTTGAGCTTTCGCAGTGCAGGTGTTTTATCTTCATCTTAAATCTTGAACTCGTTTTGGATAGATTTAATTTTTGGTGACAAAGAGAGTATGGACTTTCTTTGACTTTTAAATGGCCGACCCTTCCCTTAGACGGAAGTGTGTTTAGGCTTTTAGTAATTATCTTATCACGTTATAAATTAATTATAGATTTTCCTCTTCGATTAACTTTCCATTTATAATAAACATAAAAAAAAAAAAAAAATTTAATGTTTTGTTTATATGCGACCTTTCCTGAGAGTAGGCGGTCCTAACTTGGAAACCGAAGTTAATCAACGTTGAGCCCTTTAAATCGTAAATAGCTTTTAAAGAGCTAAGGATTTAAAACTTTTTAAATGAAATATTTTATGAAAGAATTTCTTTGAATAGTCTTCGTACTGTTTTCAAAGATGAACTAACGTTTAGTTTATTTATGCTACGCAGTTTGCGCTCTATCGTTACGATAGAGAGAGAGTGTATCACGGTTTCACTTTGCAGAAAGAGTAAATGGATTCTGACATTTTGTTCATTCTTCTTTCAAAGCTTAAATGTTTTAAATTCTATTTTAAAGGAACTTTTTAATTGAAAAACCTTTCAGTTTTTTCCTTTGGTCAAATAACATGTTTTTTTGACGAAACGTAATTGGGCTCTTCTCTTAGGTGCGAAATCAAGAGAGAAAGAGAGAGAGAGATAGAGACGGAGGGAGAGAGAGGAGAGAAAACGTTCCGTTCAAGCGGGTAACGTTATTCTCGAGTTACTCTCGTCCCTAGTCTCTGTACGGGGAGAAAGGATAAAACGTTATTAGTTTTATTCTCGTCCCCAGGCAATGTACGGTGAGAGATTGAAAACGTAGTTTTGAATGAACTAGTGTTTATTCTCTTCCCCAACCACTGAATTTTTTATCTTAAAAGATGTTTACTGTTTTTTTTGCTGGTATTAATGTGCTTGCATTATACGCCTGATTTCGCATTTACTACCTTTTGATGAGGGTAGAATTGCGTGCTTCAGGTAGAAATCAGTAAAAGTTTCGATTTCAGTGAAATAAGTGCAAAACAGAAAATCGTAGTGATAAAGTGATATTGCGCAAAGTGTTACAGTGTTGCGCCCGAGGGTTCGTCTGTTCGTGCCTGTCGTTCACCTAGTCCGGGACCTCTTGCAAGCTCCCAAGCCCAGGGAAGAAGTAATGTCATACGACTTATGGGTTCGAGAGGCCTTGATCAGCGAACAGACGTTTCCCTCTATGGTATCGGGTGTATCTTTCCAAGATCTCCCCTACCATAAGGCGAGAGAGACGTTTTTCTCCTCGTCATCCGAAGGCTTTTCGCATAAGAAACCTGTAACAAGGTTTCGAGACCCTTAAGCGAAAGTCAGTCCTTTCAGGACAGGTCCAGCGTCCTGATTGCAGCCATTAGGACAGCTCTGACCCTATGCAGTCATCGGAAAACTGCTCGCCGCCTAACAAAAGAGTAACACAGACTCCGAGAGTCTTTTTTGTTGGCATAGTGTTGCGGTCACAGACGTTACCCTCGTCTCTTACCGCAACCATTTCCGTTGATCCTTAATGGGTTGTACGGCAAGACATGCAGAATATGCTTGCCTCCCTTATGGAAGACTATTCTGCCGATTAGTCCGTTGAGTCTAGCCGTTTATCTCATCGATATCCTGGCTTTCAGCCAACCTAACGTTCCTTTGTGCATCCTGTTGACGTTGGCGTAGCTAAGTCACGTCAGTCAGGTTGTTTAGAACCACACTCGATGCGGTCTCGTGTGGATTTTCAGCCACATTTGGATGTTAGGCCACTTGCTGATGCTCCTGTTGACGTTCAGGACGTTCGCTAACAATCGGAGTTGACTTGTTTTGACGCTGTGCGTTAACCTCCGCATTCTAGAGTTGTTTTGACTGTTCAGTCTAGGCAGTCAAAGCAGTCTCGAGTGGACGCTGTGCGTCCTCACGCACCTGTTGTTGTTGACAGTTCAGTTGTTGACAGTTCACAGACTGTCAAGCAGTTACATGATGTTGCGTCCTGGTCCGCTACTAATGCACCAGTGTGTGTGGACTCTGCTTGTAAAGCATTGCCACCACGGTAGGTCTCTCCCTTGCTTGAGATTCAGCTTTTTTCGGACAAGGTTCCTTTAGATGAGGAAGTTGCTGTTCCACCTCCTACTGATATTCCCTTGAGGACTCTGTCAGACGGAGAGGAGCCTAAAGCTGCTTAGCCCTCTATGGACTTTAATTAAATCATGCTGATTTTTAAGGATCTTTGTCCGGATCTTTTTGTAACTGCTGCTCCTCGTTCGCCTAAACGTCAGAGCTTACACTAGGCCTAGCTACTTCGAAGCCGTTGTTTATAAGCTAGTGCTCTCTCGCTCTCCTAGAGAGCTTTACGTCTGCTAGGCGACTGGTTTATCACCAGGAGGAGTTTGGGGGATACAGCCTTTGCTTTCCCTTCTTTTAAACTGGCTTATAGAGCGAGAGTCTGATATGACACGAGAGAAGTTCTCGGCTTGGGAGTTCCTGCCTCTGCCCAGATAGACTTCTCAAATCTCGTAGACTCTCCCTGGCGCCTGGCCAGGAGACGCTCCAAGTTTTTTACAGGTCAACTTCACAGCTGTTTTCGAGCCTTTGAAGTTTTGCTGTACAATTATGTCATGCATAAACAAGGCTTTCAGGGATGGTAAGCGGTACCGCCTCAGTCGCTAACCCCGTCTGTTGCCGCACCTGCTCCCGTAGACCCTAAATGGGCTTTGCTGCAAGACATGCAGTCCAAGCTTGCGTCCTTGATAGAGGACTTTTATGCGGAGAAGGTTGCTGCCGAACCTTCTGGCCAACAACCTTCCAACCGGTCGGTTGTGCGTCCTGTTGACGCTGAGGTAACCTTCTCGCGTCTACCAGTTGAGGTGGTTCCTCCTCCGATGCGACCCAGTGTGGGTTGCCAGCCGCACGTTGACGTTGAGCGACGCTCGGAGGTGGTTGTTGACGTTCAGGACGTTCAACAACCATCAGAGGTGACTTGTTTTGACGCGGTGCGTCAACCTCAGCAACCCGGTATGGTGTTGACTGCACAACCCAGACGGTCTAGACAGTCTCGGGTGGACGCTGTGCTTCCTCGCGCACCCATGGTTGTTGACAGTTCACAGACTGTGCAGCAATTCCATGACGTTGCGTCCGGCTCCGTCACGCATGCACCAGTGCGACCGGACTCAGCGAGCCAGACGTTGCCCACTCCGTTGCCGTTTCCTCATCAGTTTTCGGATGAGGAACTATCTGATGAGGACGTTGCTGAACAACAAGACGATCAGCCCCCAGAATAGATCAAGCCCTGCTATCCATCCAGAAGATGCTGAAGAAGGAACGCTGCTCAGTCAGGCTGTGGATGAGTCTGGTGGGGACGCTGTCATCCCTGGAACAGTTTGTATCACTAGGAAGACTACACCTCGGTCCTCTTCAATACCATCTGGCTTTTCCCTGGAAAAAGGACAAGACGCTAGAAGCGGTCTCGATCGCGATTTCCGGAAAGATAAAGTCTTGTCTGACTTGGTGGAAGGACAATATCAACCTAAGAGAGGGTCTTCCCCTGGCTGTTCAGACTCCCCACCACGTTCTCTTCTCGGACGCATCGGACTTGGGCTGGGGCGCGACACTGGACGGTCGGGAATGCTCAGGTCTGTGGAACTCGAGTCAGAGGAGCATGCATATCAACTGCAAGGAGCTGTTGGCAGTTCATCTGGCCTTGAAAAGCTTCGAGTATCTCCTTCGAGGCAAAGTGGTGGAAGTAAACTCGGACAACACCACGGCCTTGGCGTACATCTCCAAACAAGGAGGTACCCACTCACTGACGTTGTACGAGATCGCAAGGGACCTGCTCATCTGGTCAAAAGGTCAAGACATCTCCCTAGTAACGAGGTTCATCCAAGGCGACTTGAACGTCATAGCAGATTGTCTCAGTCGGAAAGGGCAAGTAATTCCAACCGAATGGACCCTCCACAAGGATGTGTGCAAGAGACTTTGGGCCACTTGGGGTAAACCATCCATAGATCTCTTTGCAACCTCGCTGACCAAGAGGCTTCCAATCTATTGCTCTCCAGTCCCGGACCCAGCAGCAATACATATAGATGCTTTCCTCCTAGATTGGTCACATCTGGATCTCTACGCATTCCCACCGTTCAAGATTGTCAACAAGGTACTGCAGAAGTTCGCCTCTCACGAAGGGACAAGGTTGACGTTAGTTGCTCCCCTCTGGCCCGAGAGAGAATGGTTCACCGAGATACTTCGATGGTTAGTAGACGTTCCCAGAAGTCTTCCTCTAAGGGTAGACCTTCTACGTCAGCCACACGTAAAGAAGGTACTCCAAAGCCTCCACGCTCTTCGTCTGACTGCCTTCAGACTATCGAAAGACTCTCGAGAGCTAGAGGCTTTTCGAAGGAGGCAGCCAGTGCGATTGCTAGAGCAAGGAGAGCGTCTTCCATTAGAGTCTACCAATCGAAGTGGGAAGTCTTCCGAGACTGGTGCAAGTCAGTTTCTGTATCCTCGACCAGTACCTCTGTAGCTCAAATAGCTGATTTTCTCTTATACCTGAGAAAAGGACGATCCCTTTCAGCTCCCACTATCAAGGGCTACAGAAGCATGTTGGCATCGGTCTTCCGGCATAGAGGCTTAGATCTTTCCAACATAAAGATCTGCAAGACCTCCTTAAGTCTTTTGAGACCACCAAGGAGCGTCGTTTGGCTACCCCTGGATGGAATTTAGACGTGGTACTAAGATTCCTCATGTCAGACAGGTTGGAGCCGTTACAATCAGCTTCCCTGAAAGATCTCACTCTTAAGACACTTTTCCTGGTATGCTTAGCCTCGGCTAAAAGAGTCAGTGAGATTCATGCCTTCAGCAAGAACATCGGATTTTCGTCGGAAAAAGCCACTTGTTCGCTGCAACTTGGTTTTCTAGCCAAAAATGAGCTGCCTTCTCGGCCTTGGCCTAAATCTTTCGATATTCCCAGCTTATCGGAGATCATAGGCAATGAACTAGAAAGAGTCTTATGCCCTGTTAGAGCTCTTAAGTTCTATTTAAAGCGTACTAAACCTTTACGAGGCCAATCTGAAGCTTTATGGTGTTCAGTTAAGAAACCATCCTTGCCTATGTCAAAGAATGCTTGGTCAGACTTTATCAGATTGTTAATACGAGAAACTCATTCACATCTGAGTGAGGAAGACCGAACTTTGCTTAAGGTGAAGACGCACGAAGTTAGAGCTGTAACAACTTCCGTGGCCTTTAAGCAAAATATATCTCTGCAAAGTATAATGGACGCAACCTATTGGAGAAGCAAGTCAGTGTTCGCGTCATTTTACTTGAAAGATGTCCAGTCTCTTTACGAGAACTGCTACACACTGGGACCATTCGTAGCAGCGAGTGCAGTAGTGGGTGAGGGCTCAACCACTACAATTCCCTAATTCCATATCCTTTTAATCTGTCTCTTGAAATGTTGTTTTTTACGGGTTGTCCGGAAGGCTAAGAAGCCTTTCGCATCCTGGTTGATTTGGCGGGTGGTCAAAGTCATTTCTTGAGAGCGCCCAGATTAGGGGTTTGATGAGGTCCTGTTGTATGGGTTGCAGCCCTTGATACTTCAGCTCCTAGGGGTCTGTCAGCATCCTAAGAGGATCGCGAGGCTCCGTAAGGAAGACGTACTTATAAGGCAGAGTAATCGTCTAAGTCGACTTCCTTACCAGGTACCTATTTATTTTGTTTTTGTTATTTTGATAACTTCTAAAATGAAATAAAAACTCTTAGCTCATAAGATGTAAACATATTTAACTGGTCTCTACCCACCACCCTGGGTGTGAATCAGCTATATATTCACCGGCTAAGTTAAATATTTAAAAATGATATTTTAATTATAAAATAAATTTTTGAATATATTTACCCGGTGAATATAAATTAAATGACCCTCCCTTCCTCCCCAATAGAGACGCAGTGGGATGAGGAGAAAATTGAGTCTTTGTTTACATGGAGTTTGGTATCTGGCCAACAGTTGGCGCTGATGGGCACACCCGCAACCTGTATAGCGATCGCTGGCGAGTTTTTTTGTACAGTTTTTTGTCTGTCGAGCAACAGAGTTGCAGCTATATATTCACCGGGTAAGTATATTCAAAAATTTATTTTATAATTAAAATATCATTTTTATGATTGTACGTGAAGATTGGTCGGCAATCTTACGCAATCTTTGACCTAGTCAGGTGGTCATTTTGTTCCTAGAGAGCACCCGGAACAAGGGTATTAGTTGAGGTCCTGTCATATTATAGGTGATTGTACCGTTTGACAGCTCCTAGAGATCATCAGCCCCGAGTGGATCACTGGGTCTCCTAAGGATAGCAGACACAATGAGGCAGAGCATTGCTGTCAGCTTCCTTATCAGGTTAGAACCACTTAAGTTGTTTATGCAACTCTTAAGTGAATTTCCAATTATGCTGCTGTCTCTGACCCGCCACCAAGGGGTGTCAATCAGCCATTATATAACCAGCGGGTAAGTTTTATATTTAAAAAGGAAATTTTCATAATAAAATAAATTTTTGAATATACTTATCCGCTGGTTATATAAGTTTTAGACCCACCCTCCTCCCCTCTAGAGACCATGGGGCATGGAAAATCTGAATTGGCTGAGTATAGTTCTACCTGTGGTACCGTGAGGGCGCTGGGGTATACCTGCTTATATGCGCTAAACTGCGCAAGAGATTTTGAATTTTCTGCTGAGGGCGTCGGGGACTTTAGCCATTATATAACCAGCGGGTAAGTATATTCAAAAATTTTATTATGAAAATATCATATTTAATCTGTTTTCTCCGCTGTTCCTCCTTCCCTACGGGGAACTTGGTCTATCAGCGAAGAGAACATGGGAGTTTAGTTTGACTACGGTCTCTCTCTCTGTCTTGAGGTCGTTCACCCTTTTACTACTACTACGTATTACGGTAGCTTCCTTCCCGTTGCGGGTCGAGTTGGTACTCCGTTTATTTTGTCTCAATTATTTTTTACGGAATCTAATTGTATTTGTTTACTTTTCAGCTTCCGTGTAGAACGCTTCTCTTCGGGGTTCATTCGTTCTTTCTATTAGTGAACATTCCTTTTTGAATTACATAATTATAATTTTTATAATTCTGTTTTTGTTACAGTTCTTCTCCTTCCCCCTTCCCCGTGAGTGTCAGTGGGGGAGGAGGGCACATACCTGTTGTGTAATTCTTATGTTCTTTTCCCTCGGGGTTTCATCTTCGAAGTTTCCCCAGGGGAATGAATGTTAACTAATTATTTATTTTCACAGTTAACGATCTAAGTTTTTTCGTTTGCCTAACGTGATAACGATGCAGAGCTGCCCTGTTGGGCCTGGGGAGTCTGCTGTTGCTGCTTCCTCTATAGGACTTCGTCATGGGCGTGTTCCCTTCTCCTGAAGTTCTCCTGTGACAACTGGCAACTCTTTAGTTCATCTTAGAACGCTCAGGAGGTTCGCCTCCATGGTTGGGTCTTTCCCTTCCGAGGGAGGTTCCCCTCCCAGGTATGAGTGTTTTCCCCCTTCAGGGGGGGGGGGGAAATTTCCCTTACCTTAATAATTCCTGTTTAGTTCCTGGTCCTTTGGCGGTTATGCTCTTGGTGCTGAGCGACCGTTTTTGTAACCATGCTCAAGGGGCTGAGCGGTTGCAAGTTTGGACCATGGCTTCGTGCGACTATGCTCTTGGTGCTGAGCGGTCACACTAGCAGCTATGCTTAAGGGGCTGAGCAGCTGCGGGAGCTTCTCTTCGGAGGATTGCTCTTTATAGGTCAGCTTGCTGATCCAATGGCCCTAAGGGGCGCTATCATCAGTTGTTCTTGTCCCTTCTACGAAGTGCTCACCTCTCTTGTTCGCGAGAGAGGACACTCATAGAGACTCCTCTTCGGAGGACTCCTGCTGTTGTTGCTGATGGCTCAGTTCCACCCTCCGAACATCCTTCGAGGGGGCAGCTGAGTCCAACGGTCTCTCCTGCGAGTGATTCTCCCCTTCGGGGGAGTTCAATACAGAGACTCCTCTTCGGAGGACTGATGATGGTGCTCCTGTCAGTGGTCGTCTTCATCTTCAGAGGCTCCTCTTTGACGAGAACAGACCGTTGCAGCTGCTTCGCTAGACCTTCGGCAGATCGTTCGCGATCTCCGACACCTGCCAGACCTTCTTGTATTCATCTCCGTTCCTGGACGCAGATGCGCAGTGGGCGCCAACGTACCTCGGTGTCCAACGGGCACCGGTCCCTTCGGGGCAAAAGGGCTTATTCCACAATGTGGGTAAGTCCCTTAAGGGCCAGGTTTTACCTGCTCGCCCTCGATCTTCTGGGCGAGTAGCACGCAAGCGCTCACCTGCTGTGGACCAGTCTTCTGCTGAATCAACATTCCTGTGATCCAGCGATCTCCTGTAGCTGTCTCACCGTAGATCTCCTGATCGCCAGCGCTCACCTGCGCTTCTGAGATCTTCTGTGCGCTAGCTCTCTTCCGCTCGCCAGCGCACGTCTGTGCGCCCTTTCCTGCTACGCGCCATGTGCGCCAATGGTCTCCCGAACGCCCACGATCACCTGCTCGCCAGCGCGCATCTGCACGCCCCTTCCTGATGTGCGCAATTCGCGCCAACGTTCGCCCACGCGCCCACGATCTCTGGATCTGGGCGCAGGCAAGGAGATTGTTCTTTCGCTAAACGCCCACGATCGCCTGCTCGCCAGCGCACATCTGCGCGCCCTTTCCTGATGTGCGCAATGCGCTCCAACGTTCGCCACGCTCCCACGATCTACCGGATCTGGGCGCAGGTAGGAGATTCTTCTTTCGCCTTCTCGCCGACGATCTCCCACGCGCAAGCCATCGTCGGCGCACCTTCACAGGTGCGCACTTCCAGACTTGATTTAGTCTCTGCGCGCCCGAGCGCCCACGAGAAGTCTCCTGTGCCCGCCCACGAGCATTCGCCCTTGCGCGCAACCTCACCTTCTGGTTCTACACCCTCGCTGATGTCTTCTGGCCACGCAACCGCGCGCCAACGATCTCCTTCGTGCCATCGATCTCCTAGCAACCACGCGATTCTTCGCCTGCGCGCTATCGTTTTCAACGCGCCCACGCATCAGATTGCCGTAGGTCCCCTACGCGCCCACGCGTTAACCCTCCTGTACGCGATCGCGCGCCAACGCCCGCCAACGAGCCATCGCTCGCCAAAACGCGCCATCGCTCGCTAACGCCACATCGCTCGCCAACGCGCCATCGCTCGCCAAAGCGCCATCGCTCGCCAAAACGCCATCGGTCTCCCGACCGCCAGCGCTCGCTCTTACAACTGCGCTCACCCTCACCTGCGCGCCCGCACGCATGCGCACCCACGATCGCCCGTGCGCGAACCAACGATTTTACCATCGCGCGAGCGCCAGGGTGATTTCGACCGCGATTCCTGTTGGGTTTTCCAACTCGGGCAACCTGACGAGTCTTCTGGAGCGCGTACTTCCAGATCATCATCGTCACGATCTTCACCCCGTAAACGCAGAGCATGGCACGTGCAAGAGTAGGTAGAATCTTCAGAGAGGTCTGGGCAATTTTCTTCTCTGTCTATTCAGGCAGGCCCCATCATCTCTACTCCTCAGGATCGTTCGATTCCCTTCCCTCCAGCGGGAATCGCTAACACTGCGTCTGTCAGCCGTCAGCAGAGGTACTTCGAGATCATGGGGGAGCCTGGTTTAGCTCTACCTCTCCACTATTCCGTGGAATGGGCTGAGAAACTCTCCGCCCGGCAGGTGACATTCTCGACTTCGGAGATCTTAAGCCAGAAGAAAGCCGCAAAGTGTGCCATGCAGGCCACTTCTGGGCTGGTCGTCTGGCTTGGACCCCTGGGCATCCTGTTGGGATCCGAGAATTTGTCCAAGGAGAGCTCCAGGAAGGTCATGGAAACTTTCCTCCTCTCAGGCACGAGCACCATCGTTTCCTGGCTCACCAAGTTTCGAACTTGTGGGCAAACTCGATGTTGAAGCATTGAGATGCAGTGACCGAGAGGTTCCTCTCGGAAGTCCCAACCATGGATGTTGGCAAGCTCAGACACTCTTCCATCCTGGGAAAGAGCTTGTTTTGAACCCAAGGATGGGGAACAGACAGCTGAGAGGTGGAGAAAGTCGAATCACGATTCGCTCCTCCAAAGGCACTTGCATCCAGACCCTACAAGCCTCCAGCGCCTCAACAACAACAGCCTCGTCAGTCTAGGACATGGGAACCGGCCCCGGCAGCTGAGACAAGGTGTCTAAACAGCAGCCCCCTCCTGACAGAGACAAGAAGGGCGAGAAGTCCTCCTGGGGAGGTAATAATCCTAGAGGGAGCGGCCGAGGCCGCAAACGTTAGGATTGGCAACCCCCCTGCATGGTCCCCAGTGGGGGGATGCCTAAGATTGCGCGTTCAGGTGGCAGCAACTCGAGACCGATTCCTGCACGATCTCCGTGATCAGCCAAGGATATCGCGTCCCGTTCTTAACATCTCTACCTCCACTGACAGCGAATTCAGTGTCGCTGAGCTCCTATGCCATGGGATCGGCAAAGGGCTAACCCTTCGGGTAGAAGTCGAGACCATGCTGTAGAAGGATGCTCGCCGGAAGGTCATCGACGGCTCCCCTCCGGCTTCTTCAGTCTACTCTTTCTTGTAGAAAGCGTCGAAAGGCTGGAGACCTGTCATCGACCTCTCAGCCCTGAACAAGTTTGCCGAACAAACTTCGTTCAGCGTGGAACAGACTTGTAGTGAGACCACAAGACTTCATGTGCACACTGGATCTGAAGGACAGGTACTTCCAGATCCCAATCCATCCGTCTTCCAGGAAGTACTTGGAATTCAGCCTAGACAACAAGATATACCAGTTCAAGGTGCTGTGTTTTGATTTCTCCACAGCTCCGCAGGTGTTCACCAGAATGTTCACCCTGATATCTTCATGGCCACACAGGAGCGGCATCCGTCTCCTTCGCTTTCTGGATGACTGGCTAACCCAGGCTATCTTGGAATCGACCCTTCTTCGACACCGAGACAAGCTTCTGGGACTTTGCCAAGATCTAGGGATCATGGTAATTCTCGAGAAGCCTTCTCTGCTTCCATCTCAACAACTGGGATATCTAGGCATGATTATTAGACTCCAATCTCCAAGCCTTCCCATCAGATGACAGGATAGCAAGGCTGAGGAGAATCGCAGAACCTTTCCTTAGTCGAGGAGAGCTTCCAGCCCAATCTTGGTTACGCCTCCTAGGTCACCTTTCCTCCTTGACCCGTCTAGTTCCAAACGGCCGTCTCAGGATGAGATCCCTGCATTGGCGGCCCAAGTCCCGGTGGAATCAAGACAATGATTCCCTGGACATTCTGGTCCCTTTGGGACCTGCGGAACGAATGGACCTGCAGTGGTAGTTGACCTACGGAAACTTTGCAAGGGAATGGATCTTCTCGTCCGTCCCCCGCATTTGATGCTGTTCTCGGACTCGTCAAAAGAAAGGGGGGTGGCCCACATTCTGAATCAGGCCTATGGTCAGAACCAGAAGGGTACCTCCACATCAATCTGCTAGATATGAAGGCCGTATTCTGGCCCTTCAACAGCTCCAACAGACCCTGGCGAGTCATTCCGTGAGCGACAACTCCACGGTAGTGGCTTATTTCAACAAGCAGGGAGGTACCTTTTCATAACAGCTTTCTCATCTTGCAGTAGAGATACTGAGATGAACCGAAGTCCACTCAATACCCTATCGGCTCGCTTCATTCCGGGCAAAGGAATGTGCTCTCCGACAGTCTGAGCAGAGCCTCACAGATAGAGAGTACCGAGTGGTCTTCGGCCCCCCCTCGTAGCCATCAAGTCCTGACCTTGTGGACCTGTTTGCAACAGCCTTGAATTTCAAGCTGCCGCTGTACTACTCCCCAGTCCCAGACCCCAAGGCTCTCTGGCAAGATGCCTTCCTACAACGGTGGGACAACATCGACGTCTACATCTTCCCACCGGTCTGTCTGTTGAGAAGGGGGCTCAACGAGCCCAGAATATCGGTCAACCTGTCGATGACTCTGATAGCTCCGCTGCGGCATCATGCAGAACGGTTCCCGGACCTTCTGCATCCCCTGACAGAACTCCCGAGAGAGCTTCCCCCACGACACGAGCTACTCAAACAACCACACTGCAACATCTACCACAAGCCGTAGCATCGCCTCGGCTTCACGCCTGGAGACTATCCAGCACCTCCTCATAGAGAGAGGCGTTCCGCAACAAGTTGCGGAGCGGATGTCTCGACACCTGCGAAAGTCATCCGCAGGGGTCTACCAGGCGAAGTGGAGAGTCTTCTGTGGTTGGTGTCATGGGAGAGGTACCTCTCCCCTTAATGCCTCTATTCCAGCAATAACGGAGTTATTGCTTATCGGCGGGAGGAAATACGACTTTCGCTCTCGGCGGTGAAAGCCTATCGCTCAGCCTTAAGCCTGGCCTTCAGGCTGAAAGGAATAGACATTTCCTCCCCGCTGGATCTTTCTTCGCTCATACGAAGCTACGAACTTACCTGCCCCCAGTCGGAAGTGAGACCTCCTTCGGGTTCTTAAGGCTCTTAAGAGATCTCCTTGCGAACCATTACGCCAGGCTTCTAATCATCACCTGTCTTGGAAGACGGTGCTCCTGCTCGCTCTGGCCTCGGCCAAGCGTGTCAGCGATCTTCATGGTCTCTAGTACGACGTCACCCATTCAAGAGAATAGGGGGAGGTAACGTTCAGGTTCGTCCCTGTGTTGGTTACTAGACTCAAAATCTTGAAGTCCCGGACCTTCGGTTCAATTCCTTCAGGATTTCGAGTCTCTGTTCTGTAACAGATGACCCAGACCTTCTCCTACTATGCCCAGGGGTTATCTTAAAGAATAGCTGCAGTTCGTCCTCACGTGCAAGCCCTGTTTGGGAGCACAGGAAGGACGGAGAGGAGGGTCACCAAGAATGGCTTTTCAGCCTGGATTCAAAGGGTCATCCATCACGCCCTAAATCCAGACGATCCTCCGTCACGTCTTCTTAGAGCACACGATGTCAGATACATCGCAACGTCTCTGGCCTTTAAGAGGAACTACTCTGTGACGCAGGTGCTACAAGCTGGAATCTGGAAGCGTCAAACGAGCTTCACAGCCCACTACCTGCAGGACGAGACCCACAGGAGCCTTGATACGTTTTCTATCGCCCTGTGGTGGCTACACAACAGCTGGTCTAACCTCAGGCTCCTCATTGGACAGGTAGCAGAAGGTTGAGGGCATTGTTACCCGGTTTTAGGCTGCATGAATGAAAGAAGTATATCTGGCCCTTACTACTCTCTTCATCCTCCCCTCTCCTGGGGAAAGCAGCATCCTGGGTTCTCTACATAGCTGACCTCAAACCTCTGCAGGTAAACCATGCTTCCTTGTGTTCTTAGTTTTAAGATAATACTGTCACGTCCCCCATACCCTGACGAGGTGGTATTGGGAACGTCCTAGCCTAGAATTCTAGCTAAAGGACTTCAGGTCGACCTCCTAGGACAAGTTACACTTCTTCCCTCCACACACAAGCTTATGTAGGCCGCACTTGCGAGGTGCAGGGACTCTTTTTCTCGAAGTGCTGCTCACTCGGATTCTGAGTCTCCGGGTAAAGCTAAAGCCAGTAGGCTGGGGACTTTCCACCCTTCCTAAGGGGTAAGTTACCCTATGTAAATAGCGTGGTTTGTATTTCGGTTACGGAACAAATGACAAATTCGGAGATAATTTGTATTTTTCCTAACCATACAAACCTTAGCTATTTACACATATTTGACCGCCAGCCCTGGCCCCCAAGGCAAGTCCTACCTCTAAGCGAAGTGAAGCAGTTCGCCGGTGTGTGGGGGAGGAGGGGTAGCAAGCTACCCCTCCCCTACCCCCTCGCTAGCTAGCGAGAGGGTAGTTAACCCTCGTTAAAAATCTAATGGCTCGTCATTTCAGCTACGCCGTAAGTAATATCCTATGTTTGTATGGTTAGGAAAAATAAAAATTATCTCCGAATTTGTCATGTTATAAGAGTGCGAAACTCAACATTACCTCTTGCCAGTACAAGTTTGTGACCTGGGAAGGGGGTGCGGGGGCTTGCTCGAGGGTAGGGGTTGTGTCCTGGGAAGGGAGTCGGGTTGTGACCTGGGAACTTCTAGGTTAGATTAGGTGGGTTTGTTAGTTTCTGTACCCTTTTCTACCTTTTTATATATTTTGTAAAGAGTATATGGAAAAATGCTTTAAAATACACATGCTAATATTATCGTAGCATTGCTAACGTTAGCAGTGCCATCGTAATGTTGGTAACGTTGCGCAACATTGCTAATTTTAGCACGCAGTTCATACGTGAGTGAAGTAACACGGAATTTGTCATTATAAATAAACATTTTAACATAATATATATAATAAAAGACATTATATTTAAACATTTTGACAGAAAATATATGTTTACATGTAGAATATAAAGTTATTTAACCGGTTTTCACCTTCATTTCATCCGTAATAACAGCAACCAGTTCGGCTACTTAAAGTTAGTCGAATTGGTTTTTCTGTTTGTTTGCGGTTGAAATGAAGGTCAGATTCGGTCAAATCACGTTATTTTACTACGGGAAAACATATATTTTCTGTTCGAAATGAGAATCTGTAATACAGTAAAACATTACCAATAAGGACTAGATAAGTGGTTGAGAAAATATATGGTTCATGTAAGTAGCTGAAAACAGGCCAAAACATGATTATTTAATACTTGATATTTGTAAAGGGGTACAGAACCTAACAAACCCACCTAACCTAACCTAGTAGTTCCCAGGTCTAACCCTTAACCAGGGCAAGCCCCCCTGAGCCCCCTTCCCAGAAGCAAGTCCCCTGACCCCCCTTCCTAGGTCGCAACCGCTAGCCGGACCCCGCTTCCCAGGTCACAAACTGAAAGTAAATCACAAGTAAATCCTTACATTCTGATAAAGTAAATCGCAAATAAAGCCTTACCTTATGATTGACTTTTTGTTTGTAATGTTTATAGAAGCTTTGCAGTAGAAAATGTGTTGGTCTTCCCAAAAAATTGAGTCAGAATTGGACCTTTCAGGCATTATTTCCCGGTTATTTTTTAATTTCATGTAAGTAACACTAGCTTTACACTGAACGGAGAGCATTTCCATCATAATCAATTGCTGGCATAAATGAAATTTACACAATTTTGAAATAGATTGATATACTTCACTCAAGTTCCCTCCTGAAGACGTCTTTGTGTGATGGTGGTGAAGTTGAAACTGAAGAGGAAGGTGGAAAAATATGGCTGTTGTAGAACAACATCGGGGAACTTGTGAAGAAGTACTTGTAAGCTGTTAATTGTTTAAAAAAAAACACCTGACTAATACTGTACGTCATTGTAAATGCACAGAAACCAGGAATGCACAATAAGTCCCCTTTGGTCTCAGATTTAAACAATGAACTCAGAGTGAAAAACATAGACAGTCCCCAACTAACGAACACAATAGGGACCGAGAGTCTGTTCATAAGCTGGATTGTTCGTAAGTCGTTAGTGTTAAAATTTGGTTTAGGGTAGGCGTAACCTAACTCAGATGTCTACGATTCTCAGCCGTAGAAGTCCACAAATAGCCCCATTTCATATAAAATAGGTTATTACAAATATTTTACTTTATCATATTACAGTAGTTTGTATAATAATTTAAAGTTCAGTACAGTATGTTGTTTTATTATCCTGTACTGCACACTACATAATAGAAACTTGCACAAACAATCGGCCATACATATGCACTGCTTTTCTGAATCAGCTGACAAAGTATAATCGTAGTAAATATAGTGTACTGTACATTTAGTACAGTACTGTACATTAATTCCTTTTTAAATAAATGTACTGAAAGCTATTTTATTGTTCCATTACCCATTTTTCTTTGCTAGAAACTTACGTAAACAAGCGGCCATTTGCATTATGTACTGTACTGTAATGTTTACTTTTTCACGCTGATCAAATCAGCTGACTTGTACCGTACTGTATTTACTGTATGTAACAGTACTGTGCATTTAACTGCTTCATGGTTGTTTTGGTATTGTTAAATAAAATGCAGAAGGTTAGTTTACTGAATTGTTTTATTTTAATTTTGACCGACGGAATCATTCTTTGTAGAGTATACGTCACGTATCTTGTGACGTCATGTATTTGGCGGAAGCGCGCTGACAACCCGAATGATTTCCTTTCATTATGTTGCCGAGTAATCTTATTACTGTACAGCATTCCCATAATCGAAACATCGAGTAACGATATCAAGTGTTTTAGTGGTCTGTATCATTAGTTATGAGATTAGTACAACTTACCGTATAGTTAAGAAAAAAAAGTCTAATGACGTTATATTTCTTCTGGCGGAAGGGGAGAGGCAAATCAAGTGATTTTCTTCCGATCCGTTACTATTCCCATAATCGAAACATCGAATAGGGATGTAAAGAATTTTTTAATAATTTTCAAAGAAATATGAAGATTTAACTGCATTAAAAATCAAAATACGAGAGAGAGAGAGAGAGAGAGAGAGAGAGAGAGAGAGAGAGAGAGAGAGAGAGAGAGAGAGAGAGAGAGAGAGAGAGAGAGGAGGGGGGGGGGTGCGTATTCCGTGTATAACTAATAATAAGGTCTATCAACGAACTGTATGGAAAATGTGATACCCTATAATATATTGGCGCTGTTGTAATATTCACTATGAAGAAATTTCGAATATCAAGAAAATTTTATAAATCAGTGTTATTCGTACTATATGTGCGCATAATCGTAATACTGCAGCGTAACCTTGAGATCAGCTGATCTCCCAACCAAAAGTAAATCAAAAGTAATTGTTGATTATTGAAATGCTCAAGAAATTAAAAAAAATATGAACGTGCTTTAATAAACCACAATTAAACACACTAATGTCTAATGAAATATGAAGGCTTAATATTGAATGAAAAATTGAATACTGTATGAAGCTTTAGAATTAACTACCCGTATGCGATTGACAGAGCGAGCACACACACACAGAAAGAGCTACAACGATTTTGCATGATACCTAATAATAAGAACTGTAGGGAAACTGAGTTTCTGTAACATATTGGCACTGATGTAATATTCATCTTGAAGATATTTCTAATATGTTAAGAAATAAAAAAAAAAATGCCAAAAGTCTGATGACGTTATATTTCTTCTGGCGGAAGGCGAGAGGCAAATCAAGTGGTTTTCTTCCGATCCGTTACTATTCCCATAATTGAAACATCGAATAAGGATATAAAGAATTTTTTAATAATTTTCAAAGAAATATGAAGGTTTAACTGCATTAAAAATCAAAATATAGAGAGAGAGAGAGAGAGAGAGAGAGAGAGAGAGAGAGAGAGAGAATTTAAACTTGCGATGAAATCTACGTATGTTTACGAACATGTTTGGACTTCCGTCAATTTGTGTTCGTATCTGCGGATGTTCGTAACACGGATGTTCGTATCATGGGAAGCGTCTGTACTTCATATTTTAATCGACTGTTACGCAAGTTATTATGCCTCAGCCCCTATTATTATCATTATTTTTGGGCTCAAGCCATGACGTCCTGGTGGAAGGTTCCTTCAATAGCTTCCTGAGGGTATATATGACTACAGTAGATATTCCCAGAGAATTAACTAAAGGTTTCACAGAATTCTAACTTCTGGCGCGAGTACCCATAAGGTTTCCCTCTAAGATATCGTATAATAACAGGGGACGTATGCTTGACACGCCACGTAGCTATCTGCACCCCACATAGCGTTTACGCTTCGAGGGGGAAGTGTGGCAAGTATTAGGAGGAGCCGTTACAAAACTCTCCTCCTGCGTTACTGTTACGGTACCTAGCGATGTAAACAAACGGCCGTCATAGCTGTCCGCCATCTTGGTTTACGTCACATCTGCGCGCTTCATTCCTGTTTCTGTAGCGTACCTGAGCAGAGTGTTTTTTCCAGTGTTCGTTATTTTATTGCATCATGTTGCAATCTTCAGCCTCGCCTTCTTCTGGAAAGTTGAGTACCATATTCTTGTTTGTTCCGTAACTGAAATACAAGCCACGCTATTTACATGGGGTAATTACTTCGGCGTAGCTGAATGACGAGCCATAAGAATTTTAACGAGGGTTTACTACCCCACCGCTAGTTAGCAGGGGGTAGGGAGGGGTAGCTTGCTCCCCCCCCCCTTCACACACACTAGTGAGTGCTTCACTTTACTTTTGGCTCGGATGGCGAGCGGATGTGTCAGCTCCCATCCTTGCTTGACAGCCATTAATGCTTTTGTCTTTTTCTTACTTTTTCTTATACTTAATATATATAAACATTCTTGGTGTTTATATATATTTTTGTGTATAGAATATAGTAAGTTTTTTCTTTTCAGTGTTTGTGCAGTGTGTAGTGTACGACAACGAAGAGTGAAACTTCGGCATAGCGCTAGGCCACCTCCATTTCACTTCATGGTGCGCGGCCCTTCTACATCTAGGCCACCACGGTTGCTCTTCATGGAGGGCGGTCTCTCTCGAGGTCGTTCACCTCTTATTACTACTACGTACCACTACTCGGAAGCTTCTTTCCCGTTGCGGGCTGAGTTACTATTCCGTTTTATTTGTCTCAATTATTTTTATGAAATCTAATTGTTTTTAACTGGTCAGCTTCTGGGAACACTCCCCTTCGGGGGTCTGTGTTTCTTACTTTGGGAAACATTCAAAGTCAGTTACATAATTATAGTTGTTATAATTCTGTTTTTGTTAGTTCTCCGCCCTCCCCCTTCTCCCGCGAGTGTCAGTGGGGGAGGAGGGCGCATACCAAACTTTTGTTCTTATGTTTTACTTTTCCTCGGGGTTACTCTTCGGAGTTCCACCCAGGGGAATTTCTGTTAAATAATTATTTACATTTATTTTCCCAGTTAACTATGCAGTTTCTTTGTTTGACTGAAGTGTGCCAACGAAGCAGAGCTGTCCTGTTTATGCCCGGGGAGTCTGCTGTCGCTGCCGTCTCTCTAGGACATCGTCATGGGCGTTATCCCTTCTCTTAGAAGTTTTCCCGTGACAACTGTCAGCTCTTCAGTCCATCTTAGAATGTAGGAGGTTCGCCTCCAAGGGTAGTTAGTTAACTTCCCTTCTTACCTTTTTCCTGGTCCTTAGGCGGTTATGCTCTTGGGGCTGAGCGACCGCCTTTGTAACCTTGCTTAAAGGGGCTGGGCGGTTGCAAGTCCGGACCCTGGAACTTCAAGCGACTATGCTCTTGGGGCTGAGCGGTCGCTTCTGTAGCTATGTTCAAGGGGCTGAGCAGCTGCAGGATCTGTCTTGTGACCTCTCTCGTTCGCGAGAGAGGCCACTCATAAGGACTCCTCTTCGGAGGATGGCTCCTTACAGGTCAGCTTGCTGACCCCACGGCCCTTAGGGGCAGTGTCTGGGGTTTCCTGGTCCTTAAGCGGTTATGCTCTTAGTGCTGATCGACTTCTCTTGTAACCATGCTCAAGGGGCTGAGTGGTTGCAAGGCCGGCCCATGGAACTTGATGTGACTATGCTCTTGGGGCTGAGCAGTCGCTTCTGTAGCTTTGCTCAATGGGCTGAGTAGCTACAAGTCAGTTTTGTGACCTCTCTCGTTCACGAGGGAGGCCACTCTTAAGGGCTCCTCTTCGGAGGATTGCTCCTTAGGTCTCTTCTACGAAGTGTCCCCTCTCGTTCACGAGGTGACACTTCGTAGAAGAGGAGTCTCTGAGTGTCCTCTCTCGTTCACGAGAGAGGATACTCATAGAGACTCCTCTCCGGAGGATTGTTCCTGATAAGGTCAGCTTGCTGATCCAACGGCCCTAAGGGACACCGTCTCCATCTCTTCTACGAAGTGTTTACCTCTCTCGTTCGCGAGAGAGGCCACTCATAGAGATTCCTCTTCGGAAGATTGTTCCTGATTAGAACAGCTTGTTGTTCAGTCACTAACACTACGGTGTTTAGTGACAGGGAAACTTTGTCTTCTTGTTACGCTGACCCTTCAGGGTCTCGTAACTTTAGTTACGCAGAACCCTTGGGCTGTCGTAACTTTAGTCACTCCTACACTTCGGTGTTTAGTGACAGGGAAACTTCGGTTTCTCGTTTCGCTGACCCTGCGGGGTCTCGTAACATTAGTTACGCAGAACCCTTGGGCTCTCGTAACTTTAGTCACTCCTACACTTCGGTGGTTAGTGATAGGGAAACTTCGGTTTCTCGTTGCGCTGACCCTTCGGGGTCTCGCAACTCAGGCTACGTTAGGCCTTTTGGTCTCTCGTTCCCTTAGTCAAGGCCTGCTGTCCTGCCGTCTCCGTTCCTGGCCGCTGACGCGCTGTGGCTGCCCACGACTAAATCTGCCATTGCGCACAAGGGACTTGAGCGCAAACTGCGCCTCTAATCCTTCAGCTCCAGGTTAAACCTGCGCCCCCTCATGCTGCTGCTATTCCAGTCTTAGTGCCTCAGCCCTACCTATTCCTGTTACGCGCCTGGGTTCCCCTGCGGCTCCACACTGCGCGCCAGCGCCCACCAGCAGTTCCTGATTTAGTGCTCCAGCGCTCTCCTGCGCAGTACTTCCAGTGTTGATCGTCGGCTCTGTGCTTAAACAGACCTGCTTTGGTCTTCTTCAGGGGATGCTCTTCCTTTAGGGACACATCCCAGTTCCTGTTCGACCTGTCAGTTGATCCTTCAACCTAGAGCACAAGCGCACGCGTGCATTTACGCACTCGCACGTGCGCTAGCGCCGACGATCTTCTTATCCGCACAAACGGCGACAATCACACCTGCGCTGACGATCTTAATATGCGTGTGAGCACCGACGATCGTCCGTGCGCGGGCACCAGTGGGTTCCCGCGCGCCCTCGCACCCGTGTGCTCGCGCGCCTGTGTGTCTGCGCGCGCTCCTATATTTTTCCACGCGCAGGCACTAATGGTTTCCCGCGCTCATTTGGCGTGCCCGCGCTCCCGCTCGCCCGCACGCCCGCGTGCATGCGTGCGAGCATTTCTTTAATTTGCGTGCCCTTCTTCCTGATATAGCGCACACGCGCTCAACAATGCCCCAGCGCGCTTCTACAATTCAGCGCACAGTCCAGGATGTGCCTAAGTTAGCGCACGGGCGCTCACAGGTACCTCTGGACTCTCCCTCCAAATAGCGCAATCCTGTACGCACGCTTCCAGTTGCGCGCAATGTTCCAGTTGCGCGCGATGTTCCAGTTGCACACCCATCGCAACAGCGCACACCTGTACGCCCGAATCCAATGGCAGCGCACATCGTTGAAGTTTTTCTCCTGAGAGATCGCAGGCGCTCACCAGTGGTTCAGCCTGCGGGGGTCTCCAAGTCTCTTCTACGAAGGGCACCTCTCCCATTCGCAGGAGAGGTCTCTCATAGTGGCCACTCCTTGGAGTATCAAGTCTCTTGTGCTCCCAGTGCACCCACGAGCTCCTCAGGGTAAGATTCCTGTGCAGACTGCACAGCGCTCACCTGCTCGCCAACGCGCTAACTCGCGCTACTGCACACTCGCGCGCAACAGTCTTGCATCAGGTTGCTGCGTGCCCGCGCACCCGTGATCAATTGATTGCGCCCATCCAACCTTCAACCATCTCCTACGTGCACCCGCGCCATCTCCTACGCGCGCTCACGCCATCAATCTCGCACGCCCGCACGCTCGTGAGCACAAAATTCCTGCTGCGCACGATCCCTTCCAGGAATCATCGCGCTACCACCAGCTCGATCTGCGCCCCAATCGCAAGCGCGATCACGCACAAAATTTTATGGGGCTTCAGGCGGACAGGTCATCGTCCCGTTCCCCTCCCAGCAGGAGCAGAACAGCGCGCTCGCCGGAGGAGGGGAGGTTTCCGTACAGGTCCAAGGCCCCTTTTTGTTTCAGCTTCGTTCAGGCGAACACTCATTTGTCAACTCCTCCAAGGGATCGAACGATCCCCTTCCCTCCAGAGGGAGTGTCTGACAGCTCGACTGTCAGCCAGCAACCCTGGTTTGGGACCGTAGTCAGAGCTCTTATACAGGCTATGAAGCCTGTGCTCTCTGACCTCTGTCACATATCAGGGGCAGCTCCCTCCCCTCCTGAAGAGAAGAGGGGAGTCCCCTCCAGGGTGACCTCTCCAAGGGCTAAACTGTCCCCTCGCAATCCTTGCGCAAGGCTCTTTCCTTACCCCAGACTTTCTCCCCCTCCACTGCGGATAAGGATTACCTATCCTCGGGGGAGTTGGACGAGCCGGTCCGTTCCCCCATCACACCATGGGGGGAAACTCTGCCTCTTCCTGAGAGGTCTTCCCACAGGGGTAGAGAAGAGCCTGCATCCATCGTTACTGGAGTCCTGTATCCCTCCCAGGAGGGAACCGAAGGACTCGAAGACTGTTTCTAAGTCTTCGGCAAGGATCAGACAGGAGCCAGCTAGACCTTCGGAGAATGTCCACAAATTCCCCCAGGAAGAGCACTGAGGACGAGAGACTTTTCTGCTAGCTCATCAGGAGCGGAACACCAAGAGACAGAACATGCAGGCTGGCAAGTTCTGACCCCCAGGAGGAACCTCAACAGGTTTCCAAACCCAGAGGCCCCTCCTAGTGAGGGTAAGGACTCAGTCTTGGACCAAGTCTAGGGCACCCAGAAACCCTCTAGGGCCAGTGCAGCTTTGCCCTGGTCACAAGGGATGAAGAGTGCCAGAGGCAAGGTTGAAGGCCAGCTCTCTGAGCACGCCCCCTCCAACAGATCCAGCGCCGATAACAAGCTCCTCCCTCCTCCTCGAGTCCATCAGAGGAGGTATTTCGAGATCCTAGAGGAGACTTGTTTGGGCCTTATGGTTCACCACTCCGTGGAAGAACTCACTGGAGGAGTCCCTCTAAAGAGACTCTCCAACCGACACGTTCCTATTCTCCTACTGAGATCCTAGGCCAGGAGAATGTAGCGAAGTGTGCCATGCAGGCAACTCCGTGGCCTGTCATCTGGCTGGGGTCTCTGGGCATCCTACGGGAAAGAATAGATCTCCTCGTTCCTTCCCCTAAATTGGAGTCTGTTTTCAGACACCTCAAACGAACGGGGGGGGGGGGGTAGACCACGTTCGGTACCACAGGGCCTCAGGCCTGTGGTCAGAATCGGAAAAGTGCCTCCATATAAATCTGCTAGTGATGAAGGCCGCTCTTCCTGGCCCTTCATCAGTGCCAACAAAGATCTAGCGGACCACTCTGAGGGGTTATGAGCGACAACACCACAGTAGTGGCTTACGTCTACAAGCAAGGAGGTACCTTTTCAAAGCGGCTATCCCATCTCTCAGTAGAGATACTGAGATAGCCCGAAGCCCACTCGATCCCTCTATCGACTCGCTTCATTCCAGACAAAAGGAATGTGCTCACCGACAGTCGGAGCAGAGTATCTCAGTTAAGGAGTATCGAGCGGTCGTTGGATCATCCAGTAGTCAACAAAGTACTGACTTTGTGGGGTTATCCGACTGTGGATCGGTTTGCTACAGCGCTGAACTTCAAGCTCCCGCTGTATTACCCCCAGGCCCAGCTCCCAAAGCACTCTGACAAGATGCCTTCCAACAACGGTGGGACAGCACCAACGTGTGCGCTTTTTTTCCCCTTTTTGTCTGATGAGGAGGGTGCTCAACAAGACCAGAATATCGGTCATTCGCTCGATGCCCCTTTATAGCTATGCTATGGCATCTCGCGGAATGGTTTCTGGACCTTCCGCAACTCCTAACGGAACTTCCCGGAGAACCCCCTCTGCGACACAAGCAAACAACCACATGCCAACAGCTCCCTCAAAGCCGTAGCTTCGCTTCGACCTACAGCCTGGAAGACTATCCAGCATCCCCTCACTAAGAGAGGATTGTCGCAATAAGTTGCGAACGGGATGTCTGGACACCTGCGCAAGTCATCCACAGGGGCCTATCAGGCAAAGTGGCGAGTGTTTTTGTGGTTGGAATCGTGAAGGAGTATCTCTTCACTTGATACCACTGTTCCAGCAAGAGCGAAGTTCTTCGTTTTTGCGGAAAGAATGCGCCTTTCAGTCTCGGCAATGAAAGGCTATCGCTCAGCCTTAAGGCTAGCCTTCAGGCTCAAAGGAGCTGACATTCCTTCCTTGCTGGAACTTTCCCTACTCATACGAAGATACGATCTTACCTGCCCTCAGTCAGAAGGGAGACCTCCTCCAGAGCAATTGGTTCGAATTCTCAGGCCTCTTAATAGGCCTCCCTACGAACCATGTCGCCGGGCTTCAGTCGACACCTAGCTCGAAAGGCGGTGTTCCTGCTAGCTTTGGTCTCGGCCAAGCGAGTCGGTGAACTTCATGGTCTCTCGTATGACATCGCCCATGCAAGGGGATGAGGGGAGGTAACGTTCATAATCGTCTCTTGAGTTTGTGGCTAAGACACAGAATCCAAGAGTGCCGGATCCTCGATTCGACTCTTCCTGTATTTCGAGTCTTCGTTCTGTAACAGATGACCCAGACCATCTCCTACTGTGTCCAGTAATGAGTCTGAGGTTATATCTCAAAGAACGGCTGCTTTCGTCCCCAAGTGTAAGCTTTGTTTGTGAGCACTGGGAGAACAAGAGGAGGGTCACCAGAATACCAATCTCCGCATGGATTCATAGGGTGATCCATCTGTCCCTGAATCCTGACCCTCCTTCGTCATGTCGCCTTAGAGCGCATGATGTAAGGGGCGCAGCAACGTGTTCTACAAACAGGGGTGGAAGCGTCAGATGACCTTCACAGCCCACTACCTGCAAGACGTGATAGACAGGAGGCTCGATACGTTCTCTATCGGCCCTGTGATGGATACACAATAGCTGGTCTAACCTCAGGCTCCTTAATGGACAGGTAGCAGAGTGTTGAGGGCATTGTTACCCGGTCTTAGTCTGCGTGAATGAAAAGATTTGTTTGGCCCTTATTCTTTTCTTCATCCGTTCCAGCCTTGGAGAAAGCAGCATCCTGGGTTCTTTGCATAGCTGACCTCAAACCACTGCAGGTAAACCATGCTTCCTTGTGTTCCTAGTATTAAGAGTAATACTGTAATGTCCCCATACCCTGACGAGGTGCTATTGGGAGAGTCCTAGCCTAGAATTCCACCTGAAGAACTCTGGGTCAAGTTCCTTGGACGAGTCACGCTCTTCATCTTCACACACAGCTTATGTAGGCCGCAGCAGTTTCACAGCAATGCTAGCGAGGCGCAGGGACTCCTTATTCCTTGAGTACTCACACACTCAAATATTGAGTCCCCGGGCAAAGCCAAAAGCCAGTATGGCAGGGACTTACCACCCTTCCTAAGGGTTGAGTCTCCCCATGTAAATAGCGTGGTTTGTATTTCAGTTACGGAACAAACGACAAATTCGTAGATAATTTGTATTTTTCCTAACTATACAAACCTTAGCTATTTACACATATTTGCCCGCCAGCCCTGTCCCCCGGGATAAGTCCTACCTCTAAGCAAAGTGGAGCACTCACTAGTGTGAGTGAGGGGGGGGGGGTAGCAAGCTACCCCTCCCTACCCCCCCGCTAACTAGCGGTGGGGTAGTAAACCCTCGTTAAAATTCTTATGGCTCGTCATTCAGCTACGCCGAAGTAATTACCCCATGTAAATAGCTAAGGTTTGTATAGTTAGGAAAAATACAAATTATCTACGAATTTGTCATATTGTATAAATAAGCTCCAGCCGTAAAGTAACGAATTTTTATCTTTAATTCTTGTGTTTTGTGGCTGAGCTGTGCCCCGACCGATGGCGTCATGTTGCGACGCTGTTGTTCGCCTCGCATGCTTTATTTAGTTAGCCAGAGCAACCTTCCTGGTCTTATAACTAATAACTGCATTAGTTATTTAGTCTTCACTGCTAGGAATTAGTTATATTATGCCGTTAGTATTCGTTTTAGGCGAATAGTGTTAGCCTAACCCTATGCTAGATTGCTAGCCTAGCCCCTAGGTTCGATAGCCTAGTGTTCATTTTTACTTCTTATATGATATAATAAGTGTTCCTAGTGTTATTTTATAAAGTGAAGATATAGGCATTTATACAAACAAGATTCAGTGATTGCACAGATGTTATTTCGCCTTCTAGGGAGTATACAAAGGGTTTCGGTGATCTTGGTAGTCGTCTCCCTTCCCCCTAACCTAACGCTGGGGCTATTGTATACTCCCTTACCTCCCCAGTTACCTTACCTAAGGTAATCTCCTCCCTCTGAGGTAGCCTAGGATACATCCTACCCCTCTTTACCTCGAATGGCATTCGGGTAAGGTTAGGCTAGGATTTTCATTCCCACTCCTTGCCATAGTACATGCGCTTTGAGTTTGGGACGGAACCTCAGACTACCAGTCGTTCACCCCCCAGCTCCCCATTAGGAGAATGTACTCACCTTCTGGTCCCTGCTGGAGGGTGAAGGTGCTGGGGCTCTGCCCTTCCCCCTGGTCCACACTTGGTTGGGTTAAGTCCCTTCCTCCCTGTGGCCTAGCGACTTGTCCTCCCCCTGTCCTTCCTGGTCTAGGAGACTAGCTCACGTAGCCTAGGTTAGGCAGTCTGTGGGATTCTGCTTCTTTATAGTTTAGGACAGGACATTAGTGCTGTACCTACTATGTGCTAACCTACCCTAGGCTGGAGAATGGACTCTTCCTACCCAGACAGGCTAGCCCTGAACAGAATCCCCCCCCCCTGGGGAGTGCTGGTAGGAACTACGCTTCCCCCATACACTCCCCCTCAGGACTCTCTCCCCTCCCCCTCTATCCCTTTGGTGTTGGCTTAGCCTTCACACCCCTGTCCGCTGTCCTACAACTCCCGCGTGCCGGTGGGTTGCTGGTTTGGCTCGGTCCTTTCGTTGGTTAGTCCGTACTGCTACGCTTCCCGCATATAGTCAAACTATGGGATAGCATTCCTTGGTCGGTCTGCCGGCGGAGGACCTCCCTTCTTTGAGTGTTTTTCGGTCCTCCCTTGGGCTGCCACTGGCAACATAGCCGACTGCCGGCTCTCTGCCGCTGGATGAAAGGTAGCACCCCTCCCTTTCATTTGAACACTTCTTCCGGAGGAAGATTGGATTGGGTACTGGGTATTACCCTTCCCTCTCTCTCCTCTTATCCTATCCCTCTCTCTCTCAGTGCCGGTCCACTGCCGCCCCCCACTCTGCCGGCGCTAGCCGTCAGAGTCTTCGGTGCCCTTCTTGTCTCATTGAATGATATCAGTGTTGGTTACCGGCAGCCGGGGGCCGCCGGCCTGCCGGCGATCTGCCATCACCTAAGGTGTCACCCTCTCTCTCTGTCACATAGATTGATGGCTTGGAAGGGTCCATCCTTGATGGGGACCTGCCGGCGCCAGACGAGCCTCCGGCATGCCGCCAGGCTGCCGGCGCCACCAATCTTGGCGTTACAGTGGACAGTCACTCCTCCTTCCTGCCGGCCCCGTGCTGGCAGCTAATATTGTACAGCTATGGATAATAGCCAGTACACCTATGGTATAGTTATACCCTAGACTGAAAACTATTGTGTATAGTTGTACAGTAAAATCTTTCCAGCATATTCTGCACATCCATGTGCAGTCTCTTGCCGGGACCTAATCTGATAAGGGGCTTAGCTTATCCCCCTTTTTCTTATACACTGAATGAATTCAGCTTCCCCCTCTTACTGTATCTAATTCCCCAGAGGAAGCCTAAGCTTGGCTCATCCAGCACGGATGTTCTTCCTCCCCCCAGGGCCCATGACGGTCTAATTGAATTAGTTACAGTATGGGGTCACAGCAATTGGCTGGGCGGGATGCACAAATATGTGTCTTTCCTACCTCCTTTCTGGCTTACCTATCCTAAGCCTATATATACTGGAATCTTATAAGTTTATAACTTATTCTGATCTAAGATTACTGTAAGTCATGATTGTATTGACTTCCTAATACTCATTTCAGCTTTCTTCTTTCTTTTACAGGAGGAGTATGTGAAGTGTGAGAGTGCCTTCTGCAGCGTTCGTCGCCCTAACTTTCTTGGCCACCTGTCGTGCTGGACCCACGCTGGCTGTTCCATCACGGAGGGGAACCTTCGCTACTGGGATCCGCAGGCCTGTAACGTCTGCAAGGACCTGCTCGATGAGGCGTTTGACAACCCTCAGTCAGCAGAGGCGAGGGATAACGCCCGGGAGAAATTGCGCAAGTGGGTGCGTGGGTTTCAAAAGAATGCCACGGGGCCCTATCTCCCAAGCGAGAAGATGAGAGCCCTGCTCTTTCCTAAGGCATCTGCTGATGCCGTTATCCCCAAGGATGAGATCCCCTGCGTCCAACTAACTGTCGAACTGGATGTTGCGGCTGCTCTCCAAGATTGTCATATCGACGAAGTGGAGAGGATGTCGGATGTGTCCGAAAATACGGAAAGGACCTTCATGACTGAGGGTCAGGAAGAGGAAGAGGATCAGGTGGAGACCCCTGATTCTGAGGACGAAATCGCCCATGCGCCCTCCATGACTTCCATCGTGGTCTCTGAACCAGTCCCCTCTACATCTGCCACCCCGATACCTGTGGTACCGGGCACCCAGGATACCATCCATGCTCTGGGGGCATTCCTGGATGAGAAGTTCCGCAAGAGGCATGCAGACTAAGTTCCCCGAAGAGGGAACTTCTGAGCTTGAAAAAGCAGCCGAAGAAGATCCCCATCAAGGATCTTCCCCCTGTTCAGTGACCAATCCCTAGAGGCATGCAAAACACATGCCCATGACAACTGGACGCATCTTCATTAATGATAAGCTAGGTGCCGTTCCCCTTGAAGAGGTGGAGTTTTACCCTAGCTTCGACGCTTACCCGGACTGTTACATCCGTCTCAAGTCCGAACCAGTCTCCAAGGAGGAGACCAAGCCTAAGGAGGTCATAGTTTTTGACCACGCCAAGGCTCAAGCTATGCTGGCTTACTGCCTCAAGAGCAGAGGATACACCAACTCCAAGATGCCGGCTTAGAGCAAGAAGCACCCATCTTTTCTTGCTCCTCCCACCATGGTCTTTCCCTTTGCGGAAAAGGCCTTGAATTCCGTGTTGAAGGCGGTGGAGGAAGGAAAACCCTGCCCTACATTGGAGGAGTGTAGGCCTCTCTCCCTCGCCCTACCTCCTGATGATAAAAGCTGGAAGGACATCCAGCTATCCTTCACGGTTGGAAAGCTGGAGGCTGACATCGCTGGACGTCAGTTTAATGAAGACATCCCCAAGCTCACCGATTACCTTTTGCATCGGGAACAAGACACGAAAGAGAGGCTGGCCGCCTCCCTGTCTCTTCAAGTGCAACTTGAGACAATGGCCAGGGACATTCAGGTCCCAGGCTACTACATGGTTCTTGCGAAGACCCACCTTGCGGAAGGATTTGTACAGTTTCATCAAGGCCTGTAGAGAGTTCGTGTTTGCGGACGCTACCGTTAAACACGAACCCTGGAAACTGATTTCCTCCAACATCTGGGGCAAATACCTCTTTCCAGTGGACCTGGTGAAAGAGATTGTGGACAAAGCCGCCACTGAGAATAGGAACATTCTCAATAAGTGGGGCATGTCCCGAAAGAGGAAATCTTCTCAGGATGAGGGTCCACAGCCTAAGAAGAAGTCCAACAAGCCCCGACCGCAGCAGCGTCAGGCCAAACGCCAGTTTCCGGCACCCGCTACTCCCCAGCTAGTGGTTCAGCCACAACAGACCTTTCAGCTGGTCCCTCAGCCAGTGGTGGCCCAGTCACCAGTTTTCACCCCTGCCTATGAAAGGCAATCCACTACCTCTCGCCCGAAAGGTAGAGGCTCCGGCAAAGAATCTTCTCGACGTCCATCCAGAGGGAGAGGAGGAAGGGGAGCAAGCGGCCGAGGTAGTACACCCTCGGGAAACCGGAAGCAATAAAGTGCTTCCGGTGGGAGGAAGAATCCGCCTCTTCCAGGATCGTTGGACCTTTGATCCTTGGGCCCACAGCATCGTCAAGAAGGGACTAGGGCTGAGCTGGATAAAACTACCTCCAGTCTTCCACCAATTCTTCCAACCCTCAACCCCCATCCTGGAAGAATATGTTCTAGAACTCTTGAACAAGAAGGTGATCAAGAGGGTAAAGTCCACCAGGTTCCAGGGAAGACTGTTTTGTGTTCCTAAGAAAGACTCAGACAAACTCAGTCATTCTGGACTTGTCCCCTCTCAACAAGTTCATTGCGAACAACAAATTCAAGATGCTGACTCTTCAACAGATAAGAGCCCTACTGCCTCACAAGGCTTACACGGTCTCAATAGACCTGGCGGACGCATACTGGCACATTCCAATGAATCACCAGGCTTCCTCCTACCTAGGATTCAAGCTTCAAAGAAGACAATACGCCTTCAGGGCTATGCCCTTCGGACTCAACATGGCCCCAAGAATCTTCACGAAGCTCGCAGACACGATCGTCTAACAGCTACGCCTTTAAGGCGTCCAGGTGATGGCTTACCTTGACGATTGGCTGGTCTGGGCAACATCGTCAGAAGAATGCTCGCCTGCCTGCAGAAAGGTGACCCAGTTCCTGGAACATCTGGGTTTCAAAATCAACACCAAAAAGTCTCGACTGTCTCCAGCTCAGAAGTTTCAATGGTTGGGAATCCATTGGAACCTTCAGTCACACCGTCTTTAAATCCCTCTGAAGAAAAGGAAGGAAATAGCCGGATCTGTCAAGAGACTTCTAAAATCCAAACGGATTTCAAGACGACAACAGGAACGATTGCTCGGCTCCCTCCAGTTCGCCTCAGTAACAGACCCAGTGCTACGAGCACAGCTAAAAGATGCATCGGGAGTCTGGAGACAAAACGCATCGATCGCTCAAAGAGATCTCAAGAGACCTCTGCCAACCAGGCTTCGCTCACTCCTCAAGCCATGGTCGGAGGCAAAGAACCTGAAAAGATCAGTTCCTCTTCAACCACCACCTCCGTTGGTCATCATCCACACGGATGCCTCGCTAGAAGGATGGGGAGGTCACTCCCACCAGCGACAAGTTCAAGGAACATGGTCTCCCCTATTCAAGACGTTTCACATCAACATCTTGGAGGCCATGGCGGTTCTTCTGACTCTGAAGAAACTATCCCCTCGTCCTTCGATCCACATCCGTCTCACTCTGGACAGCGCCGTTGTGGTCAGATGTCTCAACCGTCAGGGCTCATGATCGCCTCAACTCAACCAGATGCTGTTACCCATCTTCCGCCTAGCGGACAGGAAGAGATGGCACCTCTCAGCAGTTCACCTACAAGGATTCCGCAATGCGACGGCGGACGCTCTATCGAGGACAAGCCCCATAGAGTCGTAATGGTCCCTAGACGCAAACTCCTTCTCCTTCATCTCCCGTCAAGTCCCGGAACTGCAGATTGACCTCTTCGCGACGAGCGACAACAACCAACTTCCTCTGTACGTGGCCCCATACGAGGACCCCAAAGTGGAAGCGGTGGACGCCATGTCCTGGATTGGAACAGATGGTCCAAGATTTACCTGTTCCCGCCACCCTACCTTCTGCTGAAAATCCTCTCCAAACTGAGAACCTTCAAGGGAACAGCAGCCCTAGTGGCTCCCAAGTGGCCCCGGAGCAACTGGTTCCCTCTAGTCCTGGAGCTACAGCCCAAGCTGATCCCTCTGCCGGACCCGGTTCTCTCCCAGCAGGTTCAGAAGTCGACTGTCTTCGCTTCATCAAAGAAAACCCGAGACCTTCATCTCATGATTTTCTCTCCCTAGCCGTGAAGAAAAGGTTCGGAATCTCAAAGAAAAGTTTAAACTTCTTAGAGGAATACAAAACAAAGTCTACTAGAAGGCAATATGAGTCATCCTGGAAGAAGTGGGTGTCCTTCTTCAAGGCAAAGAATCCTACGGAAATATCCGTAGATTTCTGTATGTCCTTCTTCATTCACTTTCATGGACAAGGCATAGCAGCCAATATCATTTCCACTTGTAAATCGGCCTTGACAAGACCACTACTGTATGCCTTCCAGATAGACCTGTCCAACGAAATCTTTAACAAACATCTGAAGGCATGTGCTAGACTCCGTCCTGCACCTCCACCGAGACCCATCTCCTGGTCTCTGGATAAGGTGCTCCATTTTGCCTCTAGCCTGGACAATGAATCTTTCCCTCTGAAAGACTTGACTCAAAAAGTGATTTTCCTTTTTGCTCTTGCCTCGGGAGCACGAGTCGGTGAAATAGTGGCTTTATCTAGAGAAGAGGGCCAGATACAGTTCGCTGAAACAGTGGAACTTGCCCTCTTCCCTGACCCAACGTTTCTCGCTAAGAATGAACTCCCTACTAAGAGGTGGGGCCCATGGAGAATCTGCCCCCTGAAGGAAGATGTCTCTGTATACCCAGTAGAGAGTCTAAAGGTCTATCTTCGAAGAACTTTAAGACTTTGGCGGAGGACAACTCTTTAAAGGAGAAATATCGGGTAGTGTTTTGTCACTTAAACAACTAAGGGCAAAAATCACCTACAGTGAACCCTCGTTTATCGCGGTAGATAGGTTCCAGACCCGACCGCGATAGGTGAAAATCCGGGAAGTAGTGACACCATATTTACGTATTTATTTAACATGTATATTCAGACTTTTAAAACCTTTCCTTGTATGTAGTACTGTTAACAAACTACCCTTTAATGTACAGAACACTTAATGCATGTACTACAGTACCCTAAACTAAAACAGGCACAAATATTAAAGGCGATTTTATATCATGCGTTTCCTAAACACGCCAAAAAGCACGATAAAAAATGGCAACCAATGTTTTGTTTACGTTTCTCTGATCATATTGAAGAAACAAACACATTTAGTGTACACATCTGTGTATAGGTTAGTTTTTGCATCGATTATATTGATTATACAGTATGTTGATTTTGTTATTACCAATGTTTTACTTAATTTTTCTTAGGACTTCCAAATGAAATGTTTTTCTTTATGACGCCACCTGAAACGACGGCGTCATAAAGTACGATCAGTAATCAACCACGCTCAGTAAACAAAGAAGGCATTTAACGCGCATGATGAAAGTGATAAATAATGATATTTACTGTAAAAGCTTTTAGAAAATATGTTATTACAAATATTATTTACCGTATCTATATAAAATCATACAGTACAAACTGTACGTAGCAAAGCAGGAAAACAATTTACGAGAGAGAGAGAGAGATTGTTTTACGTACGTAAATGTAAATTTTAAACAAAAAAAATATGATAGGTTACAGCATGTATACTCTTCAGACTTTTAAAACCTTCCCTTTAACTTAATGCATACAGTTCTAAACTAAAACAGGCACAAATATTAAAATGTTAGAATATTAAAGTAAAAAATAAATATTGTTACTGTACTTACCACGAAAGAAGTTGAAGAAAAACTTGAATGATGATGGCGATGAATTTGCTGCACAGTAGAAATGATGATAATGAAGCTGATGATGTCTTCTACTGTGCAGCCAATGATAGTATTTTACGTCTCTTCAGACGGAGGTGTCTTTTCCTGGGACACCTCTTCAACTTCTTCCTGGGAAACTTCTTCAATTTCTTTCGAAGGCGTACTAGCAGGAGGAACTGGCTCTTTTTTGCGAGGCTGGAAGAACATTGTGATCGGAAGTTGCTGCCGCTGCTTCTTTTTTCGCTCTAAGAGCATCCTGTAGGGAGTCATGTCTTCATCGATTTTGTTGCAGAATTGCATAGAACGAACCATATTCTCGTCCCACTCTTGCGACATTTCTTTCACCTCCTTTATATGGTTGCAGACCTTGGCAAGCCGTTCTAATGTTAAGCCCGTTTCTTCGACATTTTCTTGGGTCTCTTCCTGTGTTTCGCTCTCTTCTTCACTGGCCGATTTCGTCAGGTCTTCTAGGTCTGCGTCAGTTAGCGGCTGGGAATGGCAGTCCAACAACTCGTCGACGTCTTCAGTCGTCATGTCGCCAAACCCGTCGCCTCCAATTATCGCAGCCAACTGCACAGATTTGCGTATTGCAGAGTGTTGGATTTCAGACGGAATAAATCCCTCGTCGTCGTAAACAATCTGGGGCCACAACTTCTTCCAGCTCGCATTCACAGTTGCAGGTTTCATTTCTTGCAGTGCCTTCTGAATGTTCTGCAGGCACGTGGCTATGGTGTACTGCCGCCAGTACGCCTTCAAATTAAAATCTTCATCTTCTTGGGCAGCATCCACACGCAACGAGGTCCGCCAAGGTATTCTTCGTGTAGAGGGCCTTGAATGCCCTGATAACCGCCTGGTCCATCGGTTGAATTAATGACGTGGTGTTGGGTGGCAGGAACTCAACCTGAACGCCCTCACGCGACAGGTCAGTTGCGTGTCCACCAGCGTTATCCATAAGGAGAAGGATCTTGAATGGCAAGCCCTTCTCTAAGAGATATTGACTGACTTGCGGGATGAAACACTGGTGGAACCAGTTGGAGGTCAGCATCTTCGTAATCCATGCTTTTGGATTATGCATCCAGTACACGGGAAGGAGATTCTTATTCTTATTTTTCAAAGCGCGAGGATTTTTCGACTTGTAAATAAGCCCCGGCTTTAGCAAAAATCCAGCAGCATTGCCACACATCACGAGGGTAACGCGATCCTTGAATGCTTTAAAGCCAGAGGCTTTGGCTTCTTCTTTGAACAGGAAAGTTTGCGACGGCATTCTCTTCCAAAACAAGCCGGTCTCATCCATATTAAACACTTGTTCCGGCTTGTATCCACCTTCGGCAATAATATTTTTGAACGTCTCGTTCACGTAAGTTTCAGCAGCGGCAGTGTCAGCGGAAGCAGCCTCGCCATGCAAGGAAACGCTTTTCAGGGCGAAGCGTTTCTGAAACTTGCGAACCATCCTTTGCTGGCAGAAAAACGTTGTTTCTGACGCTGGGAATCAGTGGATGTCCCTGGTTGAGGTTCATCTACATCATCATCTTCTTCAGCATGGTCGCCATCGTCGTCTTGAGGTTCCTTTGCCGCAAAATTCTCCTACAAGCTCAAAGCCTTGGTTCGGATGGTGTTCGTATCCAAGGCTATGTTCTTCTTCCGGCAGTCGGCAATCCACACTGCTAAAGCACCTTCCATGCGTACGATCGTTTTATTACGCGTGGTAACGACTCGCTTCGCTGATCTGCTAAAGGTGATGGTAGCCGTCTTTCTAATGTTCGCCTCGTCCTTCTTGATATAGCGAACGGTGGATTCGTTGACTCCAAAATGGCGGGCTGTGGCCGCGTAACTTCTACCGTCTTTTAACATATCGAGAAGCGTCACCTTCTCGGCAATCGTCATCATCTTTCGGTGGCGTTTAGGCTCACTACCAGCCTTAGTAGAAGCAGAACGCTTGGGAGCCATTGTACAGTAGGGTTTAACAGAAAGTTCAGCAAAAAGTTCAACTTAAAACAGTCACGCACAGCACAGATTAAAGTCCACAATAACTTAACAACATCTACACAGCGATACGGCGGGAGACAAAGTGACCGCGAATACGTAGATGCTGCGGGTTGGAGATGCGGGCAAAACACCAATCACAGGCTAGATAACAAAACTTGGGTTCTGATTCGTCATCTATCAGCGCTTGAACCAATCACAACCCGTCTTATATGCTACGTAGGTTACCAATTCAAAGTACAAGGTACCCTACGTATAAAGTAATAATAATGATAATAATAATAATAATAAATAATGATAATAATAATAATAATAAATAATAATAATAATAATAATAATAATAATAACAATAATAAGTTTAATAACAACAACAACAATAAAATAATAATAATAATAATAATAATAATAATAATACAGCTTTACGTACGCTATGTTACGCTTGTTTTGTTGTAGGATATGTCTCTCTCTCTCTCTCTCTCTCTCGTACGCTTATTCGAGATGTGATTTTTGCAACAAAGAATATTATTGGATGCAGTACTACGTACGTATACATACAAAAGGTTCATGGAAAAGATGCACATCCATTACATTTGTAGTACAGTAGTAGCCATCAGCAGCCTTACACCATTCTAATATGGTATGACTGCATCTGATTTGCGTTTCATGTTCGATTTAATTTTACTAAGTACTGTATACAGCACTGAATTATCGTATGATCACATTCTCTTTTCGTGTTTTATTTCTTTGTGCTGAATTATATGTCATATGTAATGCAATGAACAATCAGTAAGAGCAGATATTACTGATTACAGTATTAATGGAATTACAGGTAACGAAATATCGTATTTGGGTCTTCAGATATCGCGGTATTTTCGAAATTTCCGGAAAATCCGCGATATGTATATAAATATGGGTTATGAAAAAAACCCGCGAAGTGGTGAATCCGCGATGGTCGAACCGCGAAGTAGCGAGGGCTCATTGTATATGTAAAAAAATTTTCGTGTTTATGTATATATTTGAGTACGTATAGAAATCAGTAAGTTTCCTTTTCAGAGTTCGTGCTTGTGTGTGTAGTGTACGATATCTCCGTGGAGCCCTCGGCCGTTAGGCCACCACGGTGTAATTTCATGGGTCGCGATCCAGTTTGACTACTGTCTCTCTCTCTCTCTCTCTTGAGGACGTTCACCCTTTACTACGTCTGGGTAGCTTCCTTCCCATGTGGGTGAGGTTGCCACGCCGTACATTTTGTCTCAATTAGTTTATGAATCTAATTGTATTTGTTGACTTTTCAGTTTTTTGTAGAACGATTCCTTTCGGGGTTTTCGTTCTTTATTTAGTGAACATTCATATTTAAATTACATAATTATAATTGTTATAATTCTGTGTTTGTTACAGCTCTCCTTCTGTGAGTGTAAGTGTTTTGAGGGCACGTGCCTGTTGTGTAATTCTTGTGTTCTTTTCCCTCTGGATTCCTCTTCGGAGACTTCCCGGGGGAATGAATGTTAACTAATGACTTTTGTTTTTTATTTTTCACAGTTAACGATCTAGTTTCGTTTGTGTAATGTGACAACGAAGCGAACTGTCTTGTTGGGGCCTGGGGAGTCTGCTGTTGCTGCCTCTCCTATAGATCTTCGTCAGGGGCGTGTCTCCTCCTGGAAGTGCTCCCGTGACGACTGACAGCTCTCCAGTTCATTTTAGAACACTCAGGAGGCTCGCCTCCTTGGGTGGGTAACTTCCCTTCCGAGGGAAGTTTTCCCGTCAAGGCTTGAGATTTTTCCCTTCGGGGGGAACTCCTCTTGCCTTTATTTTCTTCCTGGTCCTCCGGCGGTTATGCTCTTGGTGCTGAGTGACCGCTTTTGTAACCTTGCTCAAGGGAGCTGAGCGGTTGCTAGCTCGGACCATGGGATTCGTGCGACTATGCTCTTGGTGCTGAGCGGTCGCACCTGCAGTTACGCTCAAGGGGCTGAGCAACTGCAGGAGCCCCTCTTCGGAGGATTGCTCTTTTTAGGTCTCTGGCCTACCCGTCTCTTCTACGAAGTGTTCCTCTTTCGTTCGTGAGGGAGGACACTCATAGAGACTCCTCTTCGGAGGACTCTTCTGCTGTTGTAGCTGATGTTGCTGAAGGCTCAGTTCCCTTGGGGGGCTTCCAAGCCCTACGGTCTCTCCTGCGAGTGCTTCTCCCCCGAGGGGGAGTGCACCACAGAGACACCTCTTCGGAGGACTCCGTCTGCTGTTGTTGCTGAAGGCTCAATCCCCTTCGGGGGGGGGGGGGGGGGGGGGGCAGCTGAGCCCTACGGTCTCTCCCGCGAGTGCTTCTCCCCCGAGGGGGAGTGCACCACAGAGACACCTCTTCGGAGGCCTCCGTCTGCTGTTGTTGCTGAAGCCTCTGTCCCCTTCGGGGGGGCAGTTGAGCCTACGGTCTCTCCTGCGAGTGCTTCTCCCCTGGGGGGAAGTTCACCACAGAGACTCCTCTTCGGAGGACTCCTCCTGCTGTTGTTGCTGAGGGCTCAGTTTCCCTTTGGGGACAGCTGATGCCTACGGTCTCTCCTGCAAGTGACTCTTCCCCTCGGGGGACAGCTGATGCCTACGGTCTCTCCTGCAAGTGACTCTTCCCCTCGGGGGAGGTCACGTTCAGAGACTCCTCTTCGGAGGTCGGAGGGTGTTGCACCTGTCCGAGGTCGTCTTCATCTTTGTTCGACGTTCTCCGCAGAGGACCCTCCTCGACGAGTACCGCCCGTTGCAGCTGCTACTCCTGCCAGACCTTCTAGTCTTCACCTCCGTTCCTGGTCGCAGATGCGCAGTGGGCGCCAACACACCCCGTTTACAACGGGGACCGGTACCTTCGGGTCTAAGGGGCTTATTCCACAGTGTGGGTAAGTCCCTTAAGTGCCAGGTTTTTTCCTGCGCGCCCGCGCGCAGTAGCGCTCTAGCGCTCGCCTGCTGTGGACCACGATCTCCGGTAGCTGAGTCTCGCCGTAGATCATCTTCCTGCTCGCCAGCGCTCACCTGTACTTCTGTGCGCCAGCTCTCTTCAGTTCGCCAGCGCACATCTGCACAATCTTTCCTGCTACGTGCCATGGGCGCCAACGGTTTTCCTGAACCCCCAGGATCGCCTGCTTGACAGCACGCATCAGCGCTCCCCTTCATGATGCACCTGCTCGCCTTCTGATTAGCGCGATGCACGCTAACGTTCGCCCTCTCGGCCACGATCTATCGGACTTGGGCGCGGGCAAGAAGTTTTCCTTCGCCGTCAACCTTCTCTAGTCTCTTACGTGTCAGCGATCTCCTACGCGCCCGCGCGATTCTTCGCCTGCGCGCTAGCGTTTTTAACGCACCATCGCTTGCCAACGCGCCATCGCTTGCCAACGCGCCTTCACTCGCCTACGGGCCATCGCTCGCCAAGATGCGCCATCGCCCGCCTACGCGCCATTGGTCTCCCGGCCGGCTGCGCTCGCCCTCGCGCCCGCGCGCCCACACGCATTCGCCCGCGCTTGAACCAACGGTGTTCCATCGCGCGAGCACCAGCGCGAATCCTGCCAGTAAGTCATCGCTCGCCAACGCGCCGTCGATCGCCTACGCGCCATCGATCGCCTGCGCACTATCGGATTCCGACCGCCAGCTCTCGCCCTTCCAACCACGCTTGCCCTCATCCTGCGCTCCCTCGTAACTTTTGTCTGCGCCTGCGTGCCCGCGCACGGGCGCTTCCACGTTCACCACGCGCGAACCATTGATTTACCATCGCGCGAGCGCCAGGGCGATTGCGACCGCGATTCCCGTCGGGGTTTCGCAACACGGGCAACCTGGCGAGTCTTCTGGAGCGCGTATTTCTAGAACACGGTCTTCACCCCGTAAACGCAGAGCATGGCACGTGCAAGAACAAGAAGAATCTTCAGGGAGGTCTGAGCAACATTCTTCTTTCCAGAACCTGGTTTAGCCCTTCCTCCTCAACATTCCCTGGAAGGGTCTTGCCAGGGAGTTTTTCTTTCGAGATTTCTCCGTCGGGCAGGGGGTGACTGGTTTAGCCCTTCCTCTTCATCATTTCGTGGAAGGGGCTTACCAGGCCTTTCCCTCCCCGGTTACGACCCGAGGTTTTGTACAAGGAAGCACCTTGCGTTCCGTTGCCAAGTTTCAAACTTGCGGGCAAACTCGATGTTGGAGCATCTAGACGCAGTGACCGAGGGCTTCCTCTCGGAAGTCCCATCCGTGGATGTCGACAAGCTCAGACACTCTTCCATCCTTGGGAAGAGCTTGTTTGAGCCCAAGGACAGAGAAATGAACAGCTGTTGTGCGGAGGAAGTCGGATTCCGTTTTCACTCCTCCAACGCGCTTACTCCCCAGACCTGCAAGCCTCCGACGCCTCTTCATTCAGCCTCGTCAGCCTAGGTTATCGGATCCGGCTACGGCAGCTAAGACAAGGTGTACAATAGCAGTCCCCTCCTGTCAGGGACAGGTAGGATGGGAAGTTCTCCCGGGGAGGCATAGTGCTAGAGGGAGCAGCAGAGTTCACAAACTCTAGGATTGGCAACCCCCCTTGCAGGTCTCATGCTGGGGGGATGCTTAAGGTTACTCGTCCGAATAACAGCTACCTGATGCCGATCCCTGCACTATCTCCGTGATCAGCCAAGGATATCGCGCCTCGCTCTTAACATCCCTCCTCCACTGTTAGCGAATCCAGTGTCACTGAGCCTCTATGCCATGGGGTCGGCAAGAGGTTTGTCCGTTGGGCAGAAGGAGCCATGTTTTAGGAGAAGGTCCTCCATAGGGTCGTCGACGGCTTCCCCCCGGCTTCTTCAGTCGATCCTTTCTTGTAGGAAAGCATCTGAGACAGGAGTTCCGTCGTCGACCTCTCAGCTCTGATCAAGTTTGTCGAACAAACTTCGTCCAGCGTGGAACAGCAGAGTCGATGAGACTGGTAACGAGACCGCAAGACTCCTTATGCCCTGGATCGGAAGGACGGGTACTTCCAGGTCCCATTCCATCCATCTTCCGGGAAGCACTTGGAATTCAGCCTAGACTACAGATGTACCTGCTTAAGTTGCTGTGTGGCGATCCCGCCGCAGCATCGCAGGTTTTCACCAGAGAACTCTCCTTGCTTTCCTCATGGCCACTCAGGAGCAGGCTTCCGCCTCCTTCGCTTTTTGGAGGTCTGGCCAACTCCGGTAGTCTCGGGTTCGACCTTCTTCAACACCGGGACAAGCTTCCGGGACTTTACCAAGAGTGAGGGATCATGGTAATTCGCTAGGAGCCTTCTCTACTTCTGCCTCAACATCTGGAATATCTAGCCATGATATTGACTCCTTCTCCGAGCCTTCCCTTCAGTTGACTGTGGCAAGGCTGAGGAGAGTCGCAGAACCTTTTCTCAGTCAAGGAGAGCTTTCAGCCCTATCTTGGAACGTTTCCTGGGTCTCCTTTCCTCATTGACCCGTCTAAGTCCCGAACAGTCGCCTCAGGATAAGTTCCCCGTTAGGCGGCCCAAGTTCCGGTGGAATCAAAGCAACGATTAACCGGACTTTCTGGCCCCTATGGGACCAGCGGAACGATTAGACCTGTAATGGGTGTTGACCTATGGAACTTCTTGCATGGGAGTGGATATTCTCGTCCTTTCCCCGCATTTGATGCTGTTCTCGGACTCGTCAAAGAAAAGGGGGGGGGGGGGGGCATGTTCCGGTTCAGGCCTATGGCCAGGACCTGAAGGGTACCTCCTCATCATTCAGGTAGGCTTAGAGGCCGTAGTCTGGCCCTTCTACAGATCCTACAGATCCTGCCGAGTCGCTCCGTGCGCGACAACCCCATGGTACTGGCGTATTCCAACTAGCAGGGAGGTACATTTTCATACTTTCGCATCTTGCAGTAGAGATACTGAGATGATTCGAAGTCCACTCTATACCACTATCGGCTTGCTCATTCCGGGCAGAGGAATGTTCTCTCCGACAATCTGAGCAGAGCCTCACAGATAAAGAGTACCTGGGGGTCTTTGGCCTCTAGTAACCAGCAAGTCCTGGCCTGGGGGACCTGATCACGACAGCCTGGAACTTCAAGCTTCTGCTGTACTTCCCTCCAGTCTCAGACCCCAAGACTCTTTGGCAAGATGCTTTCCGGTGACGGTGGGACAGCATCGACGCCTACGTCTTCCCACCATTGTGGTCTGTTGAGAAGGGGTCTCAACGAGACCACGTTGTCTGTCAACCTTTCGATGGCCCTGAGAGCTCCGCTGCGACTATACGCAGAACGGTTTCTGGACCTTCTGCATCCCCTGATGGAACTCCCGGGAGAGCTTCTACCACGACACAGGCTACTCAAACAACCACACTACATCATCTTTCACAAGCCATAGCATCGCTTCGGCTTCACGCCTGGAGACACTACGCCGCCTCCTCACGAAGAGACAACCCGCAACAGTCGCGGAGCGGAGGTCGCGTCACCTGCGATAGTCATCCGCAGGGGTCTACCAGACGAAGTGGAGAGTCTTCTGTGGTTGGTGTCGTGGGAGAGGTACCTCTTCCCTTGATGCCTCTACTCCAGCAATAACGGAGTTATTGCTTATCGGCGGGAGGAAACTCTTTTCCGCTCTCGGCAGTGAAGCCTATCCCTCAGCCTTTCCCTGTCCTTCAGGCTGAAAGGAATAGGTTTTTTCCTTCCCGCTGGATCTTTCTTCGCTCATGCGAAGCTACGAACGTACCTGCCCCCAGTCGGAGTGAGACCTCCTCCATGGAGCTTGGTTCGGACTCATAAGTCCCTTAAGAGATCTTCTTACGAACCATTACGTCAGGCCTCTGATCGGCGTCCGTCTTGGAAGACAGTGCTCCTGCTCGTTCTAGCCTCGGCCAGTGTGTAAGCAATCTTCATGGTCTCGTATGACTCCGCCCTTTCAAGAGGATAGGGGGAGGTAACATTCAGGTTCGCTCCGAGTTGTTTTCTAGACTCAGAATCTTGGAGTCCCGGACCTTCGGTTCGACTCCTTCAAGATTTCGAGTCTCCGTTCTGTATCAGATGACCCAGACCTTCTCCTTCTTGCCAGTAAAGGAACCGAGGGGTTATCTTTGAGAACAGCTGCAGTTTGTCCTCGCGTGCAAGCCCGGTTTGGGAGCACAGGAAGGACGCAGGGGAGAGTCACCAGTATGCCTTTTCAGCTCGGACTCAAGCGCATTCATCTCGACTTGAATCCAGACCCTCCCCGTCACGTCGCCCTACAGCACGATGTCGGATACATCGCAACGTCCCTCGCCTTCAAGAAGAACTACTCTGTGATGCAGATGCTACAAGCTGGAGTCTGGAAGCGTCTAGTGACCTTCGCAGCCCACTTCCTGCAGGACGTGACCCACAGGGGTATCGATACGTTTCTATCGCTCTGTGGTGGCTACACAACAGCTTGTCTAACCTCAGGCTCCTTTTTGGACAGGTAGCAGAAGGTTGAGGGCATTGTTACCAGGTTTTAGACTGCATGAACGGAAGAAGTATGTCTGGCCCTTACTTCTTTCTTCATCCTCCCCTCTACTGGGGAAGCAGCATCCTGGTCTCGGCATAGCTGACCTCAAACCTCTGCAGGTAAACCATGCTTCCTTGTGTTCCAAGTATTGAGACAATACTGTCGCGTCCCCCATACCCTGACGACGTATTGGGAACGTCCTAACCCAGAGTTCCTTCTAGAACTCCAGGTCAACTGCCTAGGACGGGTCACATTTTCTTCCTTCACACACAAGCTTATGTAGGCCACACGTTTCCTTGCGGAGTAATGAACTTCTTAGGTGCAGGGACTCCTTTTCTCCCGGGTAAGCCAAAGCCAGTATGGCTGGGGACTTTCCACCCTTCTTAAGGGCTGTCACCCTATGTAAATAGCGTGGTTTGTATTTCGGTTACGGAACAAATGACAAATTCGGAGATACTGTAATTTGTATTTTTCCTAACCATACAAACCTTAGCTATTTACACATATTTGACCGCCAGCCCTGTCCCCCCCCAAGTCAAGTCCTACCTCTAAGTGAAGCGAGACATTTCACCGGTGTGTGAGGGGGGATCCCCCTACCCCTGCTAACTAGCGCGGGGTAGTAAACCCTCGTTAAAATCTAATGGCTCGTCAATTTCAGCTACGCCGAAAGTAAACCCCATGTAAATAGCTAAGGTTTGTATGGTTAGGAAAAATACAAATTATCTCCGAATTTGTCATTTTAATTTTCTGGGAATATCTACTTTAGTCATATATACCCTCAGGAAGCTACTGAAGGAACCTTCCATCAGGACGTCATGGCTATCTCACCCAAAAATAGATTTTTCGTTTCGCTCAAAATCCGTTTTTTATTTTATTATTATTATTATTATTATTATTATTACTACTGAATTATTATTACCTACTAAGCTACAACCCTAGTTAGAAAAACAGGATGCTGTAAGCCCAGGGGCTCTAACAGGGAGAATAGCTCAATGAGAAAAGGAAACAAAGAAAAATAAAATATTTTAAGAGCAACAAAATTAAAATAAATATCTGCTATATAAACTATAAAATCTTTAATAAAACAAAAGGAAGAGAAATAAGATAGAATAGTGTGCCCGAGTGTACCCTCAAGAAAGAGAACTTGTAACCCAAGACAGTGGAAGACCATGGTACAGAGACTATGGCACTATCCATGATAAGAGAACGATGGTTTTATTTTGGAGTGTCTTTCTCTGAGAGCAGCTGCTTACCATAGTTAAAGAGCCACTTTTACCCTTACAAAAAGGAAAGTAGCTACTGAGAAATTACATTGTAGTAGTTAACCCTTGAGTGAGAAAGAATTGTTTGGTAATATCAGTGTTGTTAGGTGTATGAGGACAGAGGAGAATGTGTAAAGAATAGGCCAGATTATTCGGTGTGTGTGAGTAGGCAAAGCAAAAATTAACCGCAACCAGCGAGAAGGATCCAATGCACTACTGTCTGGCCAGTCAAAAAAAACCCATATAGAGAAAAATACTAAACTAGCCAGCACTCATCCATTTCTTATAGCAAATTCCAGTTTCGCTAGTAATTAAAGTACAGGCAGTCCCCAACTTACGAACACAATAGGGACCGAGAGTCTGTTCGTAAGCTGGATTGTTCGTCTAATTTTTGGTCTAGGGTAGGCGTAACCTGACTCAGATGTCTACGATTTTCAGCCGTAGAGGTCAACAAATAGCCCCATTTTATATAAAATAGGTTATTACAAACATTTTACTTTATCATATTACAGTAGTCTGTATAATACTGTAAAGTTCAGTACAGTAAGTTTTTATTATTCTGTACTGCACACTACATAATAGAAACTTGCACAAACAATCGGCCATACATATGCACTGCATTTCTGAATCAGCCGACTTAAAGTAAAATCGTAGTAAATATAGTGTACTGTACATTTAGTACAGTACTGTACATTAATTCCTTTTTAAATAAATGTACTGAAAGCTATTTTATTGTTCCATTACCCCTTTTTCGGTTTCATTGTAGTGAATTACATGGCAATGTAACCTAGGAAAAAAACTACTGTTTCTTATAGAAAAAATTACGCTCTCTTCGAAAATGACACTCGTTCCCGTTGCAAATTAATAGTTTCAGAAATAAATATACATCTATATCCTCCAATAATGGGGGACCCTCAGTGGGAACTCGGGGTTTTGGGTGGGGAAATCATACTGGGGAATCGATATATAAACGTAAAACAAGCCTTTTCTTTTCTATACATTACCTTCTTGAAATTATAATAACTGGAGGAAAATACAAAACAGTATATCTGGATAAACTTTGGAGGCGCCGTTACAAAGATTGTGTCATGTAAAAATACAGTAACCAGTGCTGCCAACGTCCGATGTAGATCAAATGTTATTTTGTGACCTGTCATACTACTAGGCTAGGTTAGGTGGGTTTGTTAGGTTCTGTGCCCTTTTTGTACATTTTATATATTGAGTAAAACTTATATGGAGAAATTATTTAATATATGGAAATATCTATCATTACTATCTTTAGTAATGTCAACGTGCCGTTGGTAACTCTGTGTACCATACTTCAACGTTGGTAACACTGTGTATTATTGGTAACGTTGCTAATGTTATCGTTCGTTCGTAAGAGAAGTGACATCGTGCATCTCAAAGTTATCCGAATTGGTTGATCTGTTTGTTTCCGATTCAAATGAACATCAAATTCGCTTATTCACGTTATTTACTATAGGAAAACAATTATATTTCGTTTCCCCAGTATGTTTTCCCCACCCAAAACCCCGAGTTCCCACTGGGGGTCCCCCATTATCGTAGGATATAGATGTATATATATTTCTGAAACTATTCATTTGCGACGGAAACGAGTGTCATTTTTGAAGAGATCGTAATTTTTTCTATAAGAAACAGTAGTTTTTTTCCTAGGTTACATTGCCATGTAATTCACTACAAAAATACCCATTTTTCTTTGCTAGAAACTTATGTAAACAAGCGGCCATTTGCATTAGGTACTGTACTGTAATGTTTATTTTTTCACGCTGATCAAATCAGCTGACTTGTACCGTACTGTATTTACTGTATGTAACAGTACTGTGCATTTAACTGCTTCATGGTTATTTTGGTATTGTTAAATAAAATGCAGAAGGTTAGTTTACTGAATTGTTTTATTTTAATTTTGACCGACGGAATCATTCTTTGTAGAGTATACGTCACGTATCTTGTGACGTCATGTATTTGGCAGAAGCGCGCTGACAACCCGAATGATTTCCTTTCATTATGTTGCCGAGTAATCTTATTACTGTACAGCATTCCCATAATCGAAACATCGAGTAACGATATCAAGTGTTTTAGTGGTCTGTATCATTAGTTATGAGATTAGTACAACTTACCGTAAAGTTAAGAAAAAAAGTCTGATGACGTTATATTTCTTCTGGCGGAAGGGGAGAGGCAAATCAAGTGATTTTCTTCCGATCCGTTACTATTCCCATAATCGAAACATCGAATAGGGATATAAAGAATTTTTTAATAATTTTCAAAGAAATATGAAGATTTAACTGCATTAAAAATCAAAATACGGAGAGAGAGAGAGAGAGAGAGAGAGAGAGAGAGAGAGAGAGAGAGAGAGAGGAGAGAGAGAGAGAGAGAGAGAGAGAGAGAGAGAGAGAGAGAGAGAGAGAGAATTTAAACTTGCGATGAAATCTACGGATGTTTACGAACATGTTTGGACTTCTGTCAATTTGTGTTCGTATCTCCGGATGTTCGTAACACGGATTTTCGTATCTTGGGGAGCGTCTGTACAGTCAGAGAGAGAGAGAGAGAGAGAGAGAGAGAGAGAGAGAGAGAGAGAGAGAGAGAGAGTGTGTGTGTGTGTGTGAGTGTGTGTGTTTAAACTTGCGATGAAATCCTCGGATGTTTACGAACATGTTTGGACTTCTGTCAATTTGTGTTCGTATCTCCGGATGTTCGTAACACGGATTTTCGTATCTTGGGGAGCGTCTGTACAGTCAAACCTCTAGATACGAAAGAATCGGTTTACGAAATTGTCCTTTGTGGAAGGAGATGTGAAGAATTTTAGGACTGTGATTACGAAAATTTTTTCGGACAACGAAAGGCGGTACGGAGTGGGACCTCGACCGTTTCTGAAACTGATTTTAAAAGTCGCGCGCCGCCAACCCGTAAACTCTCTACCATCATCTGGCGTTCCCATTGGTTATCTCCCTACTCGGATGCTAGTTACCACCATGAGATCCTGCTCTCCTATTGGTCGGCATCTACTGTACTGTATCCGATCCTGCATCTACGCATTGGCGTTCCTATGTCTTTTCGTTCTGGCAATGGTATCGTATGCATTGACTTAGTGTGTGATTTCGCTTTCGTAATAATTTTACAGTATGTACTGTTATTGTGTGTGATATTACGTTACATCATTAGCCTTGGGTCCCAAGAAAGTCGCTGATGTTAAGGGAAAGAAAGGATGATGCTTTCAATGGAGATTAAGATGGAAATAATCAAGAAATGCAAGGCTGGCATGTAGTTAAGTGTGCTTGCGAATCAATATGGCCGAAATCCATCTACGATAGGAAGCTATCAAAAGCAGCAACACCTTCTATGGACGTGACTATTTTCTCCAGCAAGAGGAGCCTCGTCCACGATTAGGTGGAGAGACTGCTGTTTGTCTGGATAAAAGATAAAGAAATGGCTGGAGACACTATCACTGAAGCGATAATCTTCCAGAAAGACAGCTCTATTTTCGGTGATCTCGTGCTTGCTCATGCCAAAGCCGATGTAGGAGAATGAACATCGAAGCAGGAACCCCCAGAATTCAAGGCTTCTCGTGGGTGGTTTGAAAAATTTAAGAGACGCTCTGGCGTTCATTTGGTGGTGCGTCATGGAGAGGCTGCAACCTCGGACATGAAAGCAGCCGAAGCCTTTGTTAAGGCGTTAGACGAGTTGACTGTCTGGGAATGCTACAGTTCCCAGCAAGTCTTCAATTGCAACGAGACTGGGTTTTTTTTGGAAAAAAATGCCTCATCGAACGTACATCACGGCAGAAGAAAAGAGGCTACCTTGGCATAAGCCTATGAAGGACAGGCTTACCCTTGCACTCTGTGCAAATGCTAGTGTGTATCACTCTAATACTTCTCGAGCCTTCAAGACGGACAAAGTCACTAAGGGAAATCTAAATGTGTTGTGGAGGGCTAATAGAAAAGCCTGGATAACAAGACAATTGTTTATTGAGTGGATAAATATTTGTTATGGCCCGGCTGTGAAAAAGTATTTGGAAAAGAAGCGCCTCCCTATGAAATGCCTGCTGGTGCTGGGCAATGCCCTGCTCACCCTCCTTCCCTCCATGAAGATATTGTAGCAGAATATTCCGTCATCAAGATTCTCTATCTACCACCGAACACCACCCCTCTCCTCCAGCCCATGGACCAGCATGTGATTTCAAACTTCAAGAAGCTTTATACGAAATATCTCTTTCAAGATATGTTTCGAAATCATTGAGAGTACAAACCTCACTCTTCATCAATTTTGGAAGTAGCATTTTGATATTGTCATATGCCTCAAAATGATTGATCAAGCTTGGCAGGAGATTTCGAGGTGCACCTTGAACTCTGCTTGGAAGAAGTTGTGGCCTGGTGCCGTCTCCAGCCAGACCAAAAATGAAGACGATTCCGATTATGTTGACGATTCTGAACCTGTTACTCAATCTGAAGTTGTCGAGATAGTTACACACGGGAAGTCCATGGGTCTGGAAGTTGATGAGGCCGACATTAATGAGCTTATCAAGGAGCACCAAGAAGAACTTACGACGAATGACCTGAAGGAGTTGGAGGCCATGTGAGTGAAGGTTGTGCAGGAAGAGTACAGCGGGGGTGGGGAGGATGACCCACTGACATCGGCAGAAATTAAGGAGGGTCTAGATGGCTACTTTAAAATGGTGGCTCTCGTAGAAAAGAGACACTCAGAAAAAATTCTCACAGGTCGTGCGCTCGAGTACCGTGATGAAGTTTGCCTGAGTCATTTCAGGAAAATATTAAGAAGCAGGCAGAAACAAGCTTCTTTGGCCAATTATTTTAGAAAGAGGCCTTTGGTAGAAGCAAACCAAGCACCAGCTAAGAAACAAAAGAAAAGTGGCAGTGATGAAGAAAATACGGTGTGTAATTAAATTTAGGAAATACAAAACTTAAAGTAAAAAATACAGAGAGAGGAAAAAAAAAGAAATTTTATTTTAAGTTTATCGTAAAGTTAAATGTTAATATTTCCTGCCATTTGTAGATGCGTTTCCTAAAATTAAGTGTAAATGTTTTCTGTCATTTATAAATCTGGTTTTTAAAGTTAAGTGTTTACCTTTTCTGCCACTTGTAAACGTTTTCCGCTTTTTTCATCCTCCTCCACCGCCCCACACTTCGCTCTCAGACATCGCCTCACTCCAAAGTTAAGGTTCCACATTTTTGTTACTGTATTTTTACTGTTTGCTTTAATTAAACACTTCTTTGTTCCGTAACTGGAAAACAAACCACGCTATTTTTTAGGGGTTATACTTTCGGCAGAGCTGAAATGACGAGCCTTTAAAATTTAGCGAGTGTTAACTACCCACACCGCTAGTTAGCGGGGGTAGGGGGGTAGCTTGCTACCACTCGCGTTCACACACCTGTGATTTAGTCACTTTACTTTTGGCTCAGATGGAGAGCAGTTGTTTCCGCTCTCCCTTCTACCCTATTCTGGACTGCCATTAATTTTTGTCTTTTAACTTACTTTTTTTCTTGTACATGTATATATATGAAAACATTCTTAATGTTTATGTATATATATGTGTATAGAAATGTGATAAGTTTCCTTTTTAAACATTAAACTTACCCGCAGGTTATATAAAAATAGCTTTAGTCCTCTGACGTCCGGCAGAAATTCAAAACTCGCGGCAATCGCAGATAGAGTAGCCAGGTGTACACTAGCGCCCTCACGCGAGCTACACAGAACCATTCCATGAATCTTCAGATTTGCCCTCCGGTCACATCGGCAACATCGTTATAATTTACTCGTGATTAACCTGGATTTTAGCAGTATATTGGTGGTGTACTTCTAAAACGGATTTTGAGCGAAGCGAAAAATCTATTTTTGGGTGAGATAGCCATGACGTCCTGATGGAAGGTTCCTTCAGTAGCTTCCTGAGGGTATATATGACTACAGTAGATATTCCCAGAGAATTAAACTAAAGGTTCCACAGAATTCTAACTTCTGGTGTAAGTACCCATAAGGTTTCCTTTTAGGATTTCTTATAATAACGGAACGTATGCTTGACACGCCACATAGCTATCTACACCCCACATAGCGTTTACGCTTCGAGGGGGGAGTGCGGCAAGTATCAGGAGGAGCCGTTACAAAGATCTCCTCCTGCGTTACTGTTACGGTACCTAGCGATGTAAACAAACGGCCGCCATAGCTGGCCGCCATCTTGGTTTACGTCACATTCACGCACTTCATTCCTGATTCTATCTAGCGTATCTGTCAGCCTCCATGATACAATAAGAAAGGGAGGGGCCTGATGGGCCAGAATAGAGAACGAGGGCGGGTCCATCAGGACGTCATGGCTATCTCACCCATAAATAGATTTTTCGCTTCGCTCAAAATCCGTTTTTTGGGCTCAAGCCATGACGTCCTGATGGAAGTGTACCAGAGAATTAGTGTATCGTGGATTTTCCCCGTTTCAGTAGTGCCTTCTACTTAAAGAATATTCCTTTGGTCTGATGACCTTAGAAACCGTGACATCTCCGTTACATGTCACTACCAATGGCATAAACTATGACATGGCTTCCTGTCCCCCTGGCAGGGAAGTCCTGTTTGGACGATAGGAACATCTCGAAGTATCCTGATGAAAACAAACTCACCTGTAGAGGAGTATCTTGTCAGTTTCATAGATAGATCAGGAAAGTTAAGTACTTGTGTAGGAACAAATATTTCACTTTTCTTAGATGAGCTTATATCAGACAGGAGCAATATTATAACATGAATTATATTAAAGGTTAAAATAGGGGCAAATAAAACTCAGTAACAGTAGTGTATTTCATAAAGAGGGGCGAAATAAGACGCATTTGGTAGCGAAAATTCTATTTTATTCAAGAAAATATTCGCGATAATATGAAATAAGAAAATAATTTACAATAAAATTATTGATTAATAAACATAGACTGAGGACTACATAAGACAAGGGTGTGGAATCTGAAAAGGAAAACTTGCCATTACACACATGGGTTCCAAAGGAATTAAAGTCTTGTAAGTCACAATACACTTCATATCCAATAAACGTGGCACACGTGTTCAAGTCTATGTTACTTCACCTTGTAGAAGAAGTCTTTCGTGCCACTAAGTGGCACTTAAAATCACTGTATCGCACTAGGGTCAACACAGGCACCTGTTGAGTTAGTCCCGAAATAACTCTGTCCTACTCAGCACTAAGCAGCAGGTTTCAATACACTACCTGCGGCTACCACGAATCTTTTGACTTCGTGCACCTGCTTCGCATAGTGTTTAAAGAACACTCTTGAGGATTTCCAGCCTGTGAAAGATCGAAGGCATTCAAAATCCATTCCTTGGAAGAAATTTAGGGAAGAGGCGATTTTTCTAGGATCATGACCTGCGGGTGTACTGTCAGGATCCGCTCTGTGAATAAAGTAGGTGATTTTTGCCCTTAGTTGTTTAAGTGACAAATCACTACCCAATGTTTCTCCTTTAAAGAGTTGTCCTCCGCCAAAGTCTGAAGTTCTTCGAAGATAGACCTTTAGACTCTCTATTGGGCATACAGAGACATCTTCCTTCAGGGGGCAGATTCTCCATGGGCCCCACCTCTTAGTAGGGAGTTCATTCTTAGCGAGAAACGTTGGGTCAGGGAAGAGGGTAAGTTCCCCTGTTTCAGCAAACTGTATCTGGCCCTCTTCTCTAGATAAAGCCACTATTTCACTGACTCGTGCTCCCGAGGCTAGAGCAAAAAGGAAAATCACTTTTTGAGTCAAGTATTTCAGAGGGCAAGATTCATTGTCCAGGCTAGAGGCAAAATGGAGCACCTTATCCAGAGACCAGGAGATGGGTCTCGGTGGAGGTGCAGGACGGAGTCTAGCACATTCCTTCGGAAGTTTGTTAAAGATTTCGTTTGACAGGTCTATCTGGAAGGCATACAGTAGTGGTCTTGTCAAGGCCGATTTACAAGTGGAAATGATATTGGCTGCTATGCCTTGTCCATGAAGGTGAATGAAGAAGGACATACAGAAATCTATGGTTATTTCCGTAGGATTCTTTGCCTTGACGAAGGACACCAACTTTTCCAGGATGACTCCTATTGCCTTCTAGTAGACTTTGTTTTGTATTCCTCTAAGAAGTCTAAACATTTCTTCGAGATTCTGAACCTTTTCTTCACGGCTAGGGAGAGAAAATCATGAGATGGTCTCGGGGTTTTCTTTGATGAAGCGAAGACAGTCGACTTCTGTACCTGCTGGGAGAGAACTGGGTCCGGCAGAGGGATCAGCTTGGGCTGTAGCTCCAAGACTAGAGGGAACCAGTTGCTCCGGGGCCACTTGGGAGCCACTAGGGCTGCTGTTCCCTCGAAGGTTCTCAGTTTAGAGAGTACTTTCAACTGAAGGTTGGGTGGTGGGAACAGGTAAATTTTGGACCATATGTTCCAATCCAGGGACATGACGTCCACCGCTTCCACTTTGGGGTCCTCGTATGGAGTCACGTACAGAGGAAGTTGGTGGTTGTCGCTCGTCGCGAAGAGGTCTATCTGCAGTTCCGGGACTTTACGGGAGATGAAGGAGAAGGATCTTGCGTCTAGGGACCATTCCGACTCTATGGGGCTTGTCCTCAATAGAGCGTCCGCCGTCACATTGCGGAATCCTTGTAGGTGAACTGCTGAGAGGTGCCATCTCTTCCTGTCCGCTAGGCGGAAGATGGGTAACAGCACCTGGTTGAGTTGGGGCGATCGTGAGCCCTGACGGTTGAGACATCTGACCACAACGGCGCTGTCCAGAGTGAGACGTTTGTGGATCGAAGGACGAGGAGACAGTTTCTTCAGAGTGAGAAGAACCGACATGGCCTCCAAGATGTTGATGTGAAACGTCTTGAATAGGGGAGACCATGTTCCTTGAACTTGTCGCTGGTGGGAGTGACCTCCCCATCCTTCTAGCGAGGCATCCGTGTGGATGGCCCTCTTAATGAGAGAATGCCTTGATGAAGTCATTGAGCTTCAGCACGGCATTTCATTCCCGTGCTGAATCTTGGTGACGGGCAAGAGGGCTCTCGAACTTAGGGAAATTGCTCCCCCAGTTCGAATCTAAATTTCTCTCTTTCATCTTTTTCTTCTGCTTAATATTACTTCGACCTTCTCCTAATTTTATCAACTTTCTTTCATCTTGCTGTCCTATCTCTATGATTATTATTTTTCTTAGTTATATATATATATGTAGATGTATGCATATATATTTATTTATTTTATTTGTTCATTTATTTATTTATCTATTTTTTTCTATTTTATTTAAATGGCGTGGATATTTCCACATTCGTTATTACTGCCTGCTTAGATGAATGGGAGAAGGGATCACGGGTGGGAGGTATTCGCATTCAAAGCTATATATGAGAGTATTGGATGATCTCAGCCATCCCAAAGATGGTTTGGACCCTTTTGGCGGAACTACTCTCAAGGGTTGGGTCATCGGAATCCAGGGGGATCCAATCCTTGAGGTGGGACTCTTGGCTTTTGGCCGGAAGCCCATCATTACAGATATGGGGAGGATGATTCCATATTACTTTGGTCTCAGTCCTAACAGGCGGGTTTAGCTTACACCTGTGCCTCTATATCTGTTTTGATGCTATCCTTCGGGTAGGGTATGGAGTGGACCATCTGGGAAGTATACTCTCATTGTGCCGATAGTGGAGAATACAAATTTCCTTTCCAACGTATGATACTTTCTTATAATTCTCAAGCAGGTACCCCAACAAAACAACAACAAAAAACATGAAAACCCCACCCTTAAATATGGACCCTTCAAATACTGACTCCCCATCCCCTGATTTGCTGACTCCCCCCTGGCACTGTTGACGACTTCTGCTACTGTAATTAAGGAAAATTCTTTTGACCTTCGAACTAAAAAGGACCACTCTACTGATGTGTTTCCCAAATCCCATTAGAGACAAATTATGATGATATATATAGAGCATTTGAGTGCTATGGATTGATAAAGGAAATAAGGATGAGACTTGGAGATGAAAAATGGGACTCTTGGATATCTTTTGAAAGTCATGATGAAGCGTTTAATGCCATAAGTAATATTAGCAGTATCAAAATTAACGAATTGAACATCATGGGAGCTCTTTGTGATAAGGTCCCAAAGGAATTGGATGTGTACAAACCTGCTGATTGGTTTGAAAAAGATAGAAATGTACCCATGCCTTCACAGAGAAAACCCAAACCACCAATGTGGCTCTTAGCTGAACCTAAAGGGATAATAGGGAATTATTTTAAGATATGTAAGTTTATCCTAAAAAAAGTAGGAACCATAGCACCTGGAGATATATCTCGTTTTGGGAAGAATAGTTATCTCATCCATGCCAAATCTTCGACTCAGTCTGCAATACTGTCTAACTTACAGACAGGCAGTGATGAAATTACATTGGAAATGAAACCTCATCTAAATTTCAGTTTTGGAAGGGGAGTGGTCTTTAATAAGGACCTGTACGAATTTACAGAGGAGGAGATACTTTCTATGTGTCCATTAAATGTATGGAAAGTGCATAAGGTTCCTGGAACTTCAATGATTATACTTACTTTCCAGGATGCTGATGTACCTTTCCATATTTTTATTGAAAATGAAAGGATTAAAGTTCGGCCTTTCAAACATAAGCCCCTGCAATGTTTTAACTGTTTTAAATTTGGACACCCATCCAAAGTTTGCAAAAATAGAAAAATGTGTGGTATTTGCTCCCAAACTTATCATGGAGAATGTACACTTGAGGCCAGGTGTTCAAATTGCAATTTGAATCATAAATCAACTGATAGGAGATGCGAACTGTATAAGTTGGAGGAAGTTGCCCTAAACAAATCAAGTTTAGAACACATAAGTGTGGGACATGCAAAAAGACTGTTGAATAAATCAACCAGCTATGCAAAGGCCTTAAAATCAAAGGTAAATTTACCACAGGAGACAGCAACCCCACCTAGCACTGCCAGTAATCCTAAGAAAAGAAATACAACCTCTGATAATAAAGTACTGCATGACAAGGTAATCATATTGCCTTCTGAGGCTCTGCCACAGCGTATTAAAAAAGGGTCATTGCCCATTTCTGTACAGCCTTCGTCCCCCATTACCAACAATAGTACTAACCTCTCCCAGGCCATGTCCTTGCCTGATTTGATGGAGATGCCACCTGACACCAAGTTATCAGGTGCACCTGTATTGGGGAAGGTGCAAAAACCTGGTAGCTCAAAACCTACTAATCGGAAAAGAGAGAGACCTCCATCTCTCTCGCCCCCTTCCATAAGAAATATCAAAATTACGACGTCAAATAAATATGATGATTTGTCTGTTGATATTTCTGATCTGGAAGTCAATTTAAATAAATCGGAAATTCAAGTGGAGGTCCACCAACCTCCTCAACAATCAGATCAAAAAGACAAAAAGAAAATCATAAATGCCAAACCCAATCTATCAAGACCCTCTTTAATAAAACCACCTAAAAATAGTGTTAGATAAAAAACTGCTAATGGGAAGACTCCATCCAAGGGGTCTACCAAATTATAAACCATAGTTTTTTCCTCCAATGGAATTGTCAGGGTTTAAGGGCCAAATATGAAGAACTTAAGCTCCTTATTCATGAGCATTCCCCCATAATTATTTGTCTACAGGAGAGCAAACTTGATCATAATACCCTTGTCCTCGCAAATACATTAGTTATAGGACACCATATTATCACCAAGTGGGGAGCCATGGCGGAAGTCTCATATACGTTCGTCGAGATGTTCCCCAAGTTTCTCTGTCTATTTGTACACCTCTGCAGGCAGTGGTTGTACAGATTGACATATGGCGAAAATATACAATTTGTTCTCTGTACTTGCCTCCAAATGATAACATTTTGTATGACAACTTAGTGGAGGTGATTCAACAACTCCCTCAACCTTTTCTTTTACTTGGAGATTTGAATGGTAGACATCCTTTGTGGGGTGATGTTTTAGCAAACACGAGGGGAAATATCATATCATCAATTGTGGAAAATGAAGATGTGGGACTCCTTAATACAGGAGAGCCCACACACTTTCATGTCCAGACAGGTACCTTGTCATGTATTGACCTATCAATCGTAAGCTCTAATTGCCTTCTCGACTTCGATTGGAGAACATTAGATGATTGGCATACTAGTGATCACGCACCAATCATTATAAACACCAACAAGGGTCCGCCTTTACAGGGATCGCCACGATGGAATCTTGACAAGGCGGACTGGGATAAATTTCGTGAGCTAAGCGAAATTGAGGGGGATGCAGGACAAGTTGAAAATATCGATGATGCCATAGACTTACTGAATGGAACTCTCCATACAGCAGGAGTCAATTCAATTCCCAAAACAACAGGGTTATTCAACGACGACCAGTCCCGTGGTGGTCCTCAGAACTAACTGCCCTCCACAGAGCCACAAGAAGATCTCTAACACGATTGCGTAGACGCAGAACTGATGAGAATTTAATTATGTACAAGAAATGTAGAGCACAGTCCCGTCGTGCCATGGAAGAAGCAAGGCGCCAGTCATGGATGTCTTTTGTTTCCTCCATTAACAGTAGAACACCACCATCTTCTGTGTGGAGGAAAGTAAAAAAGATAGCGGGCAAATTCACCCCCAACCCACCACCAGTGTTGAAGGTGAATGGCCAGTATGTAACTGAGGCAAATGATGTTAGCAATGCCCTGGCTAATCATTTTTCAAATGTATCCAGCAAGTGTGAAGGAGCCCCTGGTCACCAGTATAGAAGCACTGAAGAAAAGAAAATTTTAAATTTTGCAACAAGAAGGGAAGAGTCGTATAATTCTCCTTTCACTGAAAGAGAATTTGATTCCGCACTTGCTCATTGCAATGATACAGCCCCTGGACCCGATGGAATTCCATATGCAATGATTAAACATGTACATTTTAATACAAAGCTATTTATTTTAAGTATTATCAATAGAATATGGCATGATCATAGTTACCCAAGTGTTTGGGAACTAGCCATTATTTTAGCCTTTTTAAAACCCGGTAAAGACAAGTTTTTAGCAGCAAACTATTGTCCTATTGCATTGACATCTTGTTTATGTAAAATCATGGAGAAGATGGTCAATGCAAGGCGGTTGTGGTACCTTGAAAAGAGAGGTATTTTATCACCGATTCAATGTGGATTCCGAAAAATGCACTCAACGACTGATGTGTTGATACGACTAGAGTCTTCTATTTGTGAAGCCTTTGCTTCCAAACAGCACCATGTTACAGTATTTTTTGACGTTGAAAAGGCATATGATACCACATGGAGATATGGTATACTTAAAACCATTCATGAATTGGGATTGAGAGGAGAGCTGCCACTATTTATTCAGGCATTTCTTTCACGTAGAGTTTTTCAAGTGAGAGTTGGGGAATATCAGAGAGTAAGTGCCAGGAAGGAGGAGTTCCTCAGGGTAGTGTGCTGAGTGTAACCCTTTTTGCACTAGCAATTAATGGGATATCCTCAGCCATTCCCCAGGATGTTCTCTCAACATTATTTGTGGATGATCTCTCAATATCATTTGCTGGCACCAGAATGGCAATGGTTGAGAGAAAAATCCAACCCTCTATTGATAAAATTATCCAGTGGGCTGACATGAATGGATTTAAGTTCTCGACAAGTAAAACTACCGTTGTCCATTTTTGTCGTATCCGGGGAGTACATCTAGACCCGGATATATACATTAAAGGTCAACGGATACCATGTGCAAGAGAAGCTAAATTTTGAGGTTTGATATTTGATTGTAGGCTTACATGGGTTTCTCACTTAAAAGCATTAAAAGCTAAATGTGTTGAAGTTCTGAATATCTTAAAAGTATTGTCCCATACATCGTGGGGGGCAGACTGCAATACTATTTTAAAATTATACAAGGCCTTGATTTTTTTCCAAAATTAGTTATGGTTGTGAGGTATATTCTTCAGCCACCCCAAGCCGGTTAAAAATATTAGACTCGATACATCATGCAGGTATTAGATTGGCTACTGTAGCTTTTAAAACCTCGCCTATCCCAAGTCTCCTTGTTGATGCTGGAGAGTTACCTCTAGACCTGTACCGAATGTCTTCCATTCTTCGGTATTGGTTTAGATTGCAAAGACTCCCTAACTCTCTAGCCTTTCAGACTGCAAGCCTTGTAAGACACGCATCATACTTTGAGTTGCACCCAAAATCTCCTCAACCTTATGGCTTTCGGGTGAAACGATTATTAAATAGTCCGGATATAATTAGAAGTAAGGTACTTCCATTCAAGGTATCATCAACGCCTCCATGGAAGTTACCAGAGATATCTTTTTGTAAATATTTTATTGGAGATGAGAAGAATGTCAGACGTAGAAGCCAGGTCTCTTTTTAATGAACATGTTAAAGAACATAGAGGATCAACTTTTATCTATACTGATGGCTCCAAATCTGATGCTGGCGTTGGATTTGGAGTACATAGTAATGGTTTTAATTGTAGAGGTGCACTTCCTCTGACCGCTTCCATATTTACTGCCGAACTGTATGGCATATTAACCGCTATTGAGAAAAAAGCGTTGGAGAAGGAGGGTAATTTTACAATTTTTAGTGATGCAAGGAGTGTCCTTCAAGCTATGGAAGTTTTTAATTCTAATAACCCTCTAGTTTTAAAGATTTTAGAATGGCTTTTCCTTATTGGACGGAGAGGTATAACAGTTCAATTTTGTTGTGTTCCAGCACATGTAGGTGTGTCCGGGAATGAGAAGGCAGATTCACTGGCTAAGGAGGCTGCATCCGAGTTTCTGCCAAGAAGGTATCCCATTCCCTGTGATGATTTCTTACCTGACATTAAGAAATTGGTTTGCAATAAATGGCAACAGCAATGGGATAGTCAAGATGGCAATAAAATGCGAGAGATAACAAATGACATACTGTATCTCCTTGGAGGTATAATATGATGCCCCGAAAATGGGAGACGTCTCTTTGTCGTCTCCGTATTGGTCACACTCGGTTGACACACGAGTTTCTGCTGAAGGGCCAACACCAACCGTATTGTGACGACTGTTTAGTACCTCTAACAGTAAGGCATTTGTTGACCGAATGCCCCAATTATAACAACTTGCGGAATAGATATTTGTTTGAGGCTCGAGGTGAGGGTGGCAGGTTCATCCTTGCCAAGATTCTTGGAAATGATGTGTCCTACCATGCAAGTGGCATTTTTAGATTTATTTCAGAAGCAGGTCTTCTGAAAAATATTTAACTTTTATGACATTCAACTTTTATGATTTTAATTGAATACTCTTTAATTTTTTATTTTATTTCATTTTTTATTTTTGTATACATAAATTAAATGTTACCGGCGTCAATGACCTCAGATGTCAGGATGCCTGAAAACTTTAAATCAATCAATCAATCCGTGTGGATGGTGACCGACAGAGGTGGTGGTTGAAGAGGAACTGATCTTTTCAGGGTCTTTGCCTCCAACCACGGCTTGAGGAGTGAGCGAAGCCTGGTTGGCAGAGGCCTCTTGAGATCTTTTAGAGTGATGGATGCGTTTTGTCTCCAGACTCCCGATGCATCTTTTAGCTGTGCTCATTGCACTGGGTCTGTTACTGAGGCGAACTGGAGGGAGCCGAGCACTCATTCCTGTTGTCGTCTTGAAATCCGTTTGGATTTTAGAAGTCTCTCGACAGATCCGGCTATTTCCTTCCTTTTCTTCAGAGGGATAGAAAGACGGTGTGACTGAAGGTTCCAATGGATTCCCAACCATTGAAACTTCTGAGCTGGAGACAGTCGAGACTTTTTGGTGTTGATTTTGAAACCCAGATGTTCCAGGAACTGGGTCACCTTTCTGCAGGCACGCGAGCATTCTTCTGACGATGTTGCCCAGACCAGCCAATCGTCAAGGTAAGCCATCACCTGGACGCCTTGAAGGCGTAGCTGTTAGACGATCGTGTTTGCGAGCTTCGTGAAGATTCTTGGGGCCACGTTGAGTCCGAAGGGCATAGCCCTGAAGGCGTATTGTCGTCTTTGAAGCTTGAATCCTAGGTAAGAGGAAGCCTGGTGATTCATTGGAATGTGCCAGTATGCGTCCGCCAGGTCTATTGAGACCGTGTAAGCCTTGTGAGGCAGTAGGGCTCTTATCTATTGAAGAGTCAGCATCTTGAATTTGTTGTTCGCAATGAACTTGTTGAGAGGGGACAAGTCCAGAATGACTCTGAGTTTGTCCGAGTCTTTCTTGGGAACACAAAAGTCTTCCCTGGAACTTGTTGGACTTTACCCTCTTGATCACCTTCTTGTTCAAGAGTTATCGGATATATTCTTCCAGGATGGGGGTTAAGGCTTGGAAGAATTGGTGGAAGACTGGAGGTAGTTTTATCCAGCTCAGCCCTAGTCCCTTCTTGACGATGCTGTGGGCTCAAGGATCGAAGGTCCAACGATCCTGGAAGAGGCGGAGTCTTCCTCCCACCGGAAGCACTTCATTGCTTCTGGTTTCCCGAGGGTTTACCACTTCGGCCGCTTGCTACCCTTCCTCCTTTCCATCTGGATGGACGTCGGGAGGAGTCCTTGCTGGAGCCTCACTCCTTTCATAGGCAGGGGTGAAAACTGATGACTGGGCCACCCCTGGCTGAGGGACCAGCTGAAATATCTGCTGTGGTTGAGCCACTAGCTGGGGAGTAGCGGGTGCCGGAAGCTAGGTTTTGGCCTATCGCTTCTGGGGTCGGGGCTTGTTGGACTTCTTCTTAGGCTGTGGACCCTCATCCTGAGAAGATTTCCTCTTTCGGAACATGTCCCACTTATTGAGAAGGTTCCGATTCTCAGTGGCGGCTTTGTCCGCAATCTCTTTCACCAGGTCTACTGGAAAGAGGTATTTGCTCAAATGTTGGAGGAAATCAGTTTCCGGGGTTCGCCTTCAACGGTGGCGTCCGCAAACACGAACTCTCTACAGGCTCTTCGGGCCTTGATGAAACTGTACAAGTCCTTCAGCAAGGTCGCAAGGTGGGTCTTTGCAAGAACCATGTAGTAGCCTGGGACCTGAATGTCCTTGGCCATTGTCTCAAGTTGTACTTGAAGAGACAGAGAAGCGGCCATCCTCTCTTTCGTGTCCTGTTCCCGACGCAAGAGGTAGTCGTTGAGCTTGGGGATGTCTTCATTAAACTGACATCCAGGGACGTCAGCCTCCAGCTTTCCAACCGTGAAGGTAAGCTGGATGGCATTCCAGCTTTTATCATCGGGAGGTAGGGCGAGGGAGAGAGGCCTACATTCTTCCAATGTAGGGCAGAGTTTTCCTTCCTCCACCGCCTTCAACACGGAATTCAAGGCTTTTTCCGCGAAGGGAGAGACCATGGTGGGAGGAGCAAGAAAAGACGGGTGCTTCTTGCTCAAAGCCGGCATCTTGGAGTTGGTGTATCCTCTGCTCTTGAGGCAGTCAGCCAGCAAAGCTTGAGCCTTGGCTTGGTCAAACACTATGACCTCCTTAGGCTCGATCTCCTCCTTGGAGACTGGTTCGAACTTGAGACGGATGTAACAGTCCGGGTAGGCGTCGTAGCTAGGGTAGTACTCCATCGCTTCGAGGTTGACGGCACCTAGCTTATCATTGATTGAGATGTGTCCGGTCGTGATTGGCATGTGTTTTGCATGCCTCCAGGGATTGGTCACTGAACAAGGGGGAGGATCCTTGACGGATATCTTCTTTGGCTTCTTTTTCAAGGTCGGAAGCTCCCTCTTGAGGTCCGCATGCCCCTTGTGGAACTTCTTGTCCAGGAATGCCACCAGAGCTTGGATGGTATCCTGGGTTCCCGGTACCACAGGTATCTGGGTGGCAGATGTAGAGGGGACTGGTTCAGAGACCACGATGGAAGTCACGGAGGGCGCATGGGCGACCTCGTCCTCAGAATCAGGGGTTTCCATCTGATCCTCTTCCTCTTCCTGACCCTCAGTCATGAAGGTCCTTTCCGTATTTTCGGACACATCCGACATCCTCTCCACCTCGTCGAGATGACAATTTTGGAGAGCGGCTGCAACATCCGGTTCGACCGTTAGTTGGACGCAGGGGATCTCATCCATAGGGATAACAGCATCAGCAGATGCCTTAGGGAAGAGCATGGCTCTCATCTTCTCGTTTGGGAGATAGGGCCCCGTGGAGTTCTGCTGAAACCCGCGCACTCACTTGCGCAGTTTCTCTCGGGCGTTATCCCTAGCCTCTGCTGACGGAGGGTTGTCAAACGCATCATCAAGCAGACCCTTGCAGATGTTACAGGCCTGCGGATCCCAATAGCGAAGGTTCCCCTTCGTGATGGAACAGCTGGTGTGGGTCCGGCACGCCAGGTGGCCGTGGAAGTTAGGGCGACGAACGCTGCAGAAGGCGCTCTCACACTTCACATACTCCTCCTGTAAAAGAAAGAGGAAATGAGTATTAGGAAGTCAATACAAACTTGAGTTACATTAATCTTAGATTAGAATAAGTTAGTAAACTTATAATATAAGATTCCAGTGTGTATAGGCTTATGATAGGTAAGCCGGAAAGGAGGTAGGAAAGACACATATTTGTGCATCCCGCCCAGCCAATTGCCGCGACCCCATACTGTGACTAATTCAAGAGGACCGTCATGGGCCCTTAGGGGGAGGAAGAACATCGGTGCCGGATGAGCCAAGCTTAGGCTTCCTCTAGGGAATTAGGTACAGTAAGAGGGGGAAGCTGAATTCATTCAGTGTATAATAAAAAGGGGGATAAGCTAAGCCCCCTTATCATATTAGGTCCCGGCAAGAGACTGCACATGGAAGCGCAGAATATGCTGGAAATTTTTTACTGTACAACTATACATACTGTAGTAGTTTTCAGTCTAGGGTATAACTATACCATAGGTGTACTGGCTATTATCCATAGCTGCACTATATTAGCTGCCGGCCCCGTAGGAGTGACTGTCCACTCTAACGCCGGGATTGGTGGCAGCCATCAGTCTATGTGGCAGAGAGAGGGTGACACCTCAGGTGGTGGCAGATTTCCGGCAAGCCGGTGACGGTACCTGACACTGACATCATTTAATAAGACAGGAAGGGCACCGAAGATTCTGACGGCTGGTGCCGGCAGAGTCGGGGGGGGGGGGGGGGGTAGTGGACCGGCACTAAGAGAGAGAGGGATAGGATAGGAGGAGAGAGAGGGAAGGGTAATACCCAGTACCCAATCCAATCTTCCTCCAGAAGAAGTGTTCAAATGAAAGGGAGGGGTGCTACCTTTCATCCGGCGGCAGAGAGCCGGCAGTCGGCTATGTTGCTAGTTGCGGCCCAAGGGAGGGCCGAAGAACACTCAAAGAAGGGAGGTCCTCCGCCGTCAGACCGACCGAGGAATGCTAGCCCATAGTTCGACTATATGCGGGCAGCATAGCAGTACGGACTAACCAACGAAAGGACCGAGCCGAACCGGCAACCCACCGGCACTCGGTTGAGTTGTAGGACAGCGGACAGGGGTGTAAAGGCTAAGCCAACACCAAAGGGATAGAGGGGGAGGGGAGAGAGTCCTGAGGGGGAGGGTATTGGGGGAGCGTAGTTCCCACCAACACCCCCAAGCGGGGTAGGTTAGGACAGAGTAGGTACAGCACTAATGTCCTGTCCTAAACTATAAAGAAGCAGAATCCCACTGACTGCCTAACCTAGGCTAGGTGAGCTAGTCTCCTAGACCAGGAAGGGCAGGGGGAGGACAAGTCGCTAGGTCACAGGGAGGACGGGACTTAACCCAACCAAGTGTGGACTAGGGGGAAGGGCAGAGCCCCACCACCCTCACCTTCCAGTAGGGACCCGAAGGAGAGTACATTCTCCTAATGGGGGCTGGGGGCCGAATGACTGGTACTCTAAGGTTCCGTCCCAAACTCAAAGCGCATGAACTATGGCAAGGAGTGGGGTAGGAAAAAAATCCTAGCCTAACCTTACCCGAAAGCATATCGAGGTAAGGAGGGGTAGGATGTAGCCTAGGCTACCTCAGAGGGAGGAGATTACCTTAGGAAAGGTAACTGGGGAGGTAAGGGAGTATACAATAGCCTCAGCGTTAGGTTAGGGGCAAGGGAGACGACTACCAATATCACCGAAACCCATTGTATACTCCCTAGAAGTCAAAATAACATCTGTGCAATCACTGAATCTTGTTTGTATAAATGCCTATATCTTCATTTTATAAAATAACACTAGGAACACTTATTATATCATGCAAGAAGTAAATATGATCACTAGGCTATCGAACCTAGGGGCTAGGCTAGCAATCTAGCATAAGGTAGTCTAACACAGTTGCCTAAACGAATACTAACGCATAATATAACTAATTCCTAGCAATGAAGACTAAATAACTAATGAAGTTATTAGTTATAAGACCGGGAAGGTTGCTCTGGCTAACTAAATAAAACATGCGAGGCGAGCAACAGCGTCGAAGCATGACGCCTCCGGTCGGGGCACAGCTCAGCCACAAAACACAAGAATTAAAGATAAAAATTCGTTACTTTACGGCTGGAGCTTATTTATACAATACAAGAATATGGTACTCAACTTTCCAGAAGAAGGCGAGGCTGAAGATTGCGACATGATGCAATTAAATATCGAATACTGGGAAAAAACACTGCTCAGGAACGTTACAGAAACAGGAATAAAGCACGCGGATGTGACAAACCAAGATGGCGGCCAGCTATGGCGGCCGTTTGTTTACATCGCTAGGTACCGTAACAGTAACGCAGGAGGAGAGCTTTGTAACGGCTCCTCCTGATACTTGCCACACTTCCCCTTCGAAGCGTAAACGCTATGTGGGGGTGCAGATAGCTATATGGCGTGTCAAGCATACGTCCTCTGTTATTGTACGATATCCTAAAGGGAAACCATATGGGTACTTGCGCCAGAAGTTAGAATTCTGTGAAACCTTTAGTTTAATTCTCTGGGAATATCTACGGTAGTCATATATACCCTCAGGAAGCTACTGAAGGAACCTTCCATCACGACATCATGGCTTGAGCCCAAAAATACGGTTATAGGCATTCACTTATTTGGTTTTTATTTGGTATTTGATCACTATGTTATAGCTTAAAGGGTAGGATTAGAAGTTTTTCAACCTACTTTAAACTAACGAAAGCTTGCTGCCGGTAGGTAAACACCCCGCATTTTTTATGACGTCACAGTCTTATGACGTAAGCTAAAGTATGACTTGCATTTTCTTTCTTTTTCTACAAAGAATGATAAGTGAATACTATCTTACAATGTATTAAGTTATTGAAGATAAAAGGATTATGCTTTTGTCCTTTTAGTATACTTTCTTTAGATAATCTTCTATCTGTTTTCAAAGATTAACTAAACTAGCGTTCAGTTTAATTTACGCTACGCAGTTCTCTTTCACTCGTTACAGTATTAAAATTGTCTTTGTACCGTTATTTATGAAAAGTAAATTCTTCTTAAAAACCAAAGTATTTAAGTTGTATAAGATAAAAAGGAATATGTTATTTTACAATAATATTTGTCCTTTTAATATTTTTTCTTTAGCTAATCTTTTTGCCGAGATAAAAGAAAATTAGCGTACAGTTATTTTTACGTGACGTAGTATTCATGACAATCTATATATTTTCACGATTCTTTGTATCGTTGTTTACTTGTTTGTTTTTGGGAATACGAGATTTTTTCGTATAATACTGTATATACTGTATAGATGTTCCAATTGTAAATGTGTCTAATCATCTTTTATTGGAAACCCTTAAGAAATAAGGGTTGTTTACACATATATATATTCTTTATTCCTATATCTATTCATTTAATATTTTATATAAAATATTTTCTTACATTTTATATAGGATTCAATACCTATTGCATTCTCATTCAAGCCCTTGACAGAATAGTAAGATCTATCACAACGGGCATGTCTACTTTTGGTCTTATGCCAAAGAGTTTAAAAGTGCAAGTTTTTTAGTGCTAAATTAGTGCAGTGAATTTATTCAATACAGTGGAGGGTGTTTCTGTTCAGACCTGTCGTTATCCTAGCCTTAGACCTCTTTCAAGCTCCCTGACCCATGAGAGAAGCAATGTCGATCGGCGAAAGAAAGCGAGAGGCGTAGCCTGGCGCCAAGCCTCTTGTAAGACCCGAGCAGAAGTCTCCTCAAGCGTTTTCTGTTGACGATTCCCAGAACGCTCGCCCTCGCCGTAGGTAAGGCGAGGTAAAAGTTTTTTCTAACACCGAACGCAGAGCTTTGGACATCGAGCGTCCAGCAAGGCTAGCTACTAACGCTGCTGTAAGAGTTTGACACGATGTTTGTAACTTAGTGCAACTTCTTGGTTTCTCTTGTTCGATGATCTATCGTTCTAGACGCGATCCGCATAGTTCCGAGCATCTGAATCGCGAGCGTCATTGTTCTGGAAGTCACGTGGTGCTGAGCTTCAAGCAGTTGCATGGCGTCAAGCTTCCAGCAGTTGGACTTGACGTTGAGTGTCAAGCAGTTAAACATGATGCCGAACATCAAGCAGTTACGTGTCGTTGAGCGTCAAGCAGTTGGACGTGACGCCTCGTGTCAAGCATAGCTCCGAGCGTCTGAATTGTGAACGGCATTGTTCTGAGAGTCACGTGACGCTGAACGCCAAGCTGTTGCATGGCGTCTAGCTTTCACCAGTTGATCTTGACTTCGAATGTTAGGCAGCTAGACTTGACGCCGAGTGTCTTGCAGTTCCATGGCATCAAGCTTCCAACAGTTGGACTTGACGTCGAGTGTCTAGCAGTTGGAGATGACACTGAGCGTCAAACAGTTGCATGGCGTCAAGAGTCCAGCAGTTGGACTTGTCTTCTACTGTCAAGATCCCGAACGTCTTAGTTCCGATCGTAATGACCATTAGCGTCTAGCGTTGGAACTTTGTTACGCCAGGTGCCATATTTAGATACAGAAATAAATATTAACTGGAAAGATATTATTTTCTCAGACCAAGGCCCGCTTGACCTAAATCTTGGTGTCTGTTGGAGAGCGAGAATTAAACCTCTATAATCATTGAGGCTAGAATTCAAGACCTTAAGGAGTTGACTCCTAGGAAACAAGACATCTCTACCTCGGTTAGAGCCTTGTAGGAGGAAGGGATTGACGATCTCTTTTCCCCTATTTTATCTTTTAGTGGAATTCGCTTAGAAGTTCCTAAGATCCTTCTCCCTTCAGTTGAATTTCAGAAACTCATGAGAGTTTTTTATGAAGAGTTTCCAATTTTTTTTGTGCCTGCTGCTCTGCTTCCCTCCTTCAGTTTTCGCTAAGGAAGGCGTCGAAGGAGTCTCTGTTTACTAAGATGGTGCTGTTAGGGCAGTGCAATAGCGCATCCTCAATGCAGCATAAAGAGACTTAACTGCAGATGTTGGTGCAGCAGCACGTTCACATGGAGAGCAGGAATTGCATTAGTGCTTTTGTGAGAGAGGACAGTGTACCCTTTTTTTGCTGTGTGCTTGTGGACTTTCGTCTTTGGGGTTTTGAGTCTGATCCTCCGTCGAAACCCTGAGCAACAATGCTGCAGTACAACCGGCTTTGTGAGAGAAGTCGTTGTACATGGAAAAATTCTCGATCATCTATTAGAGATTGAGGATGATGGGAGACTGGATGCAATGAGGTATTAAAACCTATGAAGCCAGCTTCCTTAGCAATGAAACAGGATAACTTTGCACCACCCCCCTCTCTTCTCCCTCAAGAGTTGCTCGAAGACACAGATTTTGGTTTCTAAATCAAAAAGAAAGTTTTTGCATACTTTTTCTCTGAACCGCAGACATCAGTAGGAGCCTGACTTAACTACTTCTAGCGAGCCTGGGAGAGGAGAGGAGCAGACCTTTGGTACGTGCTTTCACTTAAGGATGGATGCGAAATCTTTTTCCTAGTGAAACCTCCTTTGTTAGTTACTCTGATAAACCTCTCTGCCAAATACAGAGGAGCCTAAGAGACAGACTATGCAACATCAAATGACACTCTTTTTGGAGAGGGAGGCTATTGCCCGGTCCTGGATGTCACTGCTCTCAACGCTTTCGTTCAGAAGACAATGTTCTCCATGGAGACATCAAAATCAGTCCTTACAGCAGTAGGAAAGGTCCACTGGATGGTCTCTTTAGATCTCCAGGATGCTTACTTCCACATCCTCATCCTTCCGAACTTCAAGCAATACCTGAAGGTTCGTGTATACAGTGAGCCCTCGCTACTTCGCGGTTCGACCATCGCGGATTCACCACTTCGCGGATTTTTTTCATAACGCATGTATATACATATATCGCGGATTTTCCGGAAATTTCAAAAAAAACCGCGATGTGACCGATGGTGCGAGATTGGAGAAAGTAAGGAAAATTGAATCATGATTGATTTTCAATATAAATGAAACTTTGAGGAGCAACAAAGATATCATTTGTTAGAGAGAGAGAGAGGAAGGAGGAGAGAGAGAGAGAGAGAGAGAGAGAGAGAGAGAGAGAGAGAGAGAGAGAGAGAGAGAGAGAGAGAGAGAGAGAGAGAGGGGGTTTAAATGTAAAAAACAAAAAAAATTGATAGGTTATAACACATTGGTGCTTTTGTAATATCAACTGTATACTGTAGACGGTTTGAATAAGTTAAGAAATGGTATAAACGATACTTTGTTAGTGTATTCGTACACTCTCAAGAGTGGCAGCTAGATGTCAGCTGATCTAATCACACCCAAAAGTAAAACAAAAAGAAGTCAACAATACTCAATTTTTAAAACACACCAGAAATTTAAAAACAAAAGTACACGCTTTCTTAATGTGCAATTAACTATTTAAAGAGTAGCAATTTTCTAGAATAAAATGTTTCCCAAAAAATAGTGGTTTGCTGATGAAATCACATGCCGTATTTTTAGCTATGATTGAAATGGATGTAGACTCGGCATAATTTTTTCGTTTCGTATTTAATTGACACTAAGAAAACTAATTTTAGTTTCTTCATCTAAATGTAAGTATTATATAACATGAGAGAGAGAGAGAGAGAGAGAGAGAGAGAGAGAGAGAGAGAGAGAGAGAGAGAGAGAGAGAGAGAGAGAGAGAGAATGAATCAGCTGTTGTAATCGAATGGCGTGTTTTTGTTTCGTGAGAATTTCATCGCCACGACTAACAACAACATACTGTACTGAACTTTACAGTATTATACAGACTACTGTAATATGATAAAGTAAAATATTTGTGATAATCTATTTTATTTGAAAAGGGGCTATTTTTTTTTGTTTAAAATTTACATTTACGTATGTAAAACAATCTCTCTCTCTCTCTCTCTCTCTCTCTCTCTCTCTCTCTCTCTCTCTCTCTCTCTCTCTCTCTCTCTCTCTCTCTCTCTCTCTCTCTCTCTCTCTCTCTCTCTCTCTCTCTCTCTCGTAAATTGTTTTCCTGCTTTGCTACGTATGTATGATGTATAGATACGGTAAATAATATTTGTAATAACATATTTTATAAAAGCTTTTACTGTAATATCATTATTCATCACTTTCATCATGCGCGTTAAATGCCTTCGTTTGTTTACTGAGCGTACTTTATGATGCCGTCGTTTCAGGCGGCGTCATAAAGAAAAACATTTCATTTGGAAGTCCTAAGAAAAATTAAGTAAAACATTGGTAGGTAACAACAAAATCAACATACTGTACTGAATAATCAATATAATCGATGCAAAAACTAACCTATACACAGATGTGTAAATGCGTTTGTTTCTTCATTATGATCAGAGATAAACGTAAACAAAACATTGGTTGCCATTTTTTTGGCGTGTTTAGGAAACTCATGATATAAAGTCGCCTTTAATATTTGTGCCTGTTTTAGTTAAGGGTACTGTAGTACATGCATTAAGTGTTCTGTACATTAAAGGGTAGTTTGTTAACAGTACTACATACAAGGGAAGGTTTTAAAAGTCTGAATATACATGTTAAATAAATACGTAAATATGGTGTCACTACTTCGCGGATTTTCACCTATCGCGGTCGGGTCTGGAACCTATCTACCGCGATAAACGAGGGTTCACTGTAGGAGGAAGTTGTCCAGTTTTGGGCTCTTTGTTTCGGTCTAAGCACCACCCCTCAAATAGAGGGTGCGTCTGTTAGGATCTGTCGTTTTTCTTATCCTTAGGCCTCTTCCAAGCAATGTCGGTGTTAAAACTTCTTCCAGCTCCCTATTCCCTGGGAGAAGGACCGTCGAACGACAAAGGAAACGAGAGGCTTTAGCTCCCGGCCAGATGCCTACTCGAGCATACCTATTGATGCTTCCCAGGACGCTCGCCTTCATCATAGGAAGGTGGGGTGAAAGTTTTTTCGTCATCTTTGGATGACGCAGTGCCCAGACAAGGCTGGCATCATCTTCCAGACCTCTGAAGAGGAAGGTGGACACGGTCAATCAGCATCTCATCCTGACACCGCAAGCTTCTGGTTGTAGTCTTTGGAGCAATCCTGAGCATTTTTTCTTTCTACCAAAGAAAACTCTATCAAACATCCTTTTAGGATGTCGGCAACTGTCAAATAACGTCCAACTCACCCAGTTGCTGGACAGTTGTCTGAGCCTAGCATGACATCGGTTCATGCTCTTTCTCCACCGTCTAATTGGTTATCGTCTTCTGGACGCTCTGCGTGATTTTTAAACGGTGTAGGAAGAGAGCTTGTGGTAGACGTGACGTCTCCGGTACCACAACAGTTTGACCCTATTTTTGTTATGCTGTTAGATATGCAACAGAAGCTCTCTTCGCTCATGCTAGTTTATCGGCCTGCGAACAACAAGAGAGTAGCAGGCCTGGACCCTGAGTGTCAGGTAACTTCACATCCGGACACCAAGCGTAGTGAGGCTTCTAGTCGAGATCTTCTTGATGACGAACGTCTTTACAACTCCCTAGTTAAATGGCGTATTTTAGCCATTTTTAACCCAAGGAGTCAAGCATTCAGACGTGAAATCGAACATCCACCTAACAGGATGTCGAGCTTCCAGCGGAACAGGATGTCCTGCAGAACGTGACGTCGAGCGTCCAGCAAGATGTGACGTCGAGTGTATATCGAGACGCGACGTTAACCATCAAGCACAATGCGACCCCGAGCGTCAAACAGCTCGTAACATGGACTTGTACGCATTCCCACCATTCAAAGTGCTGTACAAGGTGTTACAAAAGTTCATGTCTCACGAGGGAACCAGGTTGACTTTAGTGGCTCTTTTCTGGCTGTCAAGAGGGTGGTTCACAGAGGTACTGGATTGGATGGTGGACGTTGCAAGAAGCCTGCCATTGAGAATAGATCTTCTCAAACAATCTCACTTGGCAAGAAACCATCTAAACCTCCAAGCTCTACGTCTGACTGCCTTCAGACTATCGAAAAACTCGCAAGAGCTAGAGGATTTTCGAAGGAGGCAGCTAGGGCTTTTGCTAGAGCAAGGAGGACTTCTACCTTCAAGGTTTATCAGTCCAAGTGGGAGGTTTTTAGAGAATGGTGTAGAACTAAATCAGTTTCTTCATCCATTACCTCTGTAACACTAATTGCCGATTTCTTCTTAGACCTTACAAGAAAGCGCAACTTTTCCTCCTCGACCATCAAGGGGTACAGGAGTATGCTGACAGCTGTATTCAGACAGGAATTTAGATCTCTCAAATAATAAAGACCTTCAAGATCTTCTCAGATCTTTGAGACTTCTAAGAAGCGTCAACAAGAATCACCAGCCTGGAATTAAGATGTTGTTTTAAAATTCCTCATGAGTGACAGATTTGAGCCTTTACACTGTTTCTTTTAAAGATCTGACTTTGAAGACATTTTTCTTAGTAAGTCTGGCAACAGTTAAGAGTGTCAGTGAAGTTCGCGCTTTTAGCAAGATTATTGGCTTCAGAAATGGAAAAGCCATATGCTCCTTGCAACTTGGATTCCTGGCCAAAAACGAACGTCCTTCTCATCCATGGCCTAAATCTTTCGAGATTGCTAACCTCTCTGATATGGTCAGTGAATAGTTGGAGAAAGTCCTGTGTCCTGTTAGAGCACTGATGTTCTATCTGGACAGAACTAAAGATTTAAGAGGCAATTCAGAAGCTCTTTGGTGCGCAGTCAGAAAGCCTGTGTTACCTATGTCTAAAAACGCCCTATCATTTTTTATAAGACTTTCAATTAGAGGGGCTCACTCACACTGTGGTGAGGCAGACCTTCAGCTGCTGAAAGTAAAGACTCGTAAAGTTAGAGCCGTGGCAACTTCTGTAGCTTTTAAACAAAATCGTTCTCTGCAAAGCATCACGGATACAACCTTTTGGAGGAGTAAATCTGTTTTCGTCTCGCATTACTTGAAACGTGTCCAGACTTTATGAGGACTGCTACACTTTGGGACCATTCATAGCTACGAGTGTAGTAGTAGGTGAAGGATCTACCACTACGTTCCCCTAATCCCTAGTACCCTTGTTCTTCTCTTGGAACTTTTATATATTTCTATGGTTGTATGTGGAGATTGGTCAACAATCTTCCGCAATCTTTGATTTAGTCAGATGGTCATTTTGTTCCTTGAGAGTGCCCGGAACAAGGGTATTAGTTGAGGTCCTGTCAGCATAGAGGTTATGTACCTGTTTGACTGCTCCTAGAGATCTTCAGCCCCCTGGGTGAATCGCTGGATCTCATAAGGATAGCAGACATAATGAGGCAGAGAATCATTGAAGTCGGCTTCCTTAACAGCTACGAACCCTTAAGCTTGTTTTAATTAACTCTTAATATTCCAATAATGTTGCTGTCTCTAACCCTTCACCAAGGGTGTCAATAAGCTATTTCTGGGTGTCGACCTGTGACGCCCGGTGAAAAGGGTCCTTCTTTACACTTTTCTGATATAAATACTTCCAAATATACCAGAGAAAGTTAAAAGCATGGAATGCAGAGGTTACTACCCTCGCGCGAGCACCCTGAAGGTGTCGTGTATAAAGCAGGGGTGTGTGAAAACCACTATTCACAGGCTGTCTTCCATTTAGCTAATTCCTTCGTCAAAAGGGATGGGCCGATACAGAGGCACTAGCTACGTTACCTGAACCACACCACCGACGCCCGACGCGAGCGCCATCTGAACAACATCCTTTTTTTGGAACTCATAAGCGTCGTCTCGTTTGTTTTGTGTTCTCGCTATCTTTTGTGTTTTGAGGATTTATTCATCATGGCCGATGCTCTCCTTCCTCCTACACCAATGTTAAGTACCATAGATTATTGTGACCGTTATCTTAGTACCGGGCTTTGTATCCTTTTTTCACTTTTAGTGTTTGTTAGTGCGACCGGCCTTGTGCCTCCCGCGTCGTTCGCGACCATTGTTATTGTTTACGTCTTACGTTTTCATTTATTGCCCGTTCGGTACTTTGTCATTTAGGTTCTTACCATTATTATTATTTTAGATTTTAGGTCTTGCGCCTGTTATTTGAACCTTGTTATATTCTTTGGTACTTATTTACGCTTTGAGTTCATTTTTTAGTAGAACGAAGGATAACATTTAGGGCTTTATTATAGTTTAGTACCCTACAGGCGTGGTCTTGTTTCCGCCATTATTTTCATGTGACGGGTATTATTTTACGTTATTTTATTGTTATATCCTTTTCGTTACTTTTATATAACCAGCGGGTAAGTTTAATGTTTAAAAATGATATTTTCATAATAAAATACATTTTTTAACATACTTACCCGCTGGTTATATAACCTTTATTCTCCCCCTTCCCTCTAGAGACATTCTATGTGCATGAAAAATCTGGAGATTCATGGAATGGTTCTGTGTAGCTCGCGTGAGGGCGCTTGTGTACACCTGGCTATTCTATCTGCGATTGCCGCGAGTTTTGAATTTCTGCCGGACGTCAGAGGACTAAAGCTATTTTTATATAACCAGCGGGTAAGTATGTTAAAAAATTTATTTTATGAAAATATCATTTTCAGTGTTTGTGCTATGCGTGTGATATATATACGACAAGGACACTTGCGTACATTAGCACCGGAACAAGGCCAGCACAGTTCCACTTCATGGGGAACGACATCATCACCTGGACCCTTTTCATTCAACTATTGTCTTCACCTTTTCCCTTTTCCTACGGGAAACATGGATTACTGAGCCTAGGGAATGTGGCCTCTCAGAGATTGACTACGGTCTTTCTCTTCACAACGTCGTTCACCTTTCAACAACAGTGTACTATTGGGAAGAGCTCCTTTCCCGTTCACAGGTTAGGTTGGGGGTAAAGGGATGAGTTTTGTGAAACGTACCAGTATGTCCATTGGGGGTAAAAGGGTTAAATAATTAATTTTATTTTTTCCCAGTTAACTATGCTGTTTTCTCCGTTCGACTAAGAGTACCGACTAAGCAGAGCTGTTCTGTACGTGCCTGGGGAATCTGCTGTCACGGCTGTCCCTCAGAGGACGTCATCATGGGGGTCATCCCTTCTCTTAGAAATACTCCTGTGACAACATGACCAGCACTTCAGATCATCTTAGAACGCTAACCAGGAGGTTCGCCTTCAGGGGTTGGACAACTTCCCTTCCGAGGGAAAGTTTCCTCCCTAGGTGTGAGGTTGTTTCTCCCTTCCGAGAGAGAACTTCCCACATCTTAATAAATTCATCGTCTCCGACTGCTGTTGCTGCCTTCGCCCAGACTTCTCTCCCCCCTTGCCGAGTCTCTTTTCCTTCAGGGGCGGAGCACAGTCTTGGCAAGTCTCTTCTACAAAGTGTTTACCTCGAGGCCACTCATAGGGACTCCTCTTCGGAGAATCACTCTGCTCATCAGTTCCTGATCATTCTACCAGAAGACCTACCAGTGCAACCTTGCGCCGCAACTTAGTCTGTGGACTTCGGTCTTGGACTCCTCCTAAGGCCAGCTTGCTGGTCCACCGGCCCTCATGGGCTTCATCAGTTCCTGATCATCCTACGAGCAGACCTACCTTGCGCTGCAACTTAGTCCGTGGACTTTGGTCCTGGACTCTTCTATGGACCTTTCACGGTTGCCATCAGTGGATGTTCGCCCTTCCAAAGGGCCCATACCAGTTCCTGATCGTCCTACCAGCTGACCTGCCGATCTACCAACGCAACCTTACGCCGCTGGTAGTCCTTTGGACTTCGGTCCTGGACTCTTCCGCGGACCTTTTACGGTCCCCATCGGTGGATACTCTCCCTTCCAAAGGGCACATCCCAGTTCCTGATCGTCCTGCCAGCTGACCTACTGATCTACCAACGCATCCTTACGCCACAGCTAGTCCGTGGAATTCGGTCCTGGACTCATCCGTGGACCTTTTACGGTCTCCATCATGGATGCCCTTCCAAGGTGCTCATCCCAGTCGTCCTGCCAGCTGATCTGCCGACCTACTAGCGCTACTTTACGCTACAGTTAGTCCTTGGACTTCGGTCCTGGACTCTTCTGAGGATCACCAGCTCCCTTCTGCCAGCTTTATCATGCGCTTGCCAACAGTCTTCCGCGTGCGCCCCGACAGTCATGCAGTCGCCGGCAGTCTTCCGCGCGTGGGTGCCGATTGTCTCCCGCGTGCGCGCACCGATTGTCTCCCGCGTGCGCGCACCGATTGTTTCCTGTGTGCGCGCGCCGATGATCTCCCACACGCGCCAATGGTCTTCCGCCCCCGCCGACGGCCTTCCATGTGCCTACGGTCTTACGCGTGTGTGCACTGATGCTTTTCCGCGTGCGGGCGCCGATGGTCTTCCGCACGCGCGTGTCAGCGGTCTCTGCGTAGTAGTCTCACGCACGCGCCAATGCACCCGCCCTTGCGCAACCAGTCACACGCTTCGGCGCATTCTAGGGAGACTGCACAAAACTACATAGTTCCTTACTGGGCTCGTAGTGTCTTGGAATCATCTTGTATGCAACAAAGTCTTAACTTTGTGAGGTCCCCGACTGTGGTTATGCTCGCAGCGGCCCTGATCTTCAGGCTCCCACTCGACCATTCCCTAGTCCCGGAACACCAGACCCTCAAACAAGATGTATTCCAAGATCGGTGGGGCGGCCTAGAGGTGTCCCTTGTTTTTTTTTCCCCCCCATTCGGTCTGGTGAAAAAGTCCTCAGCCAAGTCAGGATAAGCAAGATCTTATCAATGACTCCAATAGCTTCGCTATGGCATCCCGCAGAATGGTTCCCGGACCTTCTGCAGCCCCTGACGGAGTTCCAATAGCTTCGCTATGGCAACCCGCAGAATGGTTCCCAGACCTTCTACAGCTCCTGACGGATTTCCGAGGTATCTTCCTCCACGGCACGATCTTCCAAGCAGCCTGGGACGATCCTACATCACCCCTCTCAGAGAGGCCTTTCGCAATGAGTTGCGGAAAAGATGTCTAGGCACCTCAGACACTTTTCAGCGTCGGTCTTCCAGGCAAAGTGGTCGGTCCTTTGTGACTGATATCGTGGAAGGGGATTCTCTCCTATCGATGCCTTTACTTATACAAGTGTGAGATAACTTGTCCCCCGTCGGATCTCAACCTTCTCCTGGGAACGTGGTTCGGGTCCTTCAGTCTCTGAAGGCCCCTCTTTACGAATCTTTATGCCTGGTAGCAGATCGCTTCCTTACACGGAAGAAGGCCTTTCTACTCACTTGGCCTTTTGACCAAGAGAGTTAGTGTGTTGTATGATCCATATTCTGATGTCTCCTACTCTAGGAGATGGGGAAAAGTAATCCTCAGCGGCGTCCCTGAGCGGATTGCCAAGACTCGAAATCCGAGTGTGGTGTACCCCAGGTGCAGCCCATTTCGAATAAAGAGTCTTCGTTCGGTAACCGAAAACCCATCAAATAGGGTTTTACCCTGTGAGGAGTCTGTGGGGTTACCTTAAAAGAATGATACTAGCTTGCCCCTGTGTGTTGGCACTGTTGACCTCAAGGATTTCCTTCCCCTATGGGATCGGAAGGCAGTTGAGGTTATTCTCAATCTAGACTCCTCCATCCTAAGACCCAGAGCTCGTAACGTCAGTGGCGTTGCTACATCCCTGGCGTTCAAGAAACTACTCTGTGGCGCAGATACTTTTAAGTGGGCATGTGGAAGCGTCAATCGACCTTCACGGCCCACTACCTGCAAAGACGTAGCCCATAAGAACATGGAGACCTTTTCCATCGGTCCTGTGGTGGTCGCACAACAAATGGTCCAAACACCTCAAGCTCATTGATGGACAAGTAGCAGAGGGTTGAGGGCTGAGGCTACCCGGATTAGTCTGGGGTGAATGAGTAAGAATGTCTGGCTCCTTTCTTCCTTTCACCTTCTCCCCTCTGGGAAAACAGCTCCGCAAGCCTCAGCATAGGTGACCTCACCTCGCTGCAGGTAAGACCCATTTCCCTTGTGCCTCCCTAGTATAGAAGACTATTTTATGTCCCCTATACCTTTTTGAGGGAGGGTATTTTGTTAGTCTTTAAGATCAATAGGTTTTGTACTAGAGTTCCTTTGTTAAAGACAAGCCACTCTGTTAGTTCCACTCACACACAAGCTTCTGTAGGCCGCTATCAGTGCATTACCTCATATCGCCACCTGATTTTACCGAGGGTAGGGTCCCTTCTACTATCGATTACAGATCGAAATAGAGAGGACTCCGGGTCATGACCAAGGCCAGTTGGTGAGGACTTCCTCCCTCCTAAGAGTAAGTTACCCTATAGATAGTGGAGGGTTTGTATCTCCGCCGGAACAAATAACAAATTTGTAAGTAAATTGTATCTTTCCTAGTATACAAACCTGGAGCTATTTATACAAATTTGCCCTCCACCCAGGCCCCCGAGAAGCTACGCCGAAAGTATACCCTATAAATAGCTCCAGGTTTGTATACTAGGAAAAATACAAATTGCTTACAAATTTGTTATTTTTGGGTGAGAGTGCCATGTAGTCCTGATGGACCCACCCTTCTGCTGACCCCACCGGAAATTACTCTATCTGCGGCTATTTCTGCTTAACGACAAGTAAAGGAAAGGCAGCCGATAGTAGTACTGATAGGAAGTCCACCGAGTACCTAGATCGGCACCCCTTTCTTTTGCCACTCTTCCCCCTTACATCAAAGAGTTAAATCTATTCGGGGTGAAGATTGCTATGTGTCGTATCCAAAAAATACGTCCCCTGATATCATGCGATATCCTGAACTGGATATTTGCGCCAGGAGTTAGTATCCTGGAGACCTTCGGTTTATTTCTCTGGGAGTATCACTGTAGCAAATATCCCTTAAAAGGCTACCTACAGGAACCCTTCCATCAGGACGACATGGCACTCTCACCCAAAAATAGATTTTTTACTTTGCTCAAAATCCGTTATTTCCCGGTCCTCCACTCGGGGAGGCGGGAAGAAATTACCTTAGTAGCGGGCACGGCCTGAATGGGTACGATGTATGTTCCAACAGATTAATTCCTTATTCTCCAGCAACGATTGCCCAGGGAGTTATCCTACGAGGATAACATGGTGCAGGATCCCTCAAGCTATCACTATACAGAGGCCATCCCGGGACATTTGCCAGCCAGTTGGTTTGGACATCCACCCACCTAAAGGTGAGTCCTAAGTAAAGAGCGGAAGGTTTGTATTTTTCACCGTAACAAATAACAAATTTGAAGTAATTTGTATTTTTCCTAGCAATACAAACCTGGAGCTCTTTACACATACTGACCCACCAGCACCAACCCCCTGAAAGTCCTGCTGCAATTACAAAAGTAACAGTTAGTTGTTAGTGCTGGTGTGAGCGGGAGGGTAAACCTATCCCGCTCCCCCCCCCCCTCCGCTAACTAGCGGTGGCTAGTTACACCCTGACAAAAAGTTTATCGGCTGGTTTCACCTTTCGCTGAAATAATACTCCTAAGTAAAGAGCTCCAGGTTTGTATTGCTAGGAAGAATACAAATTACTTCCAAATTTGTTATATTGACAGAAATTCCCAAGTGTGAGGGGATTTGACAAAACTATTGTGAATTAGCATGGCTGTAATGAAATGACGGTTTTTCACGAAATGTATGCAAACGGAGTTACCTGTTCCTGGGGACTTTGTATTGTATTTACTTAGTTATAATAGAAATTTTCTCATTGATGTGCTTGTGCTTAACTTTTTTTTTTCTTTTTTTTTTTTTTTGATAAATTTATTTTGTTGATAAGCCTTTTCTTAATATATTACATGATAAGCCTTTTCTTAATATGTTACATGACAAGCCTTTTCTTAATATATTTCATATTCTTTTTTTCTTTCTGATACAAAGGTGAGAATGTAGAAACAGGTCAGATGCGCAAACTAGTCTTCACATACCTTTGATCGTAACCCAAGATTAATATATTAAACTTGCATTGGAGTCTGGCACAAATATATACACTGTTGTGTTGGTCTTTGGTCGTACTTATATACAGTATATGTAGATTAATTGTTTGCAGGATAGGATCCTGGGAGGTTCTGTATGGAGATATCTATGTCTCATCACGGTATTTATTTTCTTCTCTCCTTTTTATTATTATTATTATTATCATTATTATTATTATTATTAAAAGCCTAGATACAACCCTAGTTGGAAAAGCAAGATGTTATAAGCCCAAGGGCTCCAACAGGGAAAAATAGCCAAGTGAAGAAAGGAAATAAGAAAATTGATAAGCTACAAGACAAATAATGAATAATCAAAATAAAATATTTTAAGAGCTGTAACAACATTAAATTAGATATCTTATATATAAACTATAAAAACTTAAAAACAATCAAGAGGAAGAGAAACGAGATAGAACAGTGAGCCCAAGTGTACCCTCAAGCAAGAGAACTCTAATCCAAGACAGTGGAAGGCCATGGTATGGATGCTATGACACTACCAAAGACGAGAACAATGGGTTGATTTTGGAGTGTCCTTCTCCTAGAAGAGCTGCTTACCATAGCTAAAGAGTCTCTTCTACCCTTACTAAGAGGAAAGTAGCCACTGAACAATGACATTGCAGTAGTTAACCCCTTGTGCAAAGAAAAATGTTTGGTATTCCCAGTGTTGTCAGATGTGTGAGGACAGAGGAGAATGTGGAAAGAAAAGGCCAGACTATTCAGTGCATGTGTAGGCAAAGACAAAATGAGCCGTAACTAAAGAAAGGGATCCAACGTAGTACTGACCGCCCAGTTAATGAACCCAATAACACTCTAGCGGTAGTATCTCAACGGGTGGTTGGTGCCCTGGTCAACCTACTACCAAAATAAAACTTATTTTTGATTTTTTATAATAGTAAGCATTTCATTCCCCTGCCTGATCTGTCCCCTTCTCAGCCACCCATCATTTGTTCCGTAACTGGAATACAAACCTTTGCTATTTATTTAAGGTATTACTTTCGGCAAAGCTGAAATGACGAGCCTTTAAAATTTAGCTAGGGTTGACTACCCATACCGCTAGTTAGTTGGGGTAGGGGGGTTATCTTGCTACCGCTCCCACTCGCACACCGGTGATTTAGCTCACTTCACTTTTGGCTTGGATGGAGACCAGTTGTTACCGCTCTTCCTCCTCGCCTATTTTGGACTGCCATTAATTTTTATTTTCATGAATAGTACTTACCTGGCAGTTATATATATATAGCTGATATCTCTCTAAATCGGCAGAATTTTTCAAAACGAGGCAACCGCCTTGTGGTGGTTGGGAGGTAGGTGGTAACACCCGTCACAGGGTGGTCCAAGGAATCATTCCCATGTCTAAGACTTCAGTTCATCTCTGCCGGCTGGATCGAGAACATCGTCGGTCCACCATTGAGAGTTTTTCGAATCATTTTCCCTTCTTCGCTTTTTTGGACTTCGTTTGGTGAAGTACACTGATTTAGGGTTTTGGCAATCGTGTTTTATTATTATTATTTACTTTGTTTATCATGAGTGATAACTTAATTTTCGTGTTTGTGCGAGTGATGTATGCAACATGAGGTTACCGAAAGTGTCGGTTGATCCTCACAGTTTGTATGCAGAGGTTTTGTTTGTGCACTATTTTTTAGTTGCGAAGTTTTTAATCCTGATGACGGAAATACGTTCAGGCAACTCTATGACGTCACAGTCGTGTGATGTAATCTTCATGTATGTCTTGCAATTCTCTTTATTTGTTTTATGCAAAGAATGGGAGGAATTCCACTTATATAAGTTTTTTAACTTTTAATGTAAAATGTTAAAGAAATGTTTGTCCATTTGGTGTTCGTTCTTTAAATCATCGATCTAATTTCATAAATTGAATAGAACTAGCGTATGGTTAATTTGCGCTGTTACTCATTACTCTCGGTGCAGTCCTAACATGCCTTGGTAGCGTTCTTTTCGATATGGGAATTCGAGTGTTGGCTATTATTCTCCAACAACAACTAATTTATATGGAAATTCTAGTTTTAGTAGCTTTTTCATTTATATGTTCCTATTGTTTACATTTATATATATAGATACGTTATTGCTATATCTGTTCTTTTTATCATTACAACTCGCTTGTTTTTTAATTAATTGTGGATTACATTTGTTTTCCCTTTTTTCTGTTCATTTTAATCTTTAACGTATAACTTTACCGGCGTTTGTATGTAACTGCCGGGTAGGTATTTATGACATTTAATTTTACCGGTGGTTATATGTAACTACCGGGTGAGTGTCTTCTACATCTATTTTTATTCTCAACTCTTGCCCGGTGGTTTTTTCTTTTTGTGACCGCCGGGTAAGTATGTTTGAAAGTTTATTTTATTATGGAAATGTCAGTTTTATATTTTATAAAAAATATTTTGTTACAGTTTATATAGCAAGTTCTAGAGACGATTTTGCTTTCTCATTCAAGCCCGTGGCAGAAGAATAAGTTCTCTCACAACGGGCAGGACTAATTATGGTTTTTTGTGTAAGAGTTTAATAGTGCAAGTTTTCAGTGCTAAATTAGGCATTGGATTCTTTCAGCACAGGGACGTTGTTTTCCTAGCCTTAGACCTCTTCCAAGCTCCCCGGCCCATGGGAGAAGGAACGTCGATCGGCGAAAGGAAACGAGAGGCGTTAGCTCACGAGCAAACGCCCTCGCGAGCGTTCCTGTTAACGTTCCCAAGAATGCTCGCCCTTGCCATGGTAAAGCAAAGAGCGTTGAACGTTAAGATTCTTACACTGCTTTTAGAATTTTGCATTGCATCACTTTTGATTTTAATGGCAATTCTTAAGTCATAGATATTCTCTGCTAATATCAATGCTTACAAACCATCATTGACTCGGTTTTTGTCCCAGAGCGCCAGTCGGCTTTATGAACCCTCTGGTCGGAACCGAACGCGCCGAGTGGCATAGTGAATATCATTTTGCCTTAACGCTCGGCGCTAAGTCTTTCAAGACAGGACGTATGCAGTCTCGTCTTTCAGGGCGAATGCAGCCTCGTCTTTCAGGGCGAATGCAGCCTCGTCTTTCAGGGCGAATGCAGCCTCGACTTTCAGGACGAATGAAGCCTCGTCTTTCAGGACGAATGCTGCCTTGTCTTTCAGGACGAATGCTGCCTTGTCTTTCAGGACGAATGCTGCCTCGTCTTTCAGGACGAATGCAGCCTCGTCTTTCAGGACGAATGCAGCCTCGTCTTTCAGGACGAATGCTGCCTCGTCTTTCAGGACGAATGCTGCCTCGTCTTTCAGGACGAATGCTGCCTCGTCTTTCGGGACGAATGCTGCCTCGTCTTTCGGGACGAATGCTGCCTCGTCTTTCGGGACGTGGGCAGCCTCGTCTTTCAGGACGAATGCAGCCTCGTCTTTCAGGACGAATGCTGCCTCGTCTTTCAGGACTAATGCAGCCTCATCTTGCAGAGCGAATGCTGCCTCGCCTGTCAGGACGAATGCAGCCTCGTTTTTCAGAGCAAATGCAGCCTCGTCTTTCAGGGCGAATGCTGTATCGTCTTTCAGGGCGAATGCTGCCTCGTCTTTCAGGACGAAGGCTGCCTCGTCTTTCAGGCTAATGCAGCCTCGTCTTTCAGGACGAATGCAGCCTCGTCTTTCAGGGCGAATGCAGCCTCGTCTTTCAGGGCGAATGCAGCCTCGTCTTTCAGGGCGAATGCAGCCTCGTCTTTCAGGGCGAATGCTGCCTCGTCTTTCAGGACTAATGCAGCCTCGTCTTTCAGAGCGAATGCTGCCTCGTCTTTCAGGACGAATGCAGCCTCGTCTTTCAGGGCGAATGCTGCCTCGTCTTTCAGGACGAATGCAGCCTCGTCTTTCAAATAGAATGCTGCCTCGTCTTTCAGGACGAATGCAGCCTCGTCTTTCAGGGCTAATGCAGACTCGTCTTTGAGGACTAATGCTGCCTCGTCTTTCAGGACTTATCCAGCCTCGTCTTTCAGGACGAATGCAGCCTCGTCTTTCAGGACGAATGCAGCCTCGTCTTTCAGGGCGAGTGCAGCCTCGTCTTTCAGGGCGAGTGCAGCCTCGTCTTTCAGGGCAGCCTCGTCTTTCGGGGCGAGTGCAGCCTCGTCTTTCGGGGCGAGTGCACCCTCCTCTTTCGGGGCGAGTGCAGCCTCGTCTTTCGGGACGAGGGCAGCCTCGTCTTTCGGGACGTGGGCAGCCTCGTCTTTCGGGACGTGGGCAACCTCGTCTTTCGGGACGTGGGCAGCCTCGTCTTTCGGGACGTGGGCAGCCTCGTCTTTCGGGACGAGGGCAGCCTCGTCTTTCGGGACGAGGGCAGCCTCGTCTTTCAGGATGATAGGACGATCGCCGCCTTGTCCTTTCAGGGCGACGCCACGTCTTATAAGCTCTCTGTCAAGGATGACTTTAGTGATCACTTTTCTCCTGTTGAATTGTTTGAGGTTAACAGAAGGAGAGGATCCTAAGTTCTGTTGCTCCATGTTTCCCACCCTCTGAGTTTTCACGTGGTCATTAATGGAGCTTTAAGAATATATTAATTTTTGTTTCTTAAACAGAAACATTTGATGTCTAACAACAGTAGGATCCAGACTTTGCTGCTTCTGGCGAGCCTGGGAGAGAGGAGCAGACCTTTGGTCCATGTTTTTTCTGGGATGGATGCGAAATCTTTTTCCTAGTGAATCCTCCTTTGTTAGTTACTCCGATAAGCCTTTTCTGCCTAACCGACTTTGCAACTTCAATGTCTCTCTTTTGGGAGAGGGAGTCTTTTGTCTGGTCCTGGAGTAAATGCTCTTTACGCCTTCGTTCAGAAGTCAAAGTCCTCCACGGAGACATCAAAATCTTTGGAGAAGAGGGGAGCAGACCTTTGGTCAGTACTTCTTCTGAAGGAGGATTACTTTTTTCCTTTTGTAGGGAAACCTCCTTTAGTTTTTAGCTACAACGATTCTCTCTCCCAGTTCTAGAGAGGAGTCTAAGTGGCAGGCTATGCAATCCTTTATCTGGGGTTTGTTTACAAGGAAGAATGGGTCAGTTTCGGGCGTGTGTTTTGATCTCAGCTCCGCCCCTCTCATGTTCACGTAACTTTTGCTTTATGTAGCGGAATGCTGCTCTCTGGAGAAATTAGAGCGTCCCTGTATCTTGATTTTTAGATAATGTTGAGCCTATCGAATAATTAGGTCTTCCTGTCAGCAAGAAGTCTCTTCTGACACCAGGACGTTCAGCACCTTGTCTTTTAGAACGTTCAGCGTCTCGCTCTTGTTAACCTCTCGGCTCCACGTCTTACAGGACTTTTGGCACCACGTCTTACAGGACTATCGGCGCCACGTCTTACGAGACGATCGGCGCCTCGTCTTTCAGGACGCTTGATGTCAAAGTTCTAGCATGGGGCATGACTTTGAACATGAGAATCTAGGACTTCGTGATGACACTAGTTGAATCGTGTGTCGAGATCAAGGACGCCTTCGTTCTGATTTCTTGGATCTAGAAAGGAGGTTTGTTCTAGGGCAAGAATCATCGGGATAAACATGCTCAGCAGGAAGAGACTTGTTTTTTCCCTCAGAATGGTCTCTCAACCCGCAAGTCTGTCAGTCTCTGGATGTTGTGGGGCAGACCTGTATCAGACCTTTTTGCCTCCAACTGGAAGAAGAGGACCCCCTACTGCTGCTCCCTAGTCCCGGATGAGGAAGTTCTGGCAGTGGACTCCTTCCTGATGGATTGGACAGGGGTGGACATGTTTACGTTGCCCCCGTTCGAGATCATCAATTTGGTCTTCAGGAAATTTGCTCTCCTCGATTCGGGGCGAATGATCATAGCGGCGCCATTCTGGCCTGCTAGGGAATGGTTTTCGGAAGTGATGGACGTGTTTATGGACTTCCCAAGAAGACTTCGGCAAGTCCAGATCTTCTCAAACAGCCCCACTTCGAGAGGTATCATCTTACCCCCCTTGCTCTCAACTGACTTCCTTCAGACTGACTAGAAGCTTGTCAGATCTCGAGGCTTTTCGGCACAAGCGACGAAATCTATCGCCAGAGCAAGGAAGATCTCTTCACAAAGAGTCTACCGATCTAGGTGGGAGACCTTTAGAGCTTGGTGCAGGCGGCACAGGTTTCCTCATCCACTACCTTTCTGAGCCAGATTGCAGACTTCTTCTTGTACCTCAGACAGGATGCTAAGCTGGCTGTATCTACCATCAATGGATACAGCAGTATGCTCTCCGCCATCTTTAGGCATAGAGGCCTAGAGTTGTCCCAAAGTCAAGGTTTGCAGGACCTCATTGGGCCTTTTCAGACGACGTAATAGGTACTCTTAAACCTGGATGTGCTGTGCTCCAAGAAATTTGAACCTATCTCGCTAGCCTCTCTTCGGGTTGTAGCAAAGAAAACCCTCTCCCTTATGACTCTAGCGAATGCCAAGAGGTCAGCGAAGTCCAGGCGATTGGGAAGAGGGTGAACTTCAATTAGGATAGGGCAGTTTGTGGCTTAAGGTTCATCTTTCTCGTAAAGAGCGAGAACCCTTCGTAACCCTGTCCTACGACGTTTGATGTCATTAACCTCACGACCTCTTATGTGAGGAGGAACACTTCGCCCTGTTGAAATTACGGGCTCACGAAGTGAGAGCCATTGCTACCTCTCTGGCATATCAGGAATATATGTTAGTTAGGCTATTCATGGATGCTATTTTCTGGAGGAGCAACTCTGTCTTCACTTCTCATTAACTTAGAGAGGTGAGAGTAGACTTTGGCAAGTGCTATACCTTGGGCCCATACATAGCTGCGGTTTTCTGTATTAGGCAAAGGAGTTAATAACCCCACTCAACCTTGGTTTATATGCATGTATGAGGGTTTCTGTTTTTATGATGGTCTGTGGACTTCGTCTTGTGGTGCGGTTCCCTCAGTCTAGATAGATAGTTTATGTCTATGTTGCAGGGTTAGGTGGTTGGTTTGAGTAAGGTTGCAGTTTTTATTATATGGGGCGAAGGTAGTTTCTGAAGTCTAGTCAAGTTGTTGGTCTTATCCCTTTGACAGACTCGATTGAGTTTTTTGCAGGCTTACTCCTGGATAACTCCTAAGGGAAAGCCACTCTAAAGGCTGTACCTTTGAATCAGCTACCTTAGCAGGCAAGGAATCAAGGTGTTTTTATCTCCTACAACTCTTTTGTTGTTTCCCCAACGATGTTTACTGTCAGTTTCCCTCCTCCAAATGTGTGAATCAGCTATATATATATAACTGCCAGGTAAGTACTATTCATAAAAATGGAGTTTTTATGATAAAACAAAGTTTTATGAATACTTACCTGGCAGTTATATATATATTCTAAGGCCCACCCACCTCCCCTCAGGAGACAGGTCGGGCATAGATGAACTGAAGTCTTAGACATGGGAATGATTCCTTGGACCACCCTGTGACGGGTGTTACCACCTACCTCCCAACCACCACAAGGCGGTTGCCTCGTTTTGAAAAATTCTGCCGATTTAGAGAGATATCAGCTATATATATATAACTGCCAGGTAAGTATTCATAAAACTTTGTTTTATCATAAAAACTCCATGTTTTAACTTACTTTTTTCTTATATACAGTATTTTTGGGCTCAGCCATGTCGTCCTGATGGAAGGTTCCTTTAGACAGCTTTCTATGGGATATTTCGCTACAGTGGTACTCCCAGAGAATTAACCGTAGGTCTCCAGAATTCTAACTCCTGCCGCGAGTATCCTTAATATAACTTTTAAGGATATCGCATAAATTCAGGGGACGTATTTCTTGATACAACACATGGCAATCTTCACCCCGAATATATTTTACTCTTCGGGGGGGGGGGGGGGAGTGCTGAAATGAAGGGGAGCCATTATCAAGGTTACCCGGTGGATCCTCTCCCTGTACTATAAGGCGTATTATTACTTTAAAAAGTAGCATTTAAGCACGGTGTTCTCCCATGCTTCTCTCGGTGTTGTTACTTATTTCAAGGAATATTATCATGCATTCTCCAGCATCTTCATCCTCTGGAAAGTTGAGTATTTAATCTTTCCTGTGTATAAATTTTAGCTCCCTTCTCACAGTTAAATTAACAATTTAGAGGTGGTAATTGGAGCACTGCCATCCTCGGAGGCGGCCATTTTAAGACCGCTGTCGCACGTCATAAATGCTGTATTTACTTAGTAGTGCGATGTTCCCGGTATTTAGCTATAAGAAATTCTAGCTAGTTAGGCAAAATTATACTAGTGAAGATAGCATTTCACATTTAATATTTCCTCTTCCGAATAAACGTTTCTCTCGTATACGATAGGGCCTCGGTGGTAATAGTGTAGCCAAGATCCCCACTCGAGTTAGGCTAGCCTAATTCATTTTAGTATACTTTAGTAACGTTATCCTTCGTTTAACCTTTAGTATCGTTTCTATTAATTCGGTCGGAGATATATATATCCCCTAGAATTATTGGTATAATTCGATATGCTTCTCTTTTAGAGAAAAGAGGATAAGCCCTTCTTCTACTCTGAGTGCCGCCATCCCAGGCGACAACCCTATCTTCCATCATCGCCATCGAGTAGTGAACTCCGGCTTGACTTGGATAGTGTTTTATTGTCGATCTTCTTTGCTGATGAGTATCCCGGCCTTGAAAAATTACAGTAACTCAGGGTATTTTGTCTTGTAGCCGACAACGTTATCGTTAGAGGAATTCCTCTGCCGGTTACACCGTTGTTGGCAAAGGAAGCTAAGCTTCCCTAGTCTACAACCAAAAGTGGGCAGTATAATTGCCGCCACCTTTCTCCCTCGTGGACTAGAAGACATGTCTTATATCCGGCAATGTCTCAGGCTAGGGAATCGTTATTCCCCTGCCGCCCATGATGGCGCCGGTATAGGAAGCTAGGCTTCCTTGATTTACAGTCGAAAGTAGGAGGCATACTTGCCGCCACCTTTATCCTCTGTAAAATATAAGACCCTTTCTCTTCCCCTTCTGTCCTTTAGTGTCGGCCTAGCCGTCACAAATGTCCTTTGGCCGGTATTCTACTATCATCCCCGGTTGCCGGGCTGACTGGATTACCGGCTGGGTTCCTACAAAGGCGGTTAGGTTGCCGCTTCAACCACCTCCCTAATGGAAGCAAAGCTTTGGGAAAGGTTGAGCCGGCCTTGACGGCTGCCTGTGGGAAACCCAGTGGACTGTCGAGTATTCTTCAGTCCTCTCTTGGACTGCCATCCACAAACCTTGTAACCGGCATTACAGCCGGCAACAGGATTTGTGGCTGGATGGAAGCTAGAATCAATGTATTCCTCTCCTTCCATTTGAATTCTCATTCTGGAAAGAAGGCAGTAGAGGCTATAGTCCCTACACTCCAAATTATTGTACTAAACTATAATAATACGGTAGTCCTTCTTTCCATTCCCTCTCTCTCCCTGTCAGCTAGTGCCGCCAGGTACTAGCCTAACCCGGTAGTATACCGGTAAAACTACAGTATAAGACAATACAGTAGCCAGTATTCTTGGAGTATATCAATACAGCAGTTAGAAAACTACAGTATATAATGATACAGTAGTATGAAATTTCCAACATATTCTGTGTATCCTTTCACAGTCTATTGTTGAGACCGATTTAAAAAATGTTGAGGTGAAGTATTCCCTCGACATCCTGATAGATCCTAGATCATCTGGACACCAATGATTACCATTCAGTATTAATATTCTACAACTGGAGGAGTTAGTGTCAATATTCACTGACTCCGGCTCTACATAGAGTTATTCCACTCTGTATTTTCCCTAATAAGGAAATTAAGAATATTAGTATTGTAGGAGGTCACAGCAATTGCCTGGAGAGGAAACACAGATATGTGTCTTAACTACTTCTTTTGTAGCTTACCATCCTAAGCTATTATAAATAATAGTGAATTATACTATTTTAAGCATGTGAATTTATATCAGTGATATAAATTTCCCTGTACTCATTTCACTCCTTCTTTCCTTACAGGAGGAGCCTAAGGTGAAGTGTGCAGTCATGTTCTGCAACCACAAAAGTAGGGACTTTTGTGGCCAAAAGATGTGCAGGTCTCATGCCCCCTGCTCCATCGCAACTGAAACCCTGAGGTACTGGGATCCGAAGGGTTGCACCGTCTGCTCGGCTCTGATGACCGAGGGATTCGGTGAAGATATCCCTGAGACTACGGAGTCCAGGGATACAGCAAGGGAAACTTTGGAGGTGGTTAAGAGAGTTCTAAAAGAAATCTCTGGGACCTTACCTGCCAAATGAAGCTATGAGATGCCTTCTGTTCCCTAAGGCCCAATCCGACGCAGTTGTGCCCCAGGCACAAGTCAAGCCTCCCTTCATCCAGCTGACGATAGAGGCTGACATTAATAAGGCACTCGAGGGCATGGACATCCACCAGGAACGTATGTCGGAGGTGTCTACCGGCACCGAAAAGGATCATCTTCAATAAAACCCTGAAGAAGAGGTGGCTCAACCACCCACGGAGGAAGAAGGATCCGTATCGACGATTACGGAAGACCCTCAGTTTTCTGTGACGGCATATCAACTCGTGCCGTCAACTTCTTCGGCCCCAACTCCCCATCTTGAACCGCTCATAAACAAGAGCGAGGCGCTCCTAGGACAACTTCAGCAGATGATGGAATCGTTCCGCAAGGAACAACAGGAGATTAGGAGGGAAGTAAGAGAAGTGAAACGCTCGGGCGCTTTCAAAGGCTCTCATAAGCCTATCAAAGTCTCTGACTTACCTCAATGCTCTGAAACCAACTCCTGGAGGTATGCGGAGTATATACCCATGATGAATAGGAAACTGTACATCTCCGAGGAGATGGGGGCCAAACCCCTCGAAGATCTCTAATTCTGGCCTAACATACCAGCATACCCAGATTGTTACGTGAGATTGCGGGATGAACCAACATCTCGTGAGGAGACGGAACCGATGAGGTCATGATCTTTGAGCATGACAAGGCACAGGCTCTCTTATCCAGTACCTTAAAGAAAGCTGGTTACACCATCTCTAAGGTTTCAGCTTTGAGCAAGAAGCATCCTACCTTCGTTGCTCCTTCCTCCAGAGCTTTTCCCTTTTTGGTCAAAGCTCTCAACTGTGTGCTGAAAGCAGTTGATGAGGGCAAACCATGCCCAGTGCTAGAGGAGTGCAGACCATTATCTCTAGCCATGCCTATCTGCGAGAAGGAATGGAACGAGGTTTATCTAACCTTCTCAGTCTCTAAACTGGATCCGGAGATAGCAGGTCAACAGTTCAATGAGAACCTTCCAAAGCTGTCTGAACATCTTTTGAGAAGGGAACAGGAGACAAAAGAGAGACTAGCCGCTACTTTGTCTCTTCAGAACTGTATGGAGATGTGTGCAGGCCTTTCCAATACCCCTGATATGTACATAGTCCTATCCAAGACTCATATGGCTACCCTTGTTAAGGACATGTACGCTTTTGGCAAGGGCCTGTAGAAAGCATGTGGTTGCCGCAGCAACAGTCAAACACCAGCCCAGGAGGCTGATCACTTCATGTATCTGGGGCAAGGACCTCTTCCTAAAAGAATTGGTTCAGGTGGTCATCGCAAAAGCCACCATGGAGAATAGGAGCCTTTTCCAGAAGTGGGGCATGTCTTCTAGAGGAAATCATCCCCAGATGCTGGTCCCCAACCGAAAAACAGGAAGACAAAGAAGCCACGCAGGCCTGCACAGCATCCAACCGTGACCATGACCACAGTGCCCCAAATGGTAGCCTAGCCACAAACCCCCTTCCAAATGGTGCCCCAGCAGCTGGTAGCTCAGTCGCCGTTGTTCAATCCAGGCTTTGAGAGGCACACGACTACCTTTTGCCCCAGAAGTAGAGGCTCAAGAAGAGGCTCGTCAAGGGGTAGAGGAGGACGTGGTCAAGGTAGTAAACCCTCAGGAACATCTCAGCAATGAGATGCTCCAGGTAGGAGGAAGACACTTCCACTTTCGAAATCATTGGACCTTCGATCCCTGGGCCCACAGCCTAATCAAGAACGGACTCGGTTGGAAATAGAACAAAATTCCACCCCCTTTTTCTCAGTTCTTCCAACACTCCACCCCCTTATTGGAAGAATATACCTCGGAACTCTTGAACAAAAAACCGATTTTGAGCGAAGCGAAAAATCTATTTTTGGGTGAGATAGCCATGGCGTCCTGATGGAAGTTCCTATCAGTAGCTTCCTAAGGGATATATGTACTACAGTGATATTCCCCGTGAATTTTACCTTTAGGTCTCCAGAATTCTAACTCCTGGCGCGAATATCTTTAAATATTTTCTCAAAAGTATCGCATAATATCAGGGGACGTATTCTTGACACGCCACATAGCAATCTGCGCCCCGAATAGCGTTTACGCTTCAAGGGGGAAAGTGGCAGAATTAGAAGAGGAGCCATATCAAGGTTACCCTAGTTCCCTTACTACTATTGAGTATCACAACAGCGCCATAACCAAGATGGCGGACATTCCTTGTAGCATTGAGTGTGGTGCTACAGATACAGTAGTTTCGGGAGGGATTCTGTGAAGATCTTTTCTTCAGAAAAGAAGGGTGGGTCCATCAGGACGGCATGGCTATCTCACCCAAAAATCTTCCAAACAGCACCATGTGACAGTTTTTTTTTTAGTAGTTTCGGGAGGGATTCTGTGAAGATCTTTTCTTTAGAAAAAAAGGGTGGGTCCATCAGGACGGCATGGCTATCTCACCCAAAAATCTTCCAAACAGCACCATGTGACAGTCTTTTTTAGTAGTTTCGGGAGGGATTCTGTGAAGATCTTTTCTTTAGAAAAGAAGGATGGGTCCATCAGGACGGCATGGCTATCTCATCCAAAAATCTTCCAAACAGCACCATGTGACAGTTTTTTTTTTTTACCTTGAAAAGGCATACGATACCACTCAGAGATATGGTATACTTAAAACAATTCATGAATTAGAATTAAAAGGAGAACTACCACTATTTATTCAGTCATTTCTTTTTTCAAGTGAGAGTGGGGGAAACTCTATCTGAGAGTAAGTGTCAGGAAGAAGTTGTTCCTCGGGGGAGTGTGCTGAGTGTAACCCTGTTTGCACTAGCAATTAATGGGATATTCTCAGTCATTCCCCAAGATGTTCTCTCAACATTATTTGTGGATGATCTCTCAATATCATTTGCTGGAACTAGAATGGCAATGGTTGAGAGAAAAATACAACTCTATTGACAAAATTATCCAGTGGGCTGATATGAATGGATTTAAGTTCTCGACAAGTAAGACTACCATTGTCCATTTTTGTCGTATCCGGGGAGTACATCCAGTCCCGCATATATAGATTAAAGGTCAACGGATACCATGTTTAAGTGAAGCTGAATTTTTAGGTTTGATATTTGATTGTAGGCTTACATGGGTTTCTCACTTAAAAGTATTAAAAGCTAAATGTCTTGAGGCTCGCGAGTATCTTAAAATTATTGTCCCATACATCATAGGGGTCAGACTGCAATACTATTTTAAAATTAAACAAGGCCTTGATTTTTTCCAAAATTAGTTATGGATGCGAAGTATACTCTTCAGCCACCCCAAGCCGGTTAAAAATATTAGACTCGATACATCATGCTGGTATTAGATTGTCTACTGGAGCATTTAGAACCTCTCCTATCCCAAGTCTCCTTTTTGATGCTGGAGTGTTACCTCTAGACCTTTACCGAATGTCTTCCATTATTCGGTATTGGTTTAGATTGCAAAGACTCCCTAACTCTTTAGCGTTTCAGACTGTTAGCCTTGTAAGACACACATGCTTTGAGTTGCACCCAAAATCTCCTTAACCTTATGGCTTTCGGGTGAAACGATAATTAAACAGTTTGGATATAATTAGAAGCAAGGTACTTCCATTCAAGATATCATCAACACCTCCATGGAAATTACCAGAGTCATCTTTTTGTAAATACTTTATTAGTGTTAAGAAGAATATGACTGACCTAGAAGCCAGGTCTCTTTTTATGGGACATGTTGAAGAACATAGATGATCGACTTTTATATATATACTGATGGCTCCAAATCTGATACTGGCGTTGGATTTGGAGTACATAGTAATGGTTTTAACTGTAGAGGTGCACTTCCTCTAACAGCTTCCATATTTACTGCTGAACTGTATGGCATATTAACCACTATTGAGAAAATAGCATTGGAGAAGGAGGGTAATTTTAAAATTTTTAGTGATGCAAGGAGTGTCCTTCAGAAGTTTTTAATTCTAGCAACCCTCTAGTTTTAAAGATTTTAGAATGGCTTTTTATTATTGGACGGAGAGGTTTAATGGTTAGATTTTGTTAGGTTCCAGCACATGTAGGTGTGTGTGGGAATGAGAAGGCAGATTCACTGGCAAAGAATGCTGCATCCGAGTTGCTGCCAAGAAGGTATCCCATTCCGTATAACGATTTCCTACCTAACATCAATAAATTGCTTTGTGATAAATGGCAACAGCACTGGGATAGTCTAGATGGCAATAAAATGAGAGAAGTAACAAGTGTCATATCTCCTTGGAGGTATAATGATGCCCCGAAAATGGGAGACTTCTCTTTGTTGTCTCTGTATTGGTCACACTCGGTTGACACACGAGTTTCTGCTGAAGGGCCAATACCAACCGTATTGTGACGACTGTTTAGTACCTCTAACAGAGAGGCATTTGTTGTCCGAATGCCCCAATTATAATAACTTGAGGAATAGATATTTGTTAAAGGCTCGAGGTGAGGGTGGCAGGTTCATCCTTGCTAAGATTCTTGGACATGATGTGTCCTACTATGCAAGTGGCATTTTTAGATTTATTTCAGAAGCAGGTCTTCTGAAAACTATGTAACTTTTATAATGACATTCAACTTTTATGGTTTTAATTGAATATTCTTAATTTTTTTTGTATATATAAACTAAATGATATCGGCGTCAATTACCTTAGATGTCAGGATGCTTGAAAAACTTGAATCAATCAATCAATCAATCTCAGCCATAAATAGACTTTTTGCTTCGCTCAAAATCCGTTTTTTGGGCTCAAGCCATGTCGTCCTGATGGAAGCATATCAGAGCATTAATGTATCTGTGGATTTTCATCAGTGCCTTAACCTTGGGGCAATATTTCTATGGTCATCTGGACCATTTGAGACAAATGACGTTACCGTTATCCGTCGTCATCACTAATCTTAAACGATGTTAGTGCTTCCTGCCCCCTATAGGGAAGAGTCATTCTAGACGGTAGAAAAGGGGCCTCAAAGTTAGCATATATTGTATGAACAAACATAAGTATACACTGAGTATACAAAAAGTCTCATTGTTTGTATATATTGCCGAACCAATATTAGTGTCCATTATATCCATTGTTTGCAAGCATACAATGATATGAAGTATACTTACATGAGTAAGTCAAAGAACTCTGGCATCTCAAACATGCAATTGTCGGGTGAATTAGGATGCAATTACATTCTAATTGACATTTATTTCTAATAAATGACTAAATGAATTAACAAGTAAGACAGATATGCGAGAAATATCTAGCAAAAGGTAAGGAGGTGTATGTTGCGTTTATGGATCTGGAGAAAGCGTATGATAGAGTTGATAGGGAAGCAATGTGGAATGTGATGAGGTTATATGGAGTTGGTGGAAGGTTGTTGCAAGCAGTGAAAAGTTTCTACAAAGGTAGTTAAGCATGTGTTAGGATAGGAAATGAAGTGAGTGATTGGTTTCCGGTGAGAGTGGGGCTGAGACAGGGATGTGTGATGTCGCCGTGGTTGTTTAACTTGTATGTTGATGGAGTGGTGAGAGAGAGGTGAATGCTCGAGTGCTTGGACGAGGATTAAAACTGGTAGACGAGAATAACCATGAATGGGAGGTAAATCAGTTGTTGTTTGCGGATGATACTGTACTGGTTGCAGACACAGAAGAGAAGCTTGGACGATTAGTGACAGAATTTTGAAGTGTGTGTGAGAGAAGGAAGTTGAGAGTTAATGTGGGTAAGAGTAAGGTTATGAGATGTACGAGAAGGGAAGGTGGTGCAATGTTGAATGTCATGTTGAATGGAGAGTTACTTGACGAGGTGGATCAGTTTAAGTACTTGGGGTCTGTTGTTGCAGCAAATGGTGGAGTGGAAGCAGATGTACGTCAGAGAGTGAATGAAGGTTGCAAAGTGTTGGGGGCAGTTAAGGGAGTAGTAAAAAATAGAGGGTTGGGCATGAATGTAAAGAGAGTTCTATATGAGAAAGTGATTGTACCAACTGTGATGTATGGATCGGAGTTGTGGGGAATGAAAGTGATGGAGAGACAGAAATTGAATGTGTTTGAGATGAAGTGTCTAAGGAGTATGGCTGGTGTATCTCGAGTAGATAGGGTTAGGAACGAAGTGGTGAGAGTGAGAACGGGTGTAAGAAATGAGTTAGCAGCTAGAGTGGCTACGAATGTGTTGAGGTGGTTTGGCCATGTTGAGAGAATGGAAAATGGATGTCTGATAAAGAAGGTGATGAATGCAAGAGTTGATGGGAGAAGTACAAGAGGAAGGCCAAGGTTTGGGTGGATGGATGGAGTGAAGGAAGCTCTGGGTGATAGGAGGATAGATGTGAGCGAGGCAAGAGAGCGTGCTAGAAATAGGAATGAATGGCGAGCGATTGTGACGCAGTTCCGGTAGGCCCTGCTGCTTCCTCCGGTGCCTTAGATGACCGCGGAGGTAGCAGTAGTAGGGGATTCAGCATTATGAAGCTTCATCTGTGGTGGATAAAGTGGGAGGGTGGGCTCTGACACCCTAGCAGTACCAGCTGAACTCGGTTGAGTCCCTTGTTAGGCTGGGAGGAACGTAGAGAGTAGAGGTCCCCTTTTTGTTTTTGTTTCTTTGTTGATGTCGGCTGCCCCCAGGGTTGGGGTAGGTGCCGTGGTATATGTATGTATGTACTATTTACTTTGTTTATCATGAGTGAAAACTTAATTTTCTGGTCTGTGCGAGTGATGTATGCAAGGTGAGGTTACCAAAAGTGTCGGTTGACCCTCACAGTTTGTATGCAGGGGTTTTGTTTGTGCACTATATTTTAGGTGCAAAGTTTTTAATCCTGATGGCGGAAATACGTTCCGCCAACTCTGTCACAGTCGTGTGACGTAATCTTCATTGTATGACTTGCAAATTCTCTTTATTTGTTTTTTCTTGTAAAGAATGGGAGGAATTCCACTTATATAAGTTTTTTAACTTTTAATGTAAAATTTTAAAGAAATATTTGTCCATTTAGTATTAGTTCTTTAAATCATCTATCTAATTTCATAGATTGAATAGAACTAGCGTATGGTTAATTTACGCTGTTTAGTTCTCATTACTATCGATGCAGTCCCAACATGCCTTGGTAGCGTTCTTTTCGATATTGGGAATTCTAGTTTTAGTCGTATTTTCATTTATATGTTCCTATTGTAATGTGTAGCAAATCCCTTTTTTGGGGGGGAACCTTTAAGATTTAAGGGTTTTTTACATTTATATATATAGATACATTATTGCTATATGTTCTTTTTTATCATAACTCGCTTGTTTTTGAAAACCCTTGGAATTAATTGTGGATTACATTTGTTTTCCCATTTTCTATTCATTTTAATCTTTAACGTATAACTTTCCCGGCGGTTGTATGTAACTACTGGGTAGGTATTTATGACATTTAATTTTACCGGTGGTTAAATGTAACTACCGGGTGAGTGTGTTCAACATTTATTTTTAAACAACTCTTTCCCGGTGGTTTTCTTTTTGTGAGCGCCGGGTATGTTTGAAAGTTTATTTTATTATGGAAATGTCAGTTTAATATTTTATAAAAATATTTTGTTACTGTTTATATAGCAAGTACTAGAGACGATATTGCTTTCTCATTCAAGCCCGTGGCAGCAGAATAAGTTCTCTCACAACGGGCAGGAATAATCATGGTCTTTTGTGTAAAAGTTTAATAGTGCAAGTTTCAGTGCTAAATTAGGGCATTGGATTCATTCAGGAAAGTGGATGTCGTTTTCCTAGCCTTAGACCTCTTCCAAGGAAACGAGAGGCGTTAGCTCACGAGCAAACGCCCTCGCGAGCATTCCTGTTAACGTTCCCAAGAATGCTCGCCCTTGCCATGGGAAAGCAAAGAGCGTTGGACGTTTAGATTCTTACACTGCTTTTAGAGTTTCACATTGCATCACTTTTGATTTTAATGGCAATACTATAAGTCATAGATATTTGCTGATAATATCAATGCTTACAAACCATCATTGACACGGTTTTTATCCCAGAGCACCAGTCGGCCATATGAACCCTCTGGTCGGAACCGAACGCGCCAAGCGGCATAATGAATATCATTTTGCCTTAACGCTCGGCGCCTCGTCTTTCAGAACGATCGCTTCCTCGTCTTTCAGTATGAATGCAGCCTCGTCTTTCAGGACGAATGCAGCCTCGTCTTTCAGGACGAATGAAGCCTTGTCTTTCAGAACGAATGCAGCCTCGTCTTTCAGGGCGAATGCAGCCTCGTCATTCAGGACGAATGCAGCCTCGTCATTCAGGGCGAATGCAGCCTCGTCTTTCAGGGCGAATGCAGCCTCGTCTTTCAGGGCGAATGCAGCCTCGTCTTTCAGGGCGAATGCAGCCTCGTCTTTCAGGGCGAATGCAGCCTCGTCTTTCAGGGCGAATGCAGCCTCGTCTTTCAGGGCGAATGCAGCCTCGTCTTTCAGGGCGAATGCAGCCTCGTCTTTCAGGGCGAATGCAACCTCGTCTTTCAGGGCGAATGCAGCCTCGTCTTTCAAGACGATAGGAAGATCGCCGCCTCGTCTTTCAGAACGATCGCCGCCTCGTTCTTTCAGGACGACGCCACGTCTTATAAGATCTTTGTCAAAGGATGACTTTAGTGATCACTTTTCTCCTGTTGAATTATTTGAGATTAACAGGAGAAGATCCTAAGTTCTGTTGCTCCATGTTCCCCACCCTCTGAGTTTTCACGTGGTCATTAATGGAGCCTTAAGAATATATTAATTTTTATTTCTTAAAACAGAAACCTATGATGCCAGCTTCCTTATCAGATAGGCCAGGATAGCAAGGGTGGAGTTCTAGCCACGTTTAGGTCGAAGACCTTGTGGCAGCCCCACAGAGATTTTTTTACAGCCCCCTTGGTGGATTGCTGAGTCTCTTACGGAATACAGGCAATGAGGCTGGATAATTTTGAAATCAGAGGTCATAATTAAGTTATGCACTTCTCCTTTTTTCTTTCTCTCTTCTCCCTCAAGAGTTGGTCAAAGACAGGTTTTGGTGTCTTAATTAGCAAGAAATTTTCTGCATGCTTTTTCTCTAACCGAACTAACAACAGTAGGATCCAGACTTGGCTACTTCTGGCGAGCCTGGGAGAGGAGAGGAGCAGACCTTTGGTCCGTGTTTTTACTAAAGGATGGATGCGAAATCTTTTTCCTAGTGAATCCTCCTTTGTTAGTTACTTCGATAAGACCTTTCTGCCTAACCAACTTTGCAACTTCAAATGTCTCTCTTTTGGGGGAGGGAGTCTTTTGTCCGGTTCTGGACGTAAATGCTCTTTACGCCTTCGTTCAGAAGTCAAAGTTCTCCATGGAGACATCAAAATCTTTGGAGAAGAGCGGAGCAGACCTTTGGTCAGTACTTCTTCTGAAGGAGGATTACTTTTTCCTTTTATAGGGAAACCTCCTTTAGTTTTAGCTCCAACAATTCTCTCTCCCAGATCTAGAGAGGAGTCTAAGTGGCAGGCTATGCAATCAAACTTTATCTGAGGTTTGTTTACAAGAAAGAAAGGGGGAAGAATGGGTCAGTTTCGGGCCGTGTGTTTTGGTCTCAGCTCCGCCCCTCTATTGTTCACAAAACTTTTGCTTAATGTAGAAGAATACTGCACTCAAGAGAAATCAGAGAATCCCTGTATCTGGATTTTTAGATAACGTTGAGCCTATCAAAATAATTAGGTCTTCCTGTCAACAAGAAGAGTCTCTTCTGATACCAGGACGCTCAGTACCACGTCTTTTATAACGTTCAGCGTCTCGCTCTGTTAACCTCTCGGCAACACGTCTTACAGGACGGTCGGCGCCATGTCTTACAAGACTATCGGTTCCTCACCTTCCTGGACGCTCGGCTCCACGTCTTACAGGACTATCGGCACCACGTCTTACAGGACTATTGGCGCCACGTCTTACAGGACGATCGGCGCCGAAGTTCTAGCATGAGGCATGACTTTAAACATGAGAATCTAGGACTTCGTGATGACACTAGTCGAATCGTATGTCGAGATCAAGGATGCCTTCGTTCCGATCTCTTGGATCAAGAAAGTTTTTTTTTTTCGAGCGAGGTTTGTTCAAGGGCAAAGAAACATCGGCGGCAAACATGCTAAGCAGGAAGAAGCTAGTTTTTTCCCCACAGAATGGTCTCAACCCGCAAGTCTGTCAGTCTCTGGATGTTGTGGGGCAGACCTGTAACAGACCTTTTTGCCTCCAACTTGAACAAGAGGATCCCCTACTACTGCTCCCTAGTCCCGGACGAGGAACCTGTAGCAGTGGACTCCTTCTTGATGGATTGGACGGGGGTGGACATGTATGCGTTGCCCCCGTTCAAGATCATCAATCTGGTCTTCAGGAAATTCGCTCTCCTCGATTCGGGACGAATGATCCTAGCGGCTCCATTCTGGACTGCAAGGGAATGGTTTTCGGAAGTGATGGGCATGTTGATGGACTTCCCAAGAAGACTTCGGCAAGTCCAGATCTTCTCAAACAGCCCCTCTTCGAGAGGTATCATCAAACCCCCCTTGCTCTCAAACTGACTTCCTTCAGACTGACTAGAAGCTTGTCAGATCTCGAGGCTTTTCGGCACAAGCGGCGAAAGCTATCGCCAGAGCAAGGAGGATCTCTTAACAAAGTGTCTACCAATCTAAGTGGGAGACCTTTAGAGCTTGGTGCAGGCGGCACAAGTTTTCCTCAACCACTACCTCTCTGAGCCAGATTGCAGACTTCTTCTTGTACCTCAGACAGGATGCTAAAGCTGGTTGTATCTACCATCAATGGATACAGCAGTATGCTCTCGACCGTCTTTAGGCATAGAGGCCTAGAGTTGTCCCAAAATAAAGTTTTAAATATTAAACTTAGCCGGTGAATATATAATAGCTGACGTCTCCGACGGCTCGACAGATTCCAAAAACTCGCGAGCGATCGCCATGAAGGTTGCGGGTGTGCCCACCAGCGCCGACTATCGGCCAGATACCGCATATACATGTAAACAGCCTCAGTTCTTCTCTGTTGGTTTCATCGACAAGTCGATTCCACTCGCTATTATGACCTCGAGTTTTCTACCGAATTGGTGAAGTACTTGGTTTTGGTTTTATTGCTTTCGCCGTGTTGGATTATTCAATACTATCCTCAAAAGAAATGCTTTTGAAAGGAGAGTAAAAGTGTTTTGCCCTTGCTTTTTTTCTCTGGTTTTTTCCATAGAGTAAAGATGGCCGACCCTTCCCTTAGTGTACGGAAGTGTGTTTTAGGCTTTTAGCAATTATTTTATCACGTTATAAATTATTGTTGATAATTATAGATTTTCCTCTATATATTTTATATCTCACCCGCCTTTATTAGGCCTCTTCGATTAGCTTTCCATTTATACTAAACATCAAGATAAATTTTATGTTTTGTTTATATGCGGCCTTTACCTCCGAGATGTAGGCGGTCCTAACTTGGAAACCGAAGTTAAACAACGTTGAGCCCATTCAACTTTTATTTTCGTTAAGTTTAAATCATTTGCTCTGTAAGAGTTATGAAATGAATATTTTTTAGAAAATATTTTATGAAAGAATTTCTTTGAATAGTCTTCGTGCTGTTTTTTTCAAAGATGAACTAACGTTTGGTTTATTTATGCTACGCAGTTTGCGCTCTATCGTTACGATAGAGAAAGAGAGAATCACGGTTTCACTTTGCAGAAAGAGTAAATCGATTTTGACGTTTTGTTCATTCTTCTTTCAAACTAAAGTGTTTTAAATCCTAATTTAAAGGAACTTGTTAATTTTCAATTTCTTAGTCCTTTCAGTTTTTTCCTTTGGTCAAATAACCTGTTTATTGACGAAGGGTGAGTGGGCAATTCTCTTCTGTTTGACAAGAGAGAGAGAGAGGAAGAGAGAACGATCCGATCTTTATTCTCGTCCCAAGTAAGGAGTTTGGGAGCGAGTAACGTTGTTCTCGATTCAGTTTTTTACTCTCGTCCCAAGTCTCTGTACGGGGAGAAAGGATAAAACGTTTTTAGTTTTTATTCTCGTCCCAAGGCACTGTACGGTGAGAGATTGAAAACGTAGTCTTTAATGAACTAGTGTTTAGTCTCCTCCCCAGTCACTGATCCTTTTTAACTTTATATATTTCCGTTTTATTCGATATATATGTTTACTGATTTTTGCATGTACTAATGTGCTTACATTATACGACTCATTTCGCAATTATAACCTTTTGATGTAAGGGAGAATTGCGTGCTTCAGGTAGAAATCAGTTTTATTCATGCCTAATGTGAAATTATTGAAAAATACGATATCAGTGAAGTGCAAAAAAAAACAGAAAATCGTAGTGATAAAGTGATAAGTGCGCAAAGTGTTTTTAGTGTTGCGACCGAGGGTTCGTCTGTTCGTGCTTGTCGTTCACCTAGTCCGAGACCTCTTTCAGGCTCCCCTGCACCAGGGAGAAGTAATGTCGTAGGACTTAAGGGGACGAGAGGCTTTAACCAACGAACAGACGTTCCCTCTGTGGTATCGGGCGTGTCTCGTCAAGATCGCCCCTACCATAAGACGAGCGAGGCTGTTTTCTCCTCGTCATCCGAAGGCTTCTCGCAAAAGAAACCTTGGAGCAAAGTTTCTAGACCCTTAAAGCGGAAGTCAGTCCCTTCAGGACAGGTCCTGCGTCCTGGCTGCAGCCATGGGGACAGCTCTGACCCTTTGCAGTCGTCGTAAGCCGGTTCGCCTATTAAACGCAAGCGTAACACGGGGTCCGAGGGTCGCGGTAAAGGCAATGTTTTGCCAACACAGACGTTACCGTCGTCTCGGCCCGTTCCGACTCCCGTCGATCCTAAATGGGTTGTCCTGCAGGACATGCAGACTAAGCTTGCCTCCCTTATGGAGAAGTATGACGTTGAGCAGGTTCACGATGAACCTTCGCTTTCGAGTCGCCGTTACGCTAAACGAGACTCTGGCCGTCAGCCGCCCAAACGAGCATTTACTCGTCCTTTTGACGTTATGAAACGTGATGTCGGTAGTTTGTCACGTCAGGCACGTGACTTGGATCCTCACTCGCTGCAGTCCCGTGTTGACTTTCAGCCGCTGCCGCAGCCTCGTGTTGACGTTCAGCCGCTGCCGCAGTCTCGTGTTGACGTTCAGGACGTTCGCCAACCAGCTCAGTTGCCTTGTTTTGACGTTAAGCGTCAAGCACCGCAGTCAAGGGTTGTTTTGACTGCTCAGTCTAGGCAGTCAAGGCAGTCTCGACTTGACGTCGAGCGTCCATCAACTCCTGTTGTTGTTGCTGGTCAGTCCTTTCAGCAGCGACATGACGTCGCTTCCTTGACTGCTACTGCTGCTCCTTTGCGTGTGGACTTTGCTTGTCAAGCATTGCCACCGCGGCAGGTCTCTCACTTTCATGAGACTCGGCAATTGTCGGACGAGGTTCCTTCAGATGAGGAAGTTGCTGATCCCCCTCCTACTGATATTCCTTTGGGGACTTTGTCAGACGGAGAGGAGCCTAAAGCGGCTCAGCCCTCTATGGACTTTAAAAAAATCATGCTGATTTTTAAGGATCTTTGTCCGGACCATTTTGTAACTGCTGCTCCTCGTTCGCCTTCGTCTCTGAGAGTTACACTAGGCCTAGCTACTTCGAAGCCGTTGTTTTCTAAGCTAGTGCTCTCTCGCTCTTCTAAGAGAGCTTTACGTTTGCTAGGCGACTGGTTGATAACCAGGAGGAGTTTCGGGGAGACAGCCTTTGCTTTCCCTCCTTTTAAACTGGCTTATAGAGCGAGCGTCTGGTATGACACGGGAGAAGTTCTCAGCTTGGGAGTTCCTGCCTCTGCCCAGGGAGACTTCTCAAGCCTCGTAGACTCTCCCGTCGCCTGGCCATGAGACGCTCCAAGATTTTATGGTCGGCTTCAGAGCTAGACCATCTCCTGTTAGGAGTTTTTCGAGCGTTTGAAGTTTTGCTGTACAATTATGTCATGCATGAACAAGGCTATCAGGGATGGCTCCAATGATCTGACAGCCACGTTTTCTGCAGGAACAAGGCTATCAGGGATGGCTCCAATGATCTGGCAGCCACGTTCACTGCAGGAGTACTTAAGATGTAAGTGCGCTCAATGTGTTCATTGTCAAGACAAACTTCATGATGAAGACTACCAAATCTGTCTTGGCAGCATTAAGGGAAGGCGACTGGATGGTCTCTCTCGACCTTCAGGATGCATACTTCGACATCCCGATTCATCCAAACTTTCAACTACATCTGAGGTATGTGGACGGGAAAGTAATGTACCAATGTCAAGCACTGTACTCCGACCTCATTCCTGCTCCTCTTGTTTTTCCAAGGCCCTTGCAAAATGTAGCAAGCTTTCTACATTTTTTGAGGATTCAGAGCCTCCCTTTATTTTGACGACTGGCTAATCAGGGCGTCGTCATTATATCGCTGTCTGGAGAGCCTCTAATGGACATTAGACCTAACCAAGGAGCTAGGTCTCATAGTGAACGTAGAGAAGTCGTAACTTACAGTACCCCATCCCAGACTATTCTTTATTTGGGAATGGAGATACAGTGTCTGATTTTTCGGGCCTTTTTGTCTCCCGCAAGAATGGAACAAGCTCTGTTAAAAGTCCTTCACTTGCAAGAGAAAAACAGTTGCTCTGTAAGAGTTTGAACTAGCCTCGTGGGAACTCTTTCATCGCTGGAGTAGTTTATCTCTCTGGGGAGACTCAACCTATGCCCTTTCCAATTTCACCTAAGCCATTGGAACAAGGAGAAGGGCTTAGTGAGTATCTCTTTCCCAATCTCCAACTCAGTCTAGACATGTCTGACTTGGTGGGACAGCAACATCAGACTTCGAGAAGGTCTTTCTCTTGCGATCAAGAACCCAAACCATGTGTTGTTTTCAGATGCATCGGATTTGGGTTAGGGAGCTCCACTGGACAGTCTGGAAGGCTCGGGTCTTTGATCCACGGATCAGAAGGAACTCCATTTAAGGCATGTAACATCTCTCCTTTGGCGAGATTTGTGCAAGGAAAATGAATGTCTTGGCGGACGGCCTCAGCAGAAGAGGACAAGTCATTCTCCATGGAATGGACGTTGCATAAGACTGTGTGCGAGAAGCTATGGATGACATGGGGTCAACCCACCATAGATCTTTTTGCGACTCTCTCTGACAAAGAGGCTCTCGACTTACTGCTTTCCAGTTCCAGATCCAGAGGCAGCCCACATAGACGCTCTCCTGCTGGACTGGTCTCACCTGGACGTTTATGCCTTTCCACCTTTCAAGATCCTAGACAAGGTGCTGCAGAAGTTCACCTCTCACGAAGGGACCAGGTTGACATTGGTTGCTCCACTCTGGCCCGCGAGAGAGTGGTTCACAGAGGTACTTCAATGGCTGGTAGACGTTCCAAGGAGTCTACCTTTAAGGATGGATCTCTTACGGCAGCCCCACATAAGGAGTCTTCATCAAAGCCTCCCTGCGCTTCGTCTGACTGCCTTCAGACTATCGAAAGACTCTCAAGAGCTCGAGGATTTTCGAAGGAGGCAGCCAGAGCGATTGTGAAAGCTAGGAGAGCATCTACCATCAAGGTCTACCAGTCGAAGTGAGAAGTCTTTAGAGATTGGTGCAAGTCACCATCCATTTCCTCTTCCAGTACCTCTGTAGCCCAAATTGCAGACTTTCTCCTACATCTGAGAAATGTTCGCTCCCTCTCAGCGCCCACTATTAAGGGCTACAGGAGCATGTTGGCGTCTGTGTTCAGACATAGAGGCTTAGATCTGTCCAATAATAAAGATCTCCAAGATCTCCTTAAGTCCTTCGAGACCTCTAAGGAGCGTCGTATGGCAACTCCTGGATGGAACTTAGACGTGGTCCTAAGGTTCCTAATGTCCGACAGGTTTGAGCCATTACATTCAGCCTCCCTGAAGGATCTCGCCCTCAAGACGCTTTTCTTAGTGTGCTTGGCTTCGGCTAAAAGGGTCAGTGAGATCCATGCCTTCAGTAGGAACATCGGCTTTTCTACAGATAAAGCCACATGTTCACTTCAGCTTGGTTTCTTGGCCAAAAATGAACTGCCTTCTCGTCCTTGGCCTAAGTCGTTTGATATACCTTGCCTGTCAGAGATCGTAGGCAACGAGCTTGAAAGAGCACTGTGTCCAGTCAGAGCTCTTAAGTTTTATTTAGCTCGTACAAAATCCTTACGAGGTGGATCTGAGGCCTTGTGGTGCTCAGTTAAGAAGCCATCATTGCCTATGTCTAAAAATGCTTTATCGTATTTTATTAGATTTTTAATCCGAGAGGCTCATTCTCATTTGAGTGAAAAAGATCGTTGCTTGCTTA